>NC_086252.1:9201813-9504843 GCF_021018805.1 Prinia subflava | reverse complement strand
GGGGTTTACAAGGTAGTAATTCCACACTGGAATGCATAGATTGTTCAGTGGAAGGCAGGTGATTATTGGAGTAAGTCAGTGAGATTACTGCTGCTGAAAACCAGGGAACTGGCGTTGTGAATATAATAAAAGAGGAGGAAGGATGATGAGAGATGACTGTTGTGTTTTAAAAAGGATCTGTGTGCTCCCAAACCCCAGACTGATGTGTAGTCATTTGGGATCCCTACATTAGACTGCCTTCTCCATGTGCTTGTGGAGCACGGGCTCAGCCCTGCTGGAATGGGATATTTCCCAGCCTTGAGGGGGCATAAACACCTTGGAGTTTATCCCCTGTGATGATGAACCACCAGGGGATCCCAAAAGCTTCCACTGGCAACTTCCCACTTCTGGTCTGGAGCCCAGCTTCGTGCAGATGAATTTGTCAGGCTTGCAAGTACCAAGCACCGCAGTCTAATGGGATGGTGAGCCCAGTTCTGGGAACTGCTGTATCTGGGTGTGGCTGTCACCTAACTGCCACCTGCTGTAGCTGTCACCCAGGTGGGGTTTGTCCTCTTTGCCATGGTGATAAATGAGCTGTGAATTCCCAACAAGGGTATCCCTAAATGGAGGATGTACTTCTATCCAGATTTTGGTGATTTTCTTGAAGTTTATTTCTGGAGGTGTGTCTCTCTCTATTTTTTCAGCCACTCCTAAAAATCTCATCAATCCCTTCCTGTTCACTGCTGAGAGTGTCAGGAACTCCTCATTTACAGAGAAAACTGTTCCAAAACTCTTCTGGGAGTAGGGGAAACCCCTGCAATTAAAGGGTTTTTTTTCGTGTCCCCTGTGAGGAAGCTGTTTGGCACCACTGTGGTTTCCCCCTCACCACTTAGGGGTATCCTTAAAGAGGGAGATCTATAATAAAACTTGACAAAATGGTGGAAATATGATCGACTCCTCAGTGTGATTAAGGCCAGCAGTCATTATGTGGAACACTTGCTCTTGCCTTGTATGCAGCTCTGCACTACAGTGTAACTATTTATGGGCCTGGCTCCAAGGGGATTTATGGAAAGCAAAGTACTACCACTGGATTCGATTACCGCCTGCCAGCGCTGCAAATGCTGCAGCAAACTGCAACTGCTGCAAAATGAGCTTCCCACAAGGGCTGCCTGACACGTGTCCTGCTAGCAAGAAATTCCCCAGCCATGAGGAGATGGAGTTAAATGGCTCTTCACACTCCTGCTCTTTTTTCCCTTCTTAAGGCTTACGAGTGAGTTTTAGTGCTGCCTCTGTGCCTTCTCCATTTCTGTCTCTCTTCCTTGATACAGAGCAAGCAGAGCAGTGGACTGTTGTACTCAGGATTCAAAGGTGACCAGGCATTAGAGGGTCTGGTGTACTTTTTTGGCCACATTTGTCATCTTTCACCTTTTGGGGAAAGTGAAGGCATTGCAGGGCATCTGAGGGTGGAGGGTGGGTGCAAGTTGTCCTGTCCAGAAAAAAGAGCAGCAAAAACAAATGGCTTTTGTGCCTCTGAAGTTGAGGAATACATGAAAAGGAACTTTATTGTCTCCTTTCCTTTCTGCTGGCCCTCTTAGCTCCCAGAATGTCCAAATATTGGGAATGAGGTTGTTCTTGGGAGATCCTGGACTTCCTCTCTGTGAGCCGAAGGAGGGTTCAGGTTTCCTTGTGTTAAGCTGGCTTTGCCTTCCCCCTCACACTGTATTTTGCCTTCCCCTTGCTGTGCTGCTGTGAACTGGATTTGTGAAGTGATCCAAAGTAAAAGCTACCACCCTAGCTCCCCAAAAGTGGCAGCATGGAGACAGAAACAAGTGGGTGCCTGAGGCAGGGAGAGAGGTAAAGCAGAATTGTCTGCCACAGAAGGAAGTGGCAGGGACCACCATACTAAGGGTGAAAGCTGGCTTGGAGAACACTTGGGAATGCAAAGCTTTGTGGGTGAGGCAACAGCAGACTGTCTTGAATCAGCAGCTATCTTAGAATTGTTTTGTTCTGCTTTTCCCCAACAGCTTTTGAGGGAGTAGGTTTGATACTGACACAGGAAAAACCCTGCAGAATTCAAAGACATGCCAGTTGTGTCTGGGTCTCAGAGCAGATGTGCATTGCACCTGCCCAGGAGACAGAGATCTTCATGCTCATCCTCTGCTTTGAAAGGTGAATTGTGCCAGTGGGTGGCAAAAGGGCGAGGTGCAGATGCCATGTTTGCAGTAGTGCCAGCAGCCGTTTTGGCCTTGCAGAGCAGTACCCAAGCCAAGCAATGACACTTCTGCAGTAGCAACATCCCCGATCCTTCCTCCAGAGTGGGAAGGAGCTCTCTGATGTCCCGCTGGTATGTGGTGATATTTTGTAATCTTTGGCAAAGACAGGGAGTGTAGGAGGAATGTAAATACTTTTGTCCTAAAGGGAGAGTGGTGGTGTATCTGTTTCCAGTTCGTGGTAAGGGCATGTTTGATGAGTGGTATCCTCAGTCTGGGAAGAATTTGCTTGTTCTTTCAAAAAACCACAAATAAACCAACCAACCAACTCTCCCTCTCCTCCCCATACAAATAAAAAAAGAAAAATGAAGCAACAAAAATCTACTTGCCAGGTATTGCTGGGATCCAACCAAGACTTGCTTTTAAGGTAAGGCACAAACAAGCTTTATTAGCTACATCTGAAATTTGAACAACTATTCAAAGTGAAATAATTCCCCCTGACTCCTGTGTTCAGCTGTTGCAGAGGGGCTGGATCCTGCTCTTCATCAGTTTAACTCCATGCAGCTCCAGAACTGGCCCACATAAAGATAAAAAATGCCTTTTGCCAAGGTTATTGAACTGTGCTTTGTAAGCTGAGAGGCACAGCTATGGAGATGCCTTAGTATCCATTCATATCAGCCGTGACACTGAATTTAGGTGTTTGGCCTGGGCTTATCTGCTTCCTGCTGCATTAGGAGTGAGTTTGCATGGTCCCACTGCACCCTGTGTGCACAGAGATCCTCCTGAAAAGCTGGAACAGCACGTGGCCTGACCCCTCACTCCTTAAGGAGTTCTTGCCTTGTGCTTCTCTGTCCTCACGCCCCACCAAAGCAGGGGGGTTCCCTGGAGATTCCCAAGGCATCAGCAGCTGAGGGAGACCAAGCTGCCCTGGCCGTGCTGGGCAGAGACAGCACTGCAAGCCCATCTACAGTAGCCCTTTCAGCTCTGCCTGGGCCGGCCTTTCCCTTGGCAATGCCTCAGCGGTGAGCCTTGCTACACACGTGCCCACTTGGGTTTGCTTGATGCTCTTGCCTTTCGGGATGTCCCTAATCCCTGTGGCATTCTAGGGGCAGGTGTGTTTGGTGCAGGAGACTTCAAAGAGCCAAGGGCAGCCTGTGGAAAAGGGAGTGTTTGGCTCTCTATTCCCAGCGTGTTGGGAGTGGTTGGTGGCAGGGCTGGTGTAAAGTCTGTAAAGCTGGCATGGGGAGATGAAGTATTTTCACCCAGTATGTTGCTGTTTTCCTGATAACCTGAGCATGAGTTGTCCTCCCCTGTGTGGAGCTTGGGTGGCTTCAGGCAGGACTGGGCAGGATTTCCTTTTATTTATTTATTTTCCCCCCCAGGGGTGTATATGGCTCAGAGGCCATCCCTTTCGGAAGGGCTTCCATGATGCTCACACCAGTCATCCCACACAGTATCCCCCCTCTCTGGTGTGGGCTTCTCTGGTTTGAGTGTCTTTCCCAGGAGCCGAACCCGAGCTGTCCCGAGGCAGGGCAGAGCGGCTGAGGAGTGCGGCGTGCTCGAAGTGACAGGGTGGCTGCTGCTGCCACGCTGCATTGCCACCTGCTGGGGACACCAGTGCCCTTCTGCCAGCGGTCCCCAAGCCACCCTGCCGGGGTGAGCCTGGCTGGGGCCCAGCCTTTCTCCTCAGCTGCTTATTTTGAGCTGATCTGCTGCCTCTGCTTGGTTGGAGTTTGTCTTTAGGCACTGATAACATGCAAGTTGTAACTTCAGGAGTTTCAATTTCCTGGTTTGGGTACCAGCCTTCAGGTTTCTTTCCCGTATGCAGCCAAAGGAATGCAGGGGACACTTTGACCAAAGGACTCGGACATTCTGGGCAGGAACATGTGAGGAACCTGTTATGTTCTTCCCAATGTAAAAATTAAAAAAAGAAAAAAGAAAAAAAAAATCTCTTGCTACAAATTACCTGTATGTGCTGGGAACTGGCCTGGAGCAGGACTTGTTGGGACCCAGCCACGTTCCCCTGGGTGTTGCCATCAACCCCACTCAGATTTGGCCAAGCTATTACACTGAGGTGCCAAACCATGGACAAAATAAAACAGGGGAAGTCGGAAAGATGAGCCAGTGGTGCAGCGAGGTCTGGCTGGATAACTGGTGTATGCCAGCAGCTTTAGGCACCCCTGGCTGCTTCTCCCAAGCTGCTTTTGTGGTACTGCACGTGAGGTGTGCCACCCTTATTCTTCACCTGGCGCAGCTCCAAGCCTGTCAGACAGAAACAGTCTGTTCTGGGGCAGGGGGGTGAGCTGGGGTTTGTGGAGGCTGAGATCTCTTCTGCTGTGCTTTTTCTCTATTAACTCTGGGAGAGCATCTGCCACGCCACAAGCCAGCAGCCTGCTCCAAAGTGGTTTCAAAGGGAAACCAGTGTGCATCAAATCCCTGCAGTAGTTCATAAATGGATTTATCAGCTCAGTGTGTCTGACTGCGAAGGCTACAGGGGCTGAGGTCAGCTCATGGCAGGATTTTTTGGCAAAAACTTTAAATAATGTTGGCCACTGATTTAGTGTCCATGCTGATTGCTGTTGGTGGGCATTTGAAAAGTTAGTATGTAGGAATGAGAAATTAAGTAATTCTGTTGTTCTCTTGCACTGTCTCTGTCACATCTCTGATAGCTGAGGCTGCTGTCAGCTCTGAGAGCTGAAACCATGTTGAGCTCTCAGGGGACATGCACACACAGATGGCATTTGGTTAACAGTATTTGGGATGTTTTTCAGCTTGCTGATCACACTGGTATACACAGGAGGTGAACACATATTGAGCCAGATGATAAAGCATTCAAAATATATTTTTTACTCATTTCTTGGGAATATAGGTTATTTTATGTATTTTTAATTTTTGTTTTTTAAAGAGACCACCATCATGGACAAACACAACCATCAACAAGTGTCAAATATCTATACTTCTGATTCATTCCCTCTCAGGTGGCTTGCTGAAACAGGACCAGTTAAGTTTTCAAACCTTGTCTTGATCCTGCTCCCTCCCTGTGGCACAAAGGTGGGTGGAAGTGGCAGCACCGCACCAAACCCCAATATGAGACAGGAAGGGTAATCACAGAAATTGCACTATGCTGTTTTCTCGTCCTCACTGCTGGACCCCCTTCCCCAAGACCTTTTCCACAAACCTTAATAGAAACTATAGAAAACCAGATTGTGTAGGACCTCAAGGAATTTAATATTTGCTTGTGCTGGAGGGCAGGATCACCTTCATCCATCCCACTCCTGACAGCTTGGTCTTAAAGCCTCCTTGAGGTGCCCTTTCCTCCTTTCATTGAGCAGGAGGTGCTTTCCAGGAGGATCCACCTCTTCCTTTTGGTGTCCAGCACTGCACACAGCTGTATTTTGAGCAATGAACAGTAACCTGCAGGACTGTGGTCTTCAATGGAGGTCTTCAATGGAAGCCACAGAGGGAGGATGCAGCCTTGGACGGAGACAGTGCAAAAAGATGCCCTGGGAAGAAAGCACAGCCTGCAAGGGAAAGCGCAGGACTGGCCTTGATGGATTGGAGATGAGGGAAAAATGTGAAATACTCATAACACTCAGGGTGGGTGGAAGGCCATTGAGCCTCCAGGAGCTGCCAGCACAGCCCAGCCTCTGTTGATCTCTTCAGAATGAATCCTGGTCACAAAGCAGGCGGTAGAAATAACCCCAAGTTTGGTTGTTTCAGCATTTTTATTAGACAGTGCTCCACTCAGCAGTTGTACACATGGCCCTGATACTCCCCTGAGGGGTGTACACACCCTGGGGCGTTATGCTCTCATTCCCCCCTGACCCAGGCTGCACAAATCTCCCTTTACAGAGGTGGTGCCCAGGAGAAACCCAGGCTGAGAGCAGCGTCCCTGCCCTGCCACACTGGGAGGTAACTTCAAGTACTGTTTGATTAGGCAACTCCTGTCTGCTTCCCAGTCACCTCCCTGTGCTGCTGAGGTCCTGTGAACGACAGGGGTGCCTGCTCTGAGTCCACATGAGCCTGAGCCTTCTGACAGGGATGCCCACCCTCAAGGAGATGAGCTTTTCTTCAAGTCAGGCTGTCTTTGATGGACTTGCAGAAACCTATGAGGGCAGCAGGAGTGAGGGTTCTGAGGAAACACGTCAGCCTTCCATGGCTGCTTTGTACTCCTTGCCTGTCCAGGTGTTCTCGAGGGGCTCCCTGCGCCACTGGGGCTCAGCTGCCCTGTCCAGGCACTGTGAGTGGAGCTGTGCCAGGCTTGGTGGTGCTGCCCTGCCACTGCTGGTCCAACAGAGCGGCTGTGCTGCCCTGCTACCCCTCCCCTGCCCTTATGGGACTCGAGGCACTCAGCAGCTCAGGCCTGAGAGATCAAAACCCACGGCCAGATCGGTGCAGGCTGAGGAGCTGCTCCCAAACAGCACAAAGCTGTGGGGCTGCCTCTGAAAACTCCCCTGAGCTCAGTGTTCAGCTCAGTGCTGAGAAAGTGCTTTACAGAGGCAGGTCCCGCATTTCTGTGAATTGGTGCAGCATCAGCCAAGGACGGAAAAGCAGATTTACTCCCTGCAAGTACCTGATCTGTCTGACACATCCAAGCCAGTTAACCTAGTGCAGATTTTCCAGTTGGGTCGGTGAGTGGCTGCAAATCAAACTACAACAAGCAGCAGCAAGGCATACAAGTGACACAAATTATCCAGGTTTGGGAAAGCTTATAAAAGAAAACATGTAAATAACATCTATACAGCTAATAGGTTAAACTTTGTCAGAACCCAGTGGTACACATTTCCCTTTTTGCTGCTGGTGGGCACCTGGCACCACCTAATACACAAATTTAAATAAAGACTACAAAATAAACTCTCGAACCTAACAAGAGATCACAAAAGCAAGCATGCTTAGCTCACTTTTGGACTGGAGTTTGCCACTGGATGACCAATGGACTAGCAAGGTTTAATGTGAGATGGCAGTGCATTACTTGTCTGTCACTGGAACAAATGCACAGAAGAGCTATAAACAGCCTTTCTTTGCCTTTAGAGCAGATAGGTGCAAACCCAGGACAAGCCTTTGGCATGTCAGTTCCAGCTCCGCCAGTTGCATTAAGATATTAAAAATATTTATAAAAGACTCCACAGTCCATCACATTCACTTCATGTGGGTGAGCCCAGATACTGAACCATCTGCTCTCTGGGTGCTCAGAAAGAAAACACTTGAAAACAACTGCCAGGGCAATAGTCTCAGTTTTCCATCTGTTGTTCTCCAAAGGCAGCTAAATTCCTGCAACTATTTGTTAGCACAAAAAGAAGTTAAATAGCTCCAGTTACATTCAATAGAAAACTTTTTCCCAGGAAATGGGATACAGGAAATAGCAAAACTCTGTAGCCAACAAAATACTGTACAGTTCTCCCTGCTCCCACCTGCAGCCCTGAGTTTTTAAGGGACAACAGCAAAATCTGCATTCTGTCTTTTAAACTAAACAATGTAATGAGACAACTAGAAATGTTAGAGAACTCAGCATGCCCTCAGGAGGATGGATTTACGTTCAGTTAGGTGAACAATGGTGAGTATGGAAAAGGAGAAAGCAGCCTTGAACTGCGTTTCCAAGTGCAGAAGGACACAGGCAGCAAACTGCCAAGCAGGATTCAGGTTTACAGTTCAAATGCAGGGAACTTGGCCTTGGTAGGCACCAGCAAGTCGGCAAGAAAGTAAATTGTTCCAGCCATTCCTGAGGATGAAAAAAACACACTGTGCTTTAGAGAAATCCCCTTTGGGCACCATTTTTCTCAGTTATTCAGGGAGTGAATGAGTTATGAAGACAGAAGAAAAGGTCCTAAATAATTTTCAATGTCTGAGCCCAGGTTTCCCTAGCAATTTTGGTATTTCAGTAGAGAAAAGCATTTTGTAGTTAATCAAATGTTGAAAAACACCTGGCAAAACATGATGGGTCTGTTCCCCACTCGAGCTCCCTCCCTTCTGCTTTACTGACCCACAAGTTCAACATGGGGCAGCTTTGTCAAACTCTGGTCCTTGTGACACTGCTGCCCTCACTGATGAAATTTCTGTTGTCCCTTGGCCTGCAGCAGCTTGGGGAGATTTAGGTTAGCTGGGGGGCTGGCTCCTTCAGCAAATACCCACTGATGGCAGATTTGGGGGGGCTGTTAGCAGGAGACCAAAGTGCCATAGGAACCAACAAGGCCCATAAAAGCAGCCCCACTTGTTCCTCATCTTTAGAATCTAACTGGAACACTCATGAAGGATTAAAATGTACAGAGAAGAGACTGCCAGAGAAGCCAGGCTACAAATAATCAAAAGGAGGCCTCTAGCAATGAAAGAATTCCCCTTGAGATCTGTATGAAAAATCTGTGTGGGAAGCCTAGGAGGACAAGCTGCTCCTCAGCTAAGACATCAGCCTGTGCTGCAGGGAGACTGCTTCTGGGAAAGGGTAGAAAACCCAGTGGGTACAATTTCCTTTCTGTCCTCTACACTGAGTTTTGCAAAGACTCCAGTGGAGTGTGTATTCGTTTTTCCTTGGTGCTGGAACAGCTTAGATCCAGGAGCAAAACACAAGGGGATTACCCAGAGACTGAGATTACCTTCAAAGAGGGAGAATGGGGTGTCTGGAGTCCGGCACCCGTGTTGCCCGTAGCTTAAACACCACTCTGCAAACTGAGAAAAGAGGTACAAGAAGTGTTCAAATTTGGTTAAAAGCAAGTCTTGAAAAGAAAATACCAACCCTTGTCCTCACATTACCCCTTGCAGAGCAAGGCTTCTGAGGGAAATGTCTGTACAGGTTGTCAGTGACTGCAATGTTGAAGGACTACTGTGGTGCAGCTGGTCAGATCTAGCTGCATGTCTGCCCCACTAGAAACTGTGTTTCAGAGGCAAAGGCAGTGATGTGGAAGGCAGAAGTGAATAAGCCCTTCTACTGCCTCACACACACTCTTACCTTGCAGGCCCTGTAGAGGTATTTCATGTTCTGAGTGAGGTTGTACAGTGCCAGGAAGGCGTAAGCATTGCCAGCTGTGCCATGGCACAGCCCGTAGCCTTTCTTCAGTAAGCCGTGCTGCCAGATCACTTCTGCACACTGCAGGGCATCATTCAGGTACTGCTGCTCCCCAAAGACCTGCAGAGACAAGGAACAGCTGTCTTTGCTGAGGAAATGTCCTCCACACACAGGGCATCCCTGTGGGATGCAGAGGCTTGGGCCTCCTGCTGAAGCGACTTTGCTGTTTACGTTTTAAGGAGAGTATTTTTGATATCATGAGTGGGAATGTAAGACAATTACTTCACACACAACTAGTTGTCACATCCATCACCTGCAACAGGACAGCCCACACAACTGATGGATATTTTCAGAAATATTTCTTTAAAAGACTAATTTCTGTATCAGTCAGGGGTTCCTGAGGGGTGATTTCACTGTAACAAGCCATCCTACTTCCAGGCAAGGGGGGTCTCCCAGGATCTCCTCTGGAGGAAGTTTCCCATTTGGGGGTCTCTACAGGGTCTTTGCAGGGTTTCTGGTACCTTGTATGCCTGGAGAAGCATGTAGATGACACCTGGTGCTCCGTGGCACCAGTGGACGAGCAGGTCTCTGGTGTCCCCGATGCACGGAGGGTAATTCCCAGACGGGAACTTCAGCTGGCAGACATAGTCCACGCTGGGCTTCACTGTGTTGTGCAGCTTCACTTGGCTCACTCCAAAGCCAGGCTGAGAGAGAGAGAACATTTACATCAGGGACAATTACCATCCTGGCTGTCCCTTAGAGACCCACGGTCTGCCCGGAAGGTGGAAACAAAGTCAGCTATGGCTACGTTCCCTTCTGCTCCCTGTGAATTAGGTGATTTATTTGGTTTGGGCTTTCACACTTCACAATTACCCACTCAGTCCCCAGCTGCTCTGCCTTTTGGCAGGGACTTGCAGTCCTACCCTTGCATCCCAGAAACAAAGACTCTTCCTAGCACGTCACCTGGTCCTCTAAGCACGAGAGCTTGCTGCTGCTTTTCCTGAAGATGAGCAGCAATAGCTTCAGGTACCCAGAGCTGAAGCAAGGAGATAACAGTCTAAAATCAGTATTTAAGGATGATTCCTAGCGCCTAGAGCATCTCAGCCCTCAGCTGCTGGGCCAGCCCAGCTGGCAGGCTGCAATTCTGTATCTTCACAGATATTGCTGGGTAATTTCAAGAGGTTGGTTGACTTCACTGCTGACCTCAGAGAGAAGGGAGTGGCTTCAGTGTCCTCTTCCAATGACACTGCCCCACATGAAATCTGTGCACTTCTAATTTCCTATGGCAGACTGCAATGAGCACTCTCATCTAAGGATCACATTGTTCCCAGGTTGGTAACTGGAAAACTAAAAATCAATACTTGTGCTGTAAAACCATTAGAGATAAAAGATGTTCTCCTCTCCATATTTCACATGCTTTCTTCTCCCAAGGCTTTTTTGTGCACCATGCTTGGCTGATCCAGGCTCCTTGTACTTCACATAGCAGAGAAGAATCAAGCCCATGCAATATTTTATGGGAGGCTTAAAATTATTTAAAACAGCCACTTGGGAACAAGCTCAGGGACTGGTACAAAATGAAGTTCACAGCACATCGCTGTCTCCCCTGCTCCCAGCTAGCTGTTCTGTGCTCCAGGGCAATAACCAACCTTGCAAACCCTCTTGCCAAACCTACTTCAAAACCACCAACCCTCTCTTCCTCTCTGAGCCACAGAAAAGTTATATTGACAGGACTTCTACTGATCCTCTACATGGGCTTTGACAGTCCTGAAGGAAAGTTCAAATGCTGAAACCTGGTGGCTTCCTTTTCCACCTCCTCTGAGAGTCTATTCTATGTCTATTATATCTAACAGAAGATTATAGATGATTTCTAGACCAAAGTAATTTGTGTTGCTCATGGGTGCTCTTAATGCTTTAAAAATTCAACGCTATTTATTGCTGTTATTTTTTCAAGTGCTTAAGCACTGTAAATATATGCATGAAGGGACCCACAGAGGGGAATTATCACCCTCATTTTTTTTCAGAGCCACAACAGAGAATATTGACAGAGCTCCACTGAGTTGTGCAAAATAGTGAGAATGCATCAAAGCAAAGGAGTGCTGCATCTCCCAGCCTCTTGTCCTGCTCTGCCTGCTCCAGGCACCACAGAACTCAGTGCCTTTACCAAAGTCACACCTCTTTCACATTTAGAAGCAGCTTCTGCTTTGTATACAAAGGCATTTCCCACTTTCCTACTATGAGCACAATTTCTTCCACCATGCGTTTCTCTCAGAGATTCTCACTCTAATGACCTGACACTGCTCTGAAAACCACCTCAGACCTAACCACCTCAGAAAATGCAGGGAGCCAGCAGATACCAACAAATGTGAATTACCATGAGGGGGAAACTCAGACCCAGCTGAGCTACAGGTCTCCATTATGTGACACTGCTGGTTAATGCAGGTCACGTTTCTCCACACATCTCCAAGGTTGGGGATTCAATCTTAGATTTGAAGAAAGCCTTTACAATTGGAAATGTGTGATAAACACATGGGTCAGTCCATTGGACAAGGTATCTTTCCCAGTTTGACATCACCAAGAGCAAATTCAAATGCTGTTCCTTATTCAAAGAAATGTGAAATAGCTGCTGAGGGCCTCTCCTGTCTCTTACCTGCATGAGGTAGTAGTAAATGCCAGCCAGACCATGGGCTGCTCCTACGTAGTACTCCTGGTACCACTCATACATCAGCGGGCTCTTGGCTGTGAAGTTCCTCTTTTTGGCTAAGCTCTCTCCTGAGGCCACAACTGCTTCACAGACCTGGGAAGGGATGGGAACAAACGGGAGTGAGGGGAATGCTGCTGTCACAGACACGGCACAGTGAGTATTGTGAGTATTGTGAGTATTGTGACACAGAGTGAGATTTGTTTTTCTGCCCAAGCAGAGGGTGGAATGAAATGAAATGTATGCCAGTACAACACTGCTGATGGATTTACCTGGACACTGGGGGACATGTGGTACTTTGTCCCTTTGGAAGAAAAGCAGGTATGCCATGATGTGGTTTCTCCCTTACTGCTGGAGTTCTTTACATCCAGCATTGATTTTTACCCACCCCAAGGTGAGTTGCAGGGGAAGAGACAGATAACAAATCAGCAAAAGGCACAGTACCTGCTGAATGTGACTCTGAGGGATCTTCTCCTCTCCGAAGTGCTTATTCACAAATATCAGTGCAGACAGATAGCCCATGCGCCCGTAGAGGAGCTCATCTGGCACCCGTGGGTCAGCCTTGTACAGGTGGAGCAAGCTACAAGGAAAAATTCACGTGGGGAGATCAGGGCACACTCAAAGCCATGTAAACAAGCACTGGGACTGCAGCTCAAAACCCTGGATCGCTCCTTCATGCTGCTTCTGCCCTAGGAGCTGGCAGGCCAGGCTCTGGCTCTCAGCCTTCCAGCTGCAGGAGGCGTGGAATTGCCTCTTCCTTTTTTGCCTTTTGTTTGGCTGATTGCTTCAGTCTGCTCTGCTCTTCTCAAACACTCATACTACGTGCTTGGGGTTTAGAGCACCAGCTTGGAAAGCTACTTCAGGGGGAAATCTGGGCTGAAAGAAATGGTCAGCATAAACTGATGGCTGCTCAGGAAAGGCTGCCCACCATTATCCCCTTGTGATGTTATTGGCAAGGCAGACACTCTGCCAAAACCCACTACTTTCAAATTAAATGGCAATCCTTTTAATTTGGCTGTTTAAGGAATACTAGAAAGTCAAACTAGTGCTAATGGTATGTGAAAAATCTCACCCCTAATGCTCAAAAGTCCTGATAGAAAAGCTCCTTCCTCCCCATGCCTGCAAACAACCTGGGCTATGCTGTCAGGTGAGAAAGAGGTGTCACCATGAGCTAAAAAGCTCAGTAAGAGGTGGAGCTACACATGTTTAACACCAAGCTGCTGTGGCCCATGGAAGAAATACCCTCCAGGGAGAACTGAGCAGCAGTGAGGACAGCTTAGCCAAGCAGGAGTGCTGTGGCAGTCTGAGGACCAGCTTGTCTGGCACCAGGCTTTAGCCCACAAGTGCAGAGTGAGGTCTGCTGCAGTCAAGTATTTTCTTTGCCACTTTTCTATTATGATATTGCAAAGCTGGTGATATTCTTGTGGTGCTAACAGAGACTGACAGCACTTCACACTGGTGCTTTGTAGCCCAATTCACTCTTGATGTGATTTTTCCTCTGTTTTACCTCTCATCACACTTCCAGAAAGACTGGATGTCCTTCCCTGTCAGGGCAGGAGGAAGCAGCCTGATTGGATTTAGCTTTATTTTTCGGTTCACCTGTAAGACAGCAATCTGAAAAGTGCCATCACTTTTAAAATACCAGCATAAATGGCTTTAAGGCTGTTTCCTGCTGTGAAACCAGCCAGGAAAAGCTCTGTGTGTGCTGAGCTTCCCTGTCACAGCTGTGTGAAGAACAGGAAAGGGGCTTTGGCAGCCTTTGCTCCCTGGGCTCCAGGGACTTTGCAAGTGAAGAAGCAACCAAATGCCTCAAGTAGAGAGGATGCTGGCTGTGACTTCTCATGGCAGGAAACCTTCCCTCGGCACTGGACTCCAAGCGAGCAGGGATTTTGAAGGAGAAAGGAGGGAATCTCAAGGTGGACTGTCTCTTGTACCACTTGACATGTGGACTGCTCCATGGGGGAGGTTTCTTTCTGCCAGGTTAAACCCAAGAGACAGACTTTACACCCAAGGCATGGGTTCTCCTCTCTGCTTCGGGAGCTGAAAGGAAAGGGCTGCTGCCTCCTCACGGCGCCTGTCTCAAAGTCCAAGGAAGGAAGATGGAGAGGGTTTCCAAGGAGGTGTTTGGACAGACAGACTCTGCCTAGCAGCAGGTTGGCCAGAGGAGAAGCTGGCTGGTGATGTTGTTCAGCTCTGAGATGTCAGGAAATGTCAGGTGAAACAGAAGGAATGGATGGATGCATGAATTGTAATACCAGCGGTAGGGATTTTCTCAGTTCTGGATGTGGTATCTTCTTTTCCTGGGGAAATCTGGAGCAACTGGACCTACTGTTCTTGTTCTTTGTGCAGTGCTGCTTTACCTCTAATTGCTTTCCACGCAGGATCATCAGGGGAGGAAGCCTACCAGGGGTTTCTGCTGGTTTAGAAATGTGGTCATGCATTCAAAAAGAGACACCTGGGATGCTGCTGCACTGACTGAATGCAGAATGCATTTCTCAGGTGTGGGGTAAGGTGGTCTCAAAGGAGGAGCCACTGCTATTCACATTTTCAGTCCATTACCTCAACTGTCAGCAACCAGCAGTTTCTGGACAGAGGGAAATCAAGGCAGCTGTAGAGCAAAATGGGAATTTTGTACACCATTGGCTCTGAAAGCAAAGCTTTGACCTTCTGAATTGGTGGGAGGTCAAAGGAAAAAGACAGGAAAAAGAGGGCTCCTAGAACACAGCTCAGATTTTCACAGGCTCTTGGAAAATAGGCTACCCTGAAACATTAGTCTCTCTGGAGCATAAAAACCCATTTTTTGGTCATGAACTCATTTAGGAAAAAGCAAGCTCCTGTCTCTTCCACTGCAGGTAAAACCTGGCTGATGGATTCTCTCCACTGGCTCTGTAAAGATGAGGTGCTTTAAAAGAGAGGACAGAATGCAGAGAGGCCCTTCTCCACAGCTCTGATAAAAAAGTGCTCTTTCTATGCACTTGCACTGAACAGCTTAGCAACTGTTCTGTAAATAAACTGCACACTCAAAAACCATTTCACAGTTTTGATTAGGGGAGCTACTTCTCAAAGAAATACTCTGTTTTAAAGGAGCACCGTCAGGCTAACTGCTCTGGGAATTGGCAGCAGAGTAAGGACAGTATAACTGTTCATTTGGGAAAGCCACATTTTTCTGTTTTCCTCCTTGCAGATGTACGAAGAAACCAATTCCCAGTGTTCTCACTTTATTAGACCATTAGATGGCAGTGCAAAATTAACCATGAGATTCCATTCTGCCACCAAACCACCGGCAGAACAAGAGGGATATGGGGAGGGGAGACCTCAGCAAGAAAACATGAATTAGGGGTTGTTTCTACTACCTGGGACTTAGCACTTACCACAACTGACCAGAACTGCTTGACAGATTAATTCCCTTTTTGTTAGCAAATAGGTTAACCATAGTGAGATTTGCCACTTTGTCAGAGCAAAATCTAACCCACAGATTATCAGAATAAAGGAAGAGTTGTGTCCTCAAACTGATTGTATCTACATAAACCAGAAGCTATTCTTAGTTAAGTGAGTGGGATCTTGGTGTCCAAACCATACAGGCACCTCTGATTGCCACCTGTGGCTTTTTTAAATTGCTATTATGCATCCCTTGCTCATGGCTGTTTAAGGGCAGTTCTGAAGCTCAGGGGTTTTGTCTTTCTTTCTGCTGATCATGTATGAATGGAAACTCTCTCCAGGGCTGTTTCTCACTTTCTTAAAACCCATCTCCCTTAACTGAGAAATGCTTGCAGCTACATCTCCTTAACTGTTTTCCTTCCTCTGTCACATGCTGATCTATGACTGCTTGTTTGTCCTTTTCTTGTCTTAAGTACCCAACAAAAATACATGTGAAAACAGTCGAGGAAAGGCAGGAAGTAGAAATAAATGAATCATAACCAGCTGCATTCTGCAATTGAAAGGCATGCTGTCAATCTTAGGTTTAAGTCAAAGACAACTAATAAAGAGCAAGTGGAAGCAAGTACCAAAATTAAATCTAATAATCTTACCACATTTTTCCTTTTCATCAAAATGACTGTAAAGCTAAATTAAAATGTTCTCAAAAAACACCAAACCCCACCTTCTGGGTTTTTTTTTTTGTTTTTAATTTTGGCACTTTTTTCTTCCTGTGTTTATCAGAATTATTTTTAAGATGGCAATACCAGCTGAACAATATCCTTGCTCCCCAGCCTGCCATGCAAAATGTGTTTGTCCTTAAATCACCTCTTTTCCCAGGGAAGGAAAAGTTTGTGCTGCCTCGCTAAGTTACTGGATTATTTCTCACACCAGACTGCAACAAATGTATTCACATTTGTCAGGGAGTGCTGGGAGTCAGGTGAAAGACAGAAGGGAGTGTTTTACCGGATGATGCAGTCCTCTGCCTGCTTGTGGTTCTGCAGCCTGTGGTACACCACGGCAGCCGCCGCCAGGGGCCCGGCGTCGCCGCACAGGAACGTGATGGATCTCCTGGTCATGCACCTCAGGCTCTTCTGCACGTACTCGTGGGCTGCCTGCAGGTAGGCTGGGTCTCCATACACATCGTGCAGGTGCAAGTACAGCAGAGCAATGCCTGCGGAAGGAACAGAAAGGCTGCAGACACTGCAAATGTCGGCTCTGTCACTGCAATGAACCTGCAAGTGTGGCCTGGCCCTCATCTAGGGCATCAGCCTCACACACAGGCTTCCCAGGGACATAACCCAGCTTCCTTTCCTGCTCTGTCATCTCCTTGGGACTTGATGCTGATTGTGAAGATGGCAGGTCAAGCCAACAGCAGCGTCTGACCCAGCAAGGCCTGGAGTACAGCACGGAATTGCATAAAATTTTATATACAATTACATACAATTTTAGTAGCAAGGAGCAAAAGATGAGACCTAGACAAACACACCTAAATCCACACACTGTACCTGTGACTTTTGCTCAGTAGGGGAGGGGAAAACAATCATCTTTGGGCAGATGGTACTTGTGACAGAGCAGAACTGAGTTGTCACCCTGTCCATTTTTTCCCCATGCTTGGAGGGTAAGGAGTTGGGTGACTTAGCTTGGATTGGGTTTTTAAAAAAAGTAACACACCATCAGCACTGAGAAATGGACCCTTAAGACATCCAGACATCCTTCTAGAGTTTTTTTTCTCTTTATTTCCATCTATTATTCTTTTAAAATTCATTTCTATTGGGAAGCACCAGCAGGGTGTTACCGTGATGTCCAGTTCCCGTGGACATCATCTGCTGTTGAGCAAGTCCCAAGCCCTACAGCAAGGGCTGTAGAAAAAAGGGACTGCCCAGTTCTCGTCTGCAGCACATCAGTGGTGAGATCAGCCCTTGTCTGAAGCACAGCTGCCTGGAATACCAGAAAAAGCTGCATGGTCCCCACTGGAGGTTTCCAATGGACTGGGCAGCTACAAAAGCAATTCTGCTACTGAGCAGTCACATCGATTGCTGTCCCTTCCCTCTCTGTGCCGTGTCTTCGCCCAGCTCTTGAAGGTTGTAGCAGGTAAATGAGGAGTTCTCAGTCAGTCTGTGCCTGAGAGGTCTGTCACACTTGAACCATCCTTCTGATCGGCGAGCCATCCTCAGATCTGCACTTAAGAAAGCCACTGGCCTACATCACTTTGAGAAGAGCTGATTTCTCCCCTTAACAATAACCATTTCTAAGAAGACTCAGGTCCTGCATTAAGCCTAAATTAATAGAGCCAATCTCTGCAGATTTTGATGTGTTAAGGTCAAGGGGGCAAGCGTGCTGCAAAATTACACTCCAAGGTACTGAGGACAATTTCAAACTTGGATAGTTTTCTCATTTTGCATGGGTAATCTCCAAAGCTTCATGTTACAGACAATTCAATTCCACATGTACATTTAGGTATAAAATTTCCATTTCCTGCTGAAGCTAATAACCTTGTCCTCTCTCTAAGCAATTCACTGCTAGCAGCTCTAGAGAGCTCAGCTGTACAGTGCCATCACTCAAGTCTGTAAGGATGGGGATATGAAGCCCTTCTTTAAAGGGAACCCTCCTTTTCTGGCTAGAAAATGTCAAGTGACTCTCCTTGATTTATTTAGTACCTAGCACATCTTCTAGACTTATTAGCCTGATAGCTGTCTGAGCACAACTTGCACTCTTGACTTGTCTGCTTTAATATACAACTTTCAGCTTTGTAAGTAGTTTCTGTTCCTGCTGCCATTGTACCACCCTAATTATGCACACAGGTACCCTGCCAAGACCACTGCAAGGACTGAATTCTTAGAAAGTAAATCTCAGCATTGTCTTCCTCTGATTTCTTTGCCTCTCCTCTTATAAACATTTCTCATCCCCATTTGTCCCAGGCCCAAGCATCTTTGGAAAGACTCCAAAAAACCCACTGACCTGCATTAAAGGATGAAGTTGCTTTCCCAAAACCTTTTTATTTAAAACTGAAAGGTCTTATAAACTGCATGTAAAGCCAGTTTTCCTAATTCATTCCTGCTGTTGTTTGATACTGGCAATATGTCAGTTGTTCACCAAAGTTGTTTGCTCTTCTGTTGTAGTTGGGCAGAGGAGAGGGAAAAAAATTAATGAAAGGCTCATGTGTTGAGATAAGGATGGAAAGAACAAAACACTCTGAGGGCAAAACAGGTTCAAATTTAAAGGTATAAAGTAAATTTATTATTAACACAGTCAGAGGAGGATAAAGAGAAGTAATAAAGCCTTAAATTAAACCTTTAAAACACCTTTTTTTCCCACCAGCCCCTCCCTCTTTTCCACCCACAGCGCAGGGAGACACGGCAGAGGGGTTTTGGACAGGTTCTCATATCCTCCTCACCCAACTGACTGGGTAGGTTTGTGACTGACTGGGTGTTTGTCTGGCATGCTTTAAGTGTATACAAACACGGCATCACCAGACACATGGAGCCAGGATCTGCTCCATTTCTGTGTGCTCTACAGGTCTGGTGTTCAGTGTCCCAGTTGGACACTGATTTTATGATCTCTGATTGTTTCCAAGCAGAACTGCCATACAGTGGCTGCCTGTGGCCTGCTACTGCCAAAGGTGTCTGGGTTTATTCTGTTCATTGTTTACTACCGGACCCTCTTCTCTGTAGTTTCTCAGATGTGCAAGCTTTTTGCTTCTTTCCCCTGCTGCAGAGCCAAACGAGATGGGGAATGCAGCAGAGAGTCCTTGATGGTAAGGGCTGCACTGAACACGTGCTGCTGACAGGCCAGCAGGGCTCTGATGGCTGAAACAGCCACCTCCAGCACGCAGAAAGCCAACACGCTGCAGCTGAATGCCAATGCCCAAGGTGCTTGCTCACTGCAGGGGATCAGGAGGCCAAAGCCAGTTGTGCATGTCTAACAAAGCCTGCTTAAACACCTTCAGAAGGACGGTGAGCAGCACCCTCTCCTCTCACCTTCCTTGCAGAGCACTACTTTGCACCAGAGATCTGAGAGGGGCACTGGAGTATGTGCTGTACACAGCAGAAATGGAACTGTCTGCACTTGTGCTGATGCCCTGACTTCAGCAACCATTTCCACAGAGCAGGAAATACCAGGGAAGGTCTTGCTTGGCAGCTAAAGCTCTGCAGTAAGCAGAAAGAGCACCTCATCTGTATGAGCACTCTGCTGATCCAAGAGAAGCTGTGCCTCAACTTCTCTGCAAGTTTAGACTCGCTCTTTTGTTGAACTGCAAGCAGTTTGCTTTGCAAGCAAGTTATGCCATTAGACTGTTCTGAACATGCCTCCTTGCCCAGCAGGAGCTGAGCTGTGCTGCTTCTGCCAAGGAAAGGAGTTGCCACAAGAGGGTATTTTGTTCCAAAGCAACCACCTTGAGTCTCAAAGATCTCAGAGATCTTGCACTGACCCAGGGCAGTAAGTCAGGCAGCAGCCTCAAAGCAGGATGTCAAACACAGGGGAAGATGCAGAAACCTATCTCTGCCCAGTGATGAAGCCTGATGGTTTCTAGTGATGCTGTTTTATCAAGTCAGGCATGGGGTAAAACAGCAGGGATGGCCCAGCTGAAAGGATAACTAGCATCTTTCCTGGTGCAGACACATGGGATGCTACCTTCCACTCCTAAATGCATGCCAAAACCACACTGCATGCAACAGAGACATCTCTGCAAGTCCACGTTCAGAAGTGTTGGGGAGCCAGTTTGCAGCTTATCTTTTAGTGCACTGTGGGACACTGGATGATTGTCCAGGATGCCTAAGCATTTATCCTGCCTTCAAACCTGGGTAACAGAGCTGCTTCTGTAAAATGTTTTACCCCATCACAAAATCCTACAGCAGGTTAGGTTAGCAGGGATCAGCAGTGATCTGCTCCAACCCTCTGAAAGAAAGGTCAACCTCAAATTTGCATGCCATTGCTGTGGGCTTTGTCCAGTCAAACGCTATCTCCAAGAACAGAAATTTCACATAAACCATCTGCCAAGCATTTGGCAGGAATGTGGTTTATGTGAGTGACCCAAGGCACTCTATTATCTCTCAGCAAATGCAGCCTCACTTTCTCTTGTTCTGTAGGGATTTCCTGAGGATTTCCATTTTTCTGAACAGGACTAAAAGGGATGTAAGTTCTTTGGGTGCTGAGGTTAAAACAAACCTATTGCACTAAAGTGAATCAAAGTGTTTTTCCAGAAGCTTTCCTGAACTGGTTTAGTCATAATTTCATTCTTCCATGGCTTTCCTTTCAAAAGACAACTGAGCCTTGCCCCTTGTCCCTTCCTTGCCAATGGACCAGCCAAAAGTTGTGAATGGGACAGGCCAGCTGGACTCACTTTGCAGTTTCAGGGGCCCTCCAGGGCTGAAAGCCATGAATAAGACATTGCCAGAGAAGGGAGTGCTTGCATGGGAAAAAAATTTCGAATGTATGACCATTGTGAGGAGGAAGGTGACTCTCTCCCTTATAAATCTAATCACCTTGGAAGGATGCAACAGTCCAGTAGGCACTGGGCTCAGGAGTGAATTTCCTTCCACTCCCCTTCCAGCATCTGAGCTCCCAGTCAAGACAGTCTGTGGAGCAAGGCCTTCTGCATTCTCACAAACACCAGCAAGCAGATACGTATCCCTCAGCACCCTCATGCTGATCTGTTTGAAAATGGATGAGGCTGTGCTTCTACCAGAGCTGAACTGCTTCTGACTCAGAATTAGCTTGGAGCAGTTTAGCTTTCCTCAGTCAACCAGTGATACCAATGACAGAGGTTGGGAAAAAACCTCTTCCACAGCAGTCTCCATAAACTGATGGAAAGCCAGAGCAGAAAACAACAGCTGAGGCTGGTCTGTGCCCAGGCACGTGCCAGGTGCTGCCTGTGGGGTCCTGATCTCTATGGGGAACTGGATGAGAACCCAACAAGCTGATTCAAATATGTTTTGAGGGCATTCAGCCATCTGCTGGGTAATCTTGATCCAAAGTGTGCTTTAACTGCCTCTGAGCTCAAAATCTGAGTCCTTCCCTCCCTCTGCTCCAACTTCATGTGCCAAGAAGCCGTGGCTTCCCTGGCACAAAGTGCACGTTGGGGAAACAGGGCTCTGTCAAACGGGAAAGAAACAAAGTTTACTTTATCCCAAAGTAAAATGCCAGCATATGCTGGGTGTTACTGAGTGTAATGCAGGACACTCAAGTATGTTACACTTCACACAGAGTTTGTGCCAAGAGAGCCACACTTCAAATCTCCCTTATTAGTGGCCATGAGAGTCAGGGTTGATTTCAGACTGCTGGGCAATGATTCACATGAGGAGATACTCAACAAGCCTTTCCTACACAAGCAATTACAGGAAAAAGCCACTGCCTTGGCCCAATTAATTTTGTCTCTGGAAACCGGCTCTGAATAAATTAATATAGCTAGAATTGGAAAAGGAGGTAGGGTGACAAAGTCATAGTGTAACATCTGCAAACTTCACCATGCTGGCTGTGACTTCCAGGAAATCCATCCATGGATTTTTTCCTATCAGCCAAGGCAAGAAGCCTGTGTGCCCATTGAGGAATGATCTCTAGGGAGAAAAGAGAAGAATCCCTCTTGCGAAACTCCCTTCCAAATGAAAACAACCTGAAATCCTACCAGAGCTCTCAACCACTGTTTCATAACTGCAGTCACTTTTCACCATGAAGTACCTTAGGACCACCTTAAGAAACGGAACATGGCCTCTGTGGAAAAGTGTTTTCCTTCTCTCCAAAGACACTGAGAGTACTGGCCATCAACTCTCCTCTTGCTCTGTCTCCTGAATTTTCTGGCTGGAGGCAGACTCTGCAATCACGACTGAAGACTACCTTTACCCAGGCAGTGCCTTTCATCAGAGGGGACCTCAGCGCAGGATCACACGGACTGGAGCACTGAACATGTCCTCCCATGGTGAAATCAGCCAGCACTCAGCAGCAATGTATAAATTCACTGGCAGCATGAGCAGAGTGCTGCCAAGACAGCAGCTGATGAAATCAATGTTCTCCCACGCTGGAATTTAATACTGGCATCCTAGAACTTCTTAGGAACTGCTCTTGAGTGCTCTCAGTGCCTGCCTGCCTTACTAGAATTCTGAAGCAGGCATTTCCAGCACTGCTGTCATCAAGCTGCAACAGTTTAGCAGCAGCAACACCACTCTCTTAAGCAAACTGTTGGCAGGCATTAAGCTCCACAGCACCCACACACAAGCCAGCCACACCCAGGCTGTACTGTAGAAAGTTGCCATTTAAGACTGCAGTATACTGCCAAAAGAAAAGAAGCAGCACCAAAAAATCTTGCAGCAAGCGTGAGATTAACTTCAACCACCCTAGGGTCTCTCCAAAGGCCTGGCACAGCACAGAAGGCAGGAGAGATGACAAAGCACACAGCAGCAGCTGAAGATGGGGCACAGGGAAAGGTGTGCTCTCCCTGGCACCAGTGGGTGGGAACAGGGAGACAAAGGCGGGCACACTCCCAAGGAAGGAAAACCAGCTTGAAAATGTGGGATAGGAGAAAGACAAGCTTCTGGAAGCTTTGCACACGAGTTAGTACAAGAAAGGCTTCCACACTTTGTTATACTCACATTAGTATTTCTGCTCCTTCTGACAGGCACTGCAGCAAAACTAGCGCTCACTACCTGGGGAACAGGCATGGAGCAATCTGCCAATCAGACAAGGTCATCAGATAAAATTCAGCCCGATCAGAAAAGACAGACATTATCTCAGGCCATTAACCTCACTGCTGCCAGATGCAAGGACTCCTTGCAGGTAAAGGACCTACCATGTGCACCTGCCTACCCCCGGAGCACTGCATGGAGCACTGCTTTTGTTGTTCATCATCCCCAGCATCGCTGGATTTGGTGTCTGTCCATTTGCAGGCTCCCATGTCTACCCTCAAGGAAGTGCTGGCTTTCTCTGTCACCTAAGTTCAGCACTATTAATCAAGACTAGACCCAATCCTGCCCTATAAGACTGTGGTCTTCCCTCTGCAGCACGGAACCTGCTTCAAAAATGGGGAGTCCAGAGAAAGACATCCCCTTGTTCTAACAGACTAGAATATGCAGAACTGCCATGCTTGACATGGATCTACTGTGACCATTGCAATGGCCAAATCTCCACGATCTGCCTGGTCTGGAAGTGCCCTCCAGGCAGCTCCTGCTCCATGGGATCCCACCCTACCTGCCCAGCCAGTGTACGCGGTGCAGTCGTGCGGGTCGGCGGACTTGAGGCCCCTCTCCATCTGCTGCAGCAGCTCCCTGATTTTGTTATTCAGCCGCTGCGTGAATTCGGGGGTCAGCTGTGGAGAGAAAACCCACCAAACGTGAAGGCAACGCCAGCAGGCGGCCGGGCATCCCTACACCGGGCGCAGGCGGCCGGGGAACCGCGTTGGTGACCGGACAGCTCTCCGCTATACACGGCCAGGGCAGTGCCCACAGCCGCCTCACCCCAGCCCCGCTCACCCGCCCGGCCGCGTCGAAGTAGCCGGTGGCCAAGGACTTGTCATAGTCCGCGTAGGGGTTGGGGAGCGCCCGCTGCGCCATCATGGTCCCGCTCGGCTCGGTTCCGTTCGGCTCGGCTCGGCTCGGCCGCGGCCCGCCCCGGAAGGCGCCGCTGCCGCCGCTCGGCCCTTCCCGCGCCAGGGGCGGGCTCGGCCCGCGGGGCTGCGGCCGGCGCGGAGCGGGGCCAGCCCGGCCGGTGCTGTGTGCTTTAGAGAGCCCTGCGGAGTTGAGGTCCCTCGCAGCTGATCGTGTAGGGGTGCATGTAGCTGACCCTGCGGGTTTTAGGGGCCCGTTGCTGCTGGGTCTGTGTGCTTTAGGGAGCCCTTTGGAGTATGAAATCCCTCACAGCTGATCTTGTGGGGCTGAGGTGTTAAAAATAAGACGCTTGACACGGCCAATATATCAAGCAGCAATTTAATAATTAATTAATTAACATGGTAAAGTGTGAGCAAAGAGGCAGCGCTGGGTACAGTGGTAGGGGTTTTCCCTTCCAACTGCACACCCATTGCTGGATTTGATGGCATTTTATACATATTCATAAGCTTTCTCAGCAGTTTCCATTTCTAGTTTTAACGTCACAATTCAATACCTAACAGCCATAAATCTATAGATTGTCCTGTATAATTCTATGGACCATTGTGATCTATTCTGATATTTCAATACTCCAGGATGTACTTCCAGGATACGTTTTCCAGGTGGTGGGATCTGGCTTCCAGATGTGGGGGTCCCATCTCTATTTTCAAGTCCATCAATTTCCAAATGCTGATGTCCAGTTTCCTTCTCCAGGAGTCATAAATCAGTGAGCTGAAGTCATATCTTCATGTCCAGGATGTTTTCCCACCTTATGTGAGGCCTGAGCCCCCTCCTTTTTCCTTCTTTTGTCTAAAAGAAAACCTTTTTGCACTCTAAAACTACAGTTTAAAATTCTTTAATACAAAGCAATCTTCTAAAGTTATAATTAAAGGACACTAATTGCAGAATAGCTTGAGACTTATAATAGATAATTGCAAGCAAAAGATTTATTCAAAAACTTCCTTCCATGCTTTCCTCAGCTGTTTATTAGAACTCATCTTTATAACTGTCCCATGGCTGTGTTCCATCACTATGATTACACAGATTTTCTTTATTTCCCTGACACGAAACATAACTTTGTATTTCACAGTCCCCACTCTGCTTGTATAAATTTTTATTTATCTTACTTATTCGTGTCTGGGTTTCGAATCTGGCCAAAACTTCAGAAACTTTTCCTTCTTTGTCCTTTTTCTTCAATTTCATTATTTTGGATATTTTAGATGTTTTCTCAAAATGGCTAAATTCCCCTGTAGCTATTTCAGGGTCTACAGGCATCACAGCGACCTGCATACCTTGTATTACAGAGTGGATAAGCTGAACAAAGCATGGAATTAAGCAAGGTAAAAACAACAGTCCAGTCAATGAACACAATATTATAAATACTATTTTCTTCCACCAAGCCCCCCCTCCAAACAACTGGTCTCACCATGGAGCTGAAGGATAGAATTCTATTGTTGAACAGGCATTTGTTTGTTACTTAAATATCCTTTTGGGTTTTGTGGCTACCACCGATTTTAGAGAAATTTGTGGTATACATTTTCCTGCAAGGGGTTTCCCCTACCTTTGTCCCAAAAGCTTTGCCTTTCTTGGCTATGCATTCCTGGCCTATTACTACATTTGTCAATACTTATCCTTCTGTCCGTTCTTCAGGTTTTGTAATTCCTGTTCGCTTCTACTTTAAAATTTGTGCTACTTCTAACCCTTCTCCTCTCTAAGGCTATTGCCCTGTCATTTGGGTCCCACCACAAATCCAGCACTTGGAAATATTTAATTCTATTACAATTCATTGCATTACATCCATAAACAAATTCTCCAAAAGTGGAAAGGTCTAACTCTGGCAGCTGTTTCTTTAATTTCTCATACAAATTTGGGGAAGCAACTTTAGATTCAGAGTGGGTTTTCAACCCTTCTACTGCTTTCTGCACTAAATTCTCCCTATATTGAACTCCTCCCCCATCAGTGTATCCCCACATACTTGCTTTGGTAAAGCATATATATTCTTCTCTTCTTGGACATGTCTGGTAATTACAGCCAGCTCCTCCTCTTGCTCTTAAATTCCTTTACATCCAAAACTCCCTTGCTCTTCACAAACACTTAACTGACTTTCATCATAACCACCTTTGTTTATATGGGTGTGACCAACAAAGGATACCGTTGTGACTCCTCTCCATTTCACTGACTGGTGACATGGGTGACAATTGTCAATTGCCGTGGCAGTGCTTACACACATGATCAGGTATATAATGAGAGGTCCAGTATGACATGCCTTTCCACCCCTCCAACCTATTGGGTTGCTGCCAACAGTTGGAATTTTCATCTTCTTGGTGGCAAAGGTAGAGGTCAATCTGGTCTTGCCCTCTATTTATTCTTACCTGAGAATTGTTGGCAGGCCCACTGAAGCTCTGTGCCACTCCTTTACTTTACTTCAGTATCTGTCTGGTATCCAATTGTTGTAATCACACTCAATTCTTTCGAATTTTGCTTTTGCTTCTTCCTGCAGATCAATCCCAGCCCGTGTCCTGTGCAGCTAGGTCCCCCACCAATCCTTATCACCTACTTTAATGTATCCTTTCTCTACTGCAGCCCTTAGTGTTCTATCTGTCTCTTTCTCTATCTCATCCCTACAACTCCAGCAAAGGGTACTAGGGATCCTTGCCCGCACCAAGTTTGTATACCACAATTTCTGACACTCAGTGCACTTGAAACAACCCCAGGGAAAACATTTACAGTTTAGGTTAGGACATTTCACTTTCCTTGGAAGGTTTTGATTCTGAAACCTCAGGTACAAGAGTTTCTGAAACATGCATCAATCCTTTTTAAGTCTTATTTTCAGTTCTCTAGGAGCAGATGAGATGTTCCACTGAAGCTCGGCCGGTGCCTCTGTTGGTGGTCCCACTGGTCCTTTAATCGTGATGTGTGGGTCCAGCCTTTCTCTGCAGTCTGGATGGCTGTATCAGTGGTTAAGGGGTTAAATATGGGCCTTCCCATTTAGAAGATAAGGTCTCCTCTTTGCAGCTTTTAACCAGCACTCAATCACTTGGTTTTATTTTATGTATGCCAAATCCTAGAGGGGTAGATTGAGCCAATATTCCTTTTTCTCTCAACTCTAATACATGTTGTCTAATTGTTTCGATATATTTTCTGAATAGTCATATCTTTAACTATTACTGATGTTTGGGGTATCTCTTGGGAATATGGCATTCCATAAAGCATTTCGTATGCTGATAGCCCAGTATCTGCATTAGGAAGTGTTCTTATATTAAGCAATGCTAAAGGTAAACATTTTACCCAGGACATTCTGGTTTCAATCATTAATTTGGTTAAATGCTGTTTTATAGTTTGGTCCTTCTTTTCTCCCTCCCAGAGCTCTGAGGGAGCCAAGGGGGTATGGTGTTCTCAGGAAATACCCATGGCTTGTGTTACCCCTTTGATGACACTAGAGGTAAAATGGGAGCCTTGATCAGAATCAATGGCTCGAATAACCCCAAATCAGGGAATAATTTGTTCTAGTAGTATTTTAATTACAAATTTGGCCGTGGCCCTTACAGCTGGGTAAGCTTCTACCCAGCGAATTAGTTGATCTACTACTACTAACAGATACTTCCACTTACTGACTTTTGGAAGCTCAGCATAATCCACCTGAACTCTTTCAAGAGGTTCATAGGCTATTTTCTTACTGCCCCCCCTCGTTGAAGTTTGCCTCATTACCTTTTTGTTGACTCTCTGACAAGTAACACGCCTTTGTGTTACTTGCTTTGCTATTTCAAAAAAATCCCAATACACCCATTATATTTTAAAAAAAATGATCACACAAGGCTCTGGTTCTTCAATGACTATGCTGATGTAATTGGCTCAAAATCTTTTGTGCATAGGCTTTGGACAAAATTTCCCACCTATCTAAGAGTACTCCTTTTCTTTGTTCTTTCTTAGTATCTAATTTCTTTATAGCTTCTTGGGAGCTATAAAATTTTTTTGGACTTCTCTTTGAACTTTTGTTATAATATTCAACTGAATTGTTTCTTTCAATTCAAAAGCTGCCTCTTTTTGCAGCTTGGTCAGCTATGTTATTTCCTCTTGCTAAATAGCTTGTGTTTCTTTGGTGACCTTTTACATGTGTAACAGCTATTTTTTTCTGGTCTTTTTAATGATACAAGCACTTTAAGTATTAATTCTTGATAGATCAACCATTTTCTTTGGGTATTGATCAAACTTCTCTCTTTCCAAATCTTCCTAAAAGTATGTACAATTCTAAAAGTATACTTTGTATAAACAGTCTCCACTTTGTCTTTTAACAGTTCTAAAGCCTGGTATAACGCATATAACTCCCGGGCTTGTGCGGGCCAGCTGGAACGTAACCTTTTCTTTCTACTATCAACATGTTTCCTCCCTTTACAATTGCATATCCTGACCTCTGCTTCCTTTCTAATACTTTGGAGGAGCTATTGATGAAATATTTCTCCCCTTCAAATAATTTTTTTTTTTTTTTTTTCAGTTAAATCTGGTCTTACTTTAGTTTGTAATTCAATTAACTCTACAAAATCATGAATCTGTTCTCCAGTTAACTTCTGATATAAAAATTTTGCTTTTTGACTATACTTTTTTTATCTACTGCCTACAATACTTTAATAGCCTTACCAGCTGTCTTATCTCTCCCTTTGTTCTGGGAGAAGGTAAGGCAAGTATGCCCGATACTCATTCAGGGTCCAGTTTCTTTGTTCTTTTACTTAACTAATGACCCAAATACTTCATTTCTGCTTCTACAATTGCAACTTGGACATTGAAGCTTTCAAACCCTTTTTCTCTAAGAAGTGTAATAGCTTAATCGTGGCTTCTCTTGGGCCCCAGGAACTGATCTAGTTTATCAGACATCCCCATTTCCTTTTTAAGGGCTCTCACATCCCCAGTGTTCAGTGGTACTGATACATATCTAATAGCTGTCCTCCCCTTCCCCCCCTTGGTATCTTGCTATCAGTACCTTCCTTAATGGATACAACTGGTCCCTTTTGCTCTCATCATCACTGTCCTTGCGCCTTTCTGCCCGAACTGTCTCCCTGCTTCTATGTGCAGGTGGTGAATCTGGAGGACGAGGCAGAGCCACAGGGGCTTGAGGTGCAAGCGGTGCCATAGGGGCTTGAGGTGCTGGGGGTGCTGGATTAGGTACCTCTGGTGGGGCAGCTGGTTGTGGTAGATAAGGGGGGAGGTTGTGTAAGTGGCCTCATGGATTCTTCTCCTTTTTTGGTTTTTAAAGCATACAGGGGAGAAGGCCAGGACTTCTGCTATAAAGCAGCATAATCGCTCTCTTGGTTAATTGGATCCTTTTTATTTACACAGGCATTCAGGGCCTGACAGATCCACTCCTCAGATGACCTGTACATTGGCCAGTACAAATTATCAGGTCGTGTCATTTCTTTAGTCCATTCCATCATACAGTATTTTATCATTTTCTCTTTACTTTTTCCTTTCCTGGATTTACATTCATCCTAAAATTTTAACATTAACCCCAGGGGACTGTCCTGTGGTAAAAAGCTCCCTCCTTTCCCAGTACCTTTAGTACTGCTATTTTCCTGTTGGTTTATACCAACCCCTGGGTCCTTGCCTTGGCATTGACCCACCCTAAGAAACGGGTATTCCCTCACTTGCCTCGACCACACTCTTTCTGACTTCAGTAATGAAAGGCCTTCCTATTTTCTCACTTGTCTAGGATTTCTTTAATAAAAAGTCCCTTCAACCAATACCGCTTCCCGCCTCTGATTTACTGTAAAGAAATCCCCCCCAGCTATTGCCGCATCTCGCCCCCGACCTTTTTATATGAAAGAATTCCCTTTACCAACACTCGCTTTGTTCCTTCACCTGCCGCTCCCCTCGCGGAGACACGGAACCGAGGTTAGAAGAACTCCACAATCACTTCGTGGTCAGACCACGTCTCACACACACACCACTCACACTCTCACACGTGTGTACCCGTTCTTAGCCCACCTAACCAAGCGATACTTACAGCCTCCTTTTCTCGCCTGGGTCTCTGTGCACGAGTTATTACAGGTGAATTTCACTGCAGCTTTATCCGGGAGCTCAAAATCCTTTGCTCACAATTTACCTTGAGGATCTCCTTCTCCCTGAAAGATTCCCCAGTCACTCAGGGCCACCTGAGGCAAAAGCCTGCAAGGTGGGGCGCCTCCCTGAGATCAGGGGCCTCCCTCAATGGATTGGAGATGCCCGCATTCTCCACCAAATTGTTAAAAATAAGACGCTTGACACGGCCAATATATCAAGCAGCAATTTAATAATTAATTAATTAACATGGTAAAGTGTGAGCAAAGAGGCAGCGCTGGGTACAGTGGTAGGGGTTTTCCCTTCCAACTGCACACCCATTGCTGGATTTGATGGCATTTTATACATATTCATAAGCTTTCTCAGCAGTTTCCATTTCTAGTTTTAACGTCACAATTCAATACCTAACAGCCATAAATCTATAGATTGTCCTGTATAATTCTATGGACCATTGTGATCTATTCTGATATTTCAATACTCCAGGATGTACTTCCAGGATACGTTTTCCAGGTGGTGGGATCTGGCTTCCAGATGTGGGGGTCCCATCTCTATTTTCAAGTCCATCAATTTCCAAATGCTGATGTCCAGTTTCCTTCTCCAGGAGTCATAAATCAGTGAGCTGAAGTCATATCTTCATGTCCAGGATGTTTTCCCACCTTATGTGAGGCCTGAGCCCCCTCCTTTTTCCTTCTTTTGTCTAAAAGAAAACCTTTTTGCACTCTAAAACTACAGTTTAAAATTCTTTAATACAAAGCAATCTTCTAAAGTTATAATTAAAGGACACTAATTGCAGAATAGCTTGAGACTTATAATAGATAATTGCAAGCAAAAGATTTATTCAAAAACTTCCTTCCATACTTTCCTCAGCTGTTTATTAGAACTCATCTTTATAACTGTCCCATGGCTGTGTTCCATCACTATGATTACACAGATTTTCTTTATTTCCCTGACACGAAACATAACTTTGTATTTCACAGAGGGACGCTGTGGCGCTGAGGGTAACTGTTTCCGTCTGCCTGAGGGAGCTTTGTGAGATTTTGGGTGGCCGTGTGGTGTTTAGGAGTCCCATGTGGGGGTCCCTGAGGGGTTTGGTTCAGCTGGCCTCATGATGGTTGGAGGCCCTGTGGGATTAGGGGTCCCTGTGGGGTTTGGTTCAGCTGGCCTCATGAAGGTTGGAGGCCCTGTGGGATTAGGGGTTCCTGTGGGGTTTGGTTCAGCTGGCCTCATGAGGCTTGGAGGCCCTGTGGGATTAGGGGCCCTGTGCACCAGCCTTGAGTGGATTGGCACTGTGTGGGTTTGGTGTTAGGCTGCTGCAGGTGCTGACAGAGGGCCAGCCCAAGGAGAATGTGCTAAGTCCTGTTCCCCCCCAGCAGCATTTCCTCACTTGGGGTGGGACCCAGCCTGGATTGGGGGACAGGGGCTCTGCCTTGCTGTACCTTGCTGAGCTGCTGCATCTCACCTGTGTTGACTGAGCTACATGGAGAGGTTAGGTCCCCATTTCTCTTAGGCCTGAGCAGTGCTTTTCCTCTAAGTGCAGCATAACTGTGCTGCCGGGGGTCTCCTTGCTGTGGCTGTGGGCAGTGTGTCCCTGCGCACCCTCCGTGTACAATGTACTTTGTGCTGCCAGGTAGCACTAATTAGGCTAACATGTGTTCCTCAGTCCAGGCCTTGCTGCTTGCTGTAACGCTGTGCCCAGCTCCCTTTCCTCTGAGCCTGTGGCCCTGAGATGAGCTGTGATGTCCCTGCTTAAGGTGTGGCTTGCTGAGGTGTGTGGCAGGTGCAGCTCTGGGGCTCCCCAGCACTGCAGCCTTGCACGTGTGTCTGTCAGGGAAGTGCAAAGGGATGCGGCTGAGCTTGAAGCTCTTGCTGGCTTGTCGAGGTCTAGGTGCACTGACACTGCCCCTCGTAGGAGCTGAGTCCATCTGGGTGGGTTTAGGATTTCCCCTAAACCCTAATGCTCTCAGCATTTACATATTGGTGCCTGCGAACACCCTGAGAATACATTAGGCTGCTGCATTCGTGCCTGTGACAGTTGTATTATATAAGGGATTCTGCTTTTCTGTCCATATGTTCATTCTTTATTACAACCAGTAAAATTAGACCTCAAAGAAAAAAAGTAAATTACTTCATATGGTGAGAAACAAGCGTAAAAGAGGGAATCGCAATTATGTTTGCTTTCAGTTCTTCTTTCACTCAGCTGTTGCTTGTTTAGTGGATTTCAATCATGTAAACACTGCCTTGCATTCAAGGCAGGGAGATGGACTGCAGTTTTAGTATTCAGAGAGGCAGCTGTAGCATCAGCAAATAATAATGTGAAGTCTTCTGCTTAAGGCCAAATTCACATCCCTGTATTATGGTCTTCCCTTCCATTTGCAGGTCAAAGCAGTATTCACTGCCCTCCTTCCCTCAGGCACAGTTCAGTATTAACTCCAGCTTAAAGCACAGCATTTCAGCTTCAGAGTCTTTCTTTGATTCCTCACATTAGTTTTTTCCCCTGATCACTTAAAGACAAAGATGGTTCTCCCAAATTATCCTGGCTGTTCTCTTCACCGCCCTGCCAAGGAGTTATGTGTCAGTATGTTATTTTCTAATTGGACATGGTCTCCCAGGCTTTGATACACCTCTTGGTGCCCAGGATGGACCCAGAAATCTGGGCTGCAGCTGTCACTCAGAGCCCAAGTAAGAGATTCATCCTCAGTAACCTGCCCGTGCAGAATGGGGAATGAAAGAAGGAAGTGAGCTCGAGAGGAAAGCTGCTCCTGTGTTCTTGCAGTCCCAGTCACTTTGGGCTGTTTGGGAGTGGTGGGCCTGTTTGTTTGCTTTGTCTGAAAAGGGTCCTGCTGTGTTCTCTGAAACAAAAATCAACAGCTATTAAAGCAGAACACATCTAGAGAGGAATTTAGTGTGGATGCAGCTATGAGAGCACAGAGAAAATGGTGGAAAGCAATCTCCAGTAGTCTTCCTGGCAGTCCTGTCACAGCCCCAGAGAAATCTGTCTCTGAAGTGACTTGCAATCAGTGGTTGAATAGATGTCCCCAAATCTTTCTACCTGTGAGAAGACTAAAGGGTGTAATATTTTCTGCTCCACAACATTCTCTAAAAGACAAATCCTTACTAAATTTAAGCAACATAAGGATGCTGACTGTTGGTGAGCCCAACTGGACTGGTCTCATATCTGTGGATTACATGAATGAAATGGATGTTTCACATCCTTGAAGAAAACCTGAGCATGCCTGGGCATCTGCTCCCTGCTCATTCCAGTGAGGATATGAACCCAAAATCTCTGACAGATGTTACAGCTGCTTGTGTGCCCCGTGGCATCCTGCCTGAGGGCATACTGAAACATTTTCCAGAGAGGAGCTGTCCCTGGCTGCAGCCATCCATCTAAACCCGCCCACAGCGCATCCCCGTGCCCCGTGTGAGCAGTGTAGAGGCAGGCTTGCAAGTGGCCTTTCTGAAATGGTGGTTTGCCCTCTGCCCCCCTGTTCTGAGCAAACCATTTCCATAAAATGGAATTCCACACCCACCCCTGCACAGCCTCCTCTCAGGGTCACACCAGCCCCACACAGCGGGCTCGTGCGGGGAGCCAGATGGGCTTGGCACGGTAACCCCTAATAGCAAACGTGGGGGTTGCTTGTTCTCCTTTGCAGTGAGCAAGGGTAGAGTGTCCTTCACAGCCTTGTCAGCTAGAAAAAGGAATTTGAGAGGCTGAGTGGAGGTGCTCCACAGAGCATGGTCATCCTCAGGGTGTGTGAGAAGGTCCTGGAAAAATGTACTGGCAAAGGACTTGGGTGATGGGAGGGGTTTCATCTGCTTCATCCTGCCCAAGGATGTCTCAGCAGAACTACTGCATCACAAGATTTTTGTGGACATTTAAGAGGTGTAATCCAAGTTGTGGCATTGATCTCCCCATGTCTGCTTTGCTTTGTTTCTTCTTGGTGTTGGCTTCTTTGTGTTGCTGTTTCAGACAGCACAAAGCAAGGAGCTTCCCAGCTGTATTCATTAGCCTCTCTCACACATTATTTATTCAGCAGCAGCATAGCTAAAGATACTATATACTTAGGATTGATGTCCAAAGTGTCCTAGGACATATAAAAGATCAACATCAAAGATGCCCTTTTCTTCATTTTAAATAACAATTTTGAATATCAGATGTTGTTTCTGCCATGGTGCTATGTATAAACTAGAGATAACACTAGAAACTTTGCTGTTCTTTAATACTAGAGCCACAGCTCCCCATATTCCATCTCAGTAAAGATGCAAAGCTACATCAAGAAATTGAAGACTTAACGCTCTTCTGAAGGTAAGTAGCTTGGCTTTGGAAGGTGAGGCAAATGTTATATCTCAGCATTATGAGTGGATTTTTTTCCTTATAGAGGGATATCCAGGAGAAGGGAAATGCACCTTACTTTACTGTATATTTTCCATTTTACCGATGGCATTGGTTGTTTTTCTTTTAGCAGCTTGTACGAAGAGCTCAAAGGCTAAGTATTGGTCCCAGAATTTGACCTGTTCTAGTTGATTCTATTGTTAATATTTCTGGGGAGCAGAGCTCACCTGTATCCTGTCTGTATTTATTGAGGCCAGGTTATTAAGCCAAGCAATCAGTACAGAGAATTCTGGCTCCATGCACAAACACAGTGGGGAGCTCTGAGCTAGTGGTTCTCATTCAGATCTCAGAGCTGTAGTACGTACTTCTGTGAAAACACTGCTTACAAGGCAAAAGAAAATAAAATTAAAATAGGAAGGGAAAAGTGCACAAAACTGGGATGCTGTTACATGTATCTGTGGCTCACCTGCATCTCACATACTGTGTTATGTCCTGATCTCATCCCAAACCAGACAGCAGAACTAGGAACAGGAGGTACAAGTACAGAACTAGTAAGGCCAAAAAAGAGATCATCAGCTGTGTGGAGTGACTTAGGTGCAAGGACTGAGTAGCTAGGCCGGGACAATTCAGGCTGGAGAAGAGGTATCTGGAAAGGGCTGTAGTGGATGTCTGTAGAGTCTTGAACAGTGTCACGAGTACGACAGGGCAGGGTGACCCCTGGCTCTCAGAGCGAGCAGGCATCAAGGGCAGCAGCTTTCAGAGGTGAGGATCATGCGTGGAGTTGCTCTGTGCCAGGCTGTCAGGCACACACAGCTGTGCCTGTGCACGGGAGGTGCTGAGCCCCCACTCCGGAGGTTTGGCGCCTGTGCTGGGGCTGCTGGGGCTGTGTTCCCCAGCACACCGCTGAGCATCCCGCACAGCCCGGCCCCCGGGGGGCTTTCTCTGGGCTGCCGTGCCTGGTGCCGTGTGTTTTGCTGTATGGCATGTGAGCCTGGCACAGCAACTAACAGCCGAACAGCTTTGTAGCAACCTGTCCTCACGTCGGCAGCAGCAGCAGCAGCATCCCACTGAAACTACCAACACATCCTGGATGGAGTGTGGTGGCTGTGGCCGATCTTTCAGCGCTCAGCCACTAGATGCCTCTGTCCCCCAAGGAAGGAGCCGCAGGAGCCGCAGGTGCCTCAGCCTGGCTCGCCGGGAGGGCACCCGTGCCCTGCTCGGTGCGGGACGGCAGCGGCTGTGGCTGTGTGAGCAGCGGGAGCAGTGGTGCTGCACGTAGCAATCCTCTGTGGCATTTGATCGTTTTCTTCTCCTTGTGCACCGTAAGATATCGATATGCCCCAAGGCAGCGGGAATCCATCCTATTTTAGCAAATGAAAGAGAGAAATTGGACAGCAGACCTGATTGAGGTGCTCAGTAGGGGCTACATAAGGTTAGGAGCAAAGAAAACCAGTCAGCAAACTGCTATAAAGAACTTTGTTTTGGTGATGAGGTAGTTTGAAAGACAGAGGATTAACTTTTCTCTTAGAAAAGCAAGCTGCTGTGCCGAGCCTTTGGAAAGGGCTCATCCCAGCCGGCACAGGGCCAGCACAGCTGCCTGTCACAGCCACGAGCCGTGCTGGCCCTGCCAGGACTCAACATCGCTCTTTCTGCTCTGGAAGTGACATCTCTTGGTGGGTCACTGCCTGGGACAGAGCTGGCTGTGTGTCAGAGAGCTTCCTGCCCTTCTGGCATTTGAGGTGTTTTGCCCTGGTTTTGGTTTCAGAAGGGCTTTTTAAAGCTTAGCCATTCGGGATTGAAAATATTTTTCCAGCTCGTAACGTTGCTCAAAGCACAAGGGCAGTTTCTTCACTGCATTCTCAGCCTTGTGGCTTCCTACCTTCCATATGCATTATTATGGGTACATGAAGGGAGAGGATGAGGGAATGCATAATACATTTCCAGTGTGGTGAGCTTGAAAGCTGACGGCTGTCAGAACATAAAGAGTTTATAATTCCTTATTTTTCTTGGATGATTTTTAGTTGTTGTTTATTTGCCCTTTGGAGAAACCTAAAAGGGGTGCATTGTGACTTCTCCTGGGGGATGCAAGCAATGAAAAGATGAAATTTAATCTCAGTTCCCCACATGATCCTTTGCAAATTTGGGAAGACTACGTGTTAGCCAACTGGCAGTATGGATGGAAATGTAGTTAGGGACCTTTACTAGAGAGGACTGGCTATCAAAATGGGTGCTGTCCCAACAAAAGAAACATCATAGCTTGAAACAGATCTATTTGTGTTTTTAGCTGCATCTCTTGGAACCCATTTCCCTGGAAAAAAAGCAGAACTGACAAGAGAAGGCAGTCTGAATGGCCCCAGCTGAAGCCATGCTCATGGCTGACACTGGGCTAATGCTTAATAGATCTCATATTTCTTCCACAATATTTATTTTTCCCTCTGGGTTCTTGCTACTGAAGCAGCAGCTTTTCCTGCCTCTCCCACCCAGTTACTAACTCTTCTTGTGCCTGTGAAATTACAGTCCATCTGCTGCAGGAGGCTGATAATGAGAGGATGGTGGTAAACAGAAAACTGGAGGCATTCACCATGTGTCAACACTGCTGTTCTACCTGCTGGATTGCACAGGTAAATGTTTCAGGGTCAGAGTCTGATGAAAAAAACCTGTATTGGCCAGGGTAAAGTGGTAATGGTCAGGAGAGGAGGAGGGCTATGGCAAAGCCAGAAATTTGTATGGATAAAGGCTTTAAGCTCCACAGGAATCAACACAATAAAAAGTTTGAGTCTTTTTCAAAGCTTTTTCCAAAGTCATGGCTCGAGACCAATTTCTTCTGCTGCTGATGCTGGAAATCAGACCCAAGCTGCCCAAAATGAGCATCTGAACTCTTCAAAGCACACTCCTGAGTGTGCCATGGCTGCAGGGGATTGTTAGGGGCAGAAGGGAAGGAGAGAGAGAATTCAGCTCTCTGGAAATGCTGATGTTCAATGTGATTGCAGGGGTGTGTGACTGGCTGACACTGTGGCTGGAAGAGGAAAGAAGTAACACTTGTATTCTTGGGGTCCGTGTCCCTACAATGTTTCCAGTCACCCTTCTTACCAGCTGATATTTGCTTTCCACTATACCAGTATTTTATATTTTTCAAGCCGTATTTCCCAGCTCAAGTCTGAAATGACAAACTGAAGCTCTTCTTGACCACATATGGCCTTATAAATCAACTCCTCATCTTTGCTGGGGCCTCCTAAGCACACGCTGCTGCTGAGATCTCTGTGATTAGGGTAAGGAAAGGAGAACTTCCCAGCAGCACTTAGCTCTTGTGGATTTTTGGCTGTTTTTTTGTCACACCCCTTGGACTGGATGTGGTTGTTCATGGTTGTTTTGGTTACAGTGGATTGCAATGTGATGGAATCCATAGGAAGTAGAAATAAATGAATTGATTTTTGTTTATGTATGGCAGTGGATAAAGATGGAAAAGTGAGTATTTAAGTTACTTTAATCAGTACAGGAAAGTGAACAAGCTACCTTTGGACTACTCTGCTTTACAATTTGATTTCTTGTTTTACTAAAATCTGATGCAATTATAACCACATCTGTTCACGAAGTAAACTATCTGAAAACTAAACCCGTTTTAGTTTTATGTGTTTATGACTCTTAGTTGAAGTAGGCTTAAACCCCCCACATATATTAGATATATTCAGGCCCCAGCTTTGACTGTTGTGGGGCTAAGTCAAATCCACAGATGTGTGTTTTGGGTGTTTTTTTCTGATAGTACTGTACCATGTTGACACTCCTTACTCTGGCAGTGCAAGGAAAGGAGCTTGATCCAGGAATTTCAGAGTGCAGTTGTCAGAGTATTACCCAGACAGGCTTTTTGGTGTTTCCAGCTCTGGGGTTAGTTCCTGTGCTCTTTGAGGTGGAGGTCTAGCATGCTTAGAGGAAGAACGAAAAGCATCTTGTGTTCCCTTGGCCTTTCCAGTGTGAACTGGAGTTTCCTAGTTTTCTTCAGTGGTCACTGCGTTGTCTTTCCTGAAGCTGAAAGAGCCAAAACTGTTCACTATTTGAGATCCTGTCTTCTTCAAATGGATGAAGAATTAGGACCTGCTGCCTTGCGATGTAGAGTGATTCCATGATCCCATGGGTTGGTTGACTTAAATCTTGCTGAACGTTTTCAGGTGTCAGAGTGAAATATTCTCAGAATATCCTCAGGGGAAGGATAGCCTAGCTGCATCTCAAGCCTCAGCACTGGTCCCACTCACATGTCAGCCAGTGCTTTGTACCCTCTTCTAAGATGTGCAATGAGAGCCCTCAGTCAAAAGCACAAATTCTCTTTGAGCCAGCAGGTCATTATGGGGAGGAGACAGTCCCTAGGGATTTTGTTAAGGAAAATGCTGTGTTTGTTAAACATTTGGTTTGCATTAACCCCATGCTCCTGTACAGGCTGGGAAGCAGCTCTGCAGGGAAGGGCCCGAGCATCCTGGTGAACACTGAGCTGTCCTTGAGGCAGCAGTGCATCCCTGTGGCCAGGAAGGAATCCTGGGGTGCATTAGCAGGAGCACTGCCCGCAGGCTGAGAGGTGATCCTGCCCTTCTGCTCAGCCCTGGTGAGACACATCCAGAGACTCCAGCTCTCAGCTTCTTGGTACAGGAGGGACAGGGAACTCCTGGAGTGTCCAGAGGAGGCTGTGGAGGTGAAGAAGGTCCTGGAGCATCTCCTGGACAAGGAAAGGCTGAGTGAGCTGGGGCTGCTCAGCCTCAGGAGCAGACACAGACAGGAGGGCCCTCCTCCCTGTCTGTCCCTGTGTGCAGGGAGGGGCAGAGCGGGACCAGGCTCTGCTCTGGGGGCCCAGCAATGGCACACGAGGAACAGACAGGGACTGAGGGTCAGGAATTCCTGCACAGGAAGAAGGACTTTCAAACAGTTACCAGAGAGGGTGTGGAGCCTCCCTCACTGGGGATATTCCAGAGGCATCACAATCCTGTGCCCTGTGCTCTGGGTTGGCCCTGATTGGGCAGGAAGGTTGGACCAGAGGAGCCAGCATGGTCCGCTCCAGCCTGACCCATCCTGGGATTCTGTGTACTGCCAGGTATAAAACTTTATCCAGTGTCTGCATCCCCACGGAGCATGATAAAGCTCCCTTGCTGTTACAGCAATGCTGTCTGGATAGACCATGCTGGAGTTCTGAAGTTGAAGTCCTGAATGCTTACCTGGCATCATCAATTACTTCTTCAAACCTCATTGCTCTCCAGCCCTAAAAATGGTTTTAGTCAGCCAAAATCATATCCCTTCCCTAATGGCATTACAGATCCACATAGCAAGAGTTTGCTGTGCTGTTTAAAGAGAGATCTGCATCCTCATGTATCTGCCTCAAGCATATCTGTGTGTAAATTAAAGAAAATGCTTCAGTGCATAGCCCTGTGTGCAACAGTCAGAGATTTTTATCTTTTCTCTCCAGGGTATCCACAGGAAGAAAAAAAAAAAAAGTAGGAGTGAGGAAAAGATCAAGACAAACAAATTTTGCAAATCCTTCCAATCTGGAGCAGCAGGCGTGAAAAAACAAGGAAAATGCTGATTGATCACAGATGCTGTATATAAGGTGAGAGGCCAAGGCCACATGATGTAACTCCTATGAAATGTTAACTCTCCCACCAACACCGGGGACAGCTAGCACTGCACGGGTCCTGAAGGGTGAGAAACTGGACTGGAGAGATAAGTTGTGTATATCCTTTCCAAAGGGTAAATATATTTATACCAGAGGGATGATTAATTCACTTTTCTTCTCAGGAAATTAGGGAAGAAGCTTTCTGTTTCTTCTCATATAGCATACTTCAGTTGGAAGGGACCTGCAAGGATCAGCCAGTCCAACTGCAGGGCTGGCCAGAACTTAGAGTGTGATGTTAAGGGCATTGTCCAAGTGCCTTTTAAACACTGACAGGCTTGGGGCATCAACCACCTCTGGGGAGCCTGTTCCAGTGCTTGACCACCCTCTCAATAAAGAAAGGCAAGTCTGAATCTCCCCAGATGCAGCTTTGAGCCTGTCCTGTCACTGGGTGTGGCATCTGTTGTGGTACAAGAGATTTGAGGGCATATTATTAAGAGAGTATTTCTTTCTCAAATAAGGCTGGGAGAGGACCTACCCAGATACTCGAGGTACAAGCCCATAAGCTAATCATTGAGGATGTGCTACACCTTTCAGTGGAGCTGCTTTTTTTCCTTAAACGAGGCAGCTCTAGGCCTGGCCCACTAGACAGCAGATGACAACAAGCCTGTTTGAGCTGGGTGTTGTTGTAGTCCAGGCAGTAGGCAGCTGTCCTAGCAGTGGCAGTTCCTGTGAATCACACTTCGGAACGCCTGGCTGTGGGTACCTTTTGTTCTAGGAAATAGAAATGTCTGTAACACACATTTCTGTTGTGCTTGTCCCTTCTGATGGGTGCTTTCTCTCTCTGCTTATTTCCTGATTTCCCTTCTGGGTTTCCCTGGTCATAGAGCCAAGATCACAGATCACAGAGTTATGTGAGATGGGTCTCAAGATGCTCACCGTACATGCCCATCAAGAAGGCCGGACCAAGTGGTCCGTTCCAGGTCCAAATGTCCATGAACATGATTCAGGCATAGAATTCTTCATTTTAGTGAAATTACACATAACTGGGGAAAGGATGACGATCAAGTCAAAGAAAAAAGAAGTGCCCAATGAACACTGCATGTGCCTGTGCAAATGCACACATACAGTTATATGCATAAATTAGCAGCTTGGGGACAGTGTATGTTGTAGCTTCCATCCTAGATAAAAGCCTCTTTATAGTATGATCAATGGCAAGTTGATTTTGTTTTTTCTTTGATACACCAAACACACATTAGTCACAGGTATGATAACCTAGCACACATTCATCCATGACAGGGCTGCTGCAGAAGGAATCTTGAGCAAATGTAGCCAATCTTGCATTGTAAGATCACGTTATTTTTCGACTTTGTAAAAAATGTGTGGGATGGGGGAGGCTGGATTTGTGCAGATCTTTTTGTAAAGCCAGTTTGGCCTTTTTAATAACCCACAGTAACAGGCCAGTGAAATGTGTGTGCCTCTGGAATCACAGGGGAAAAAGAATACCCGCCAACCCTGGCCCCCATTTGTGAAAATGTCTTTTTGGGAAATGTCAGGGAGTGAGAAACATTGCTCCCTCCAAACATCTCCCAACAAATGGAGTTCAACTCCAGCCTGGAGTCAGCCACTGCAGACACCCTGTGGATGTTTCTGAGCCTCCTGGGGCCCGTGTCCCTCGGGTGCACCCCCGTGGCAGTGAGAGCTGTGTCCCAGGCGTGGCTCCGGGAGCAGACTGCGCTTTGGGTCACCCTGATCACCCTCCAGCACCCTCCCTGCCACCCCGGGGTTCTGCTGGCTGTGACTCCGGGAGCAGACTGCACTTTGGGCCACCCTGATCACCCTCCCTGCCACCCTGGGGTTCTGCTGGCTGTGGCTCCAGGAGGAGACTGCACTTTGGGTCACCCTGATCACCCTCCCTGCCACCCCGGGGTTCTGCTGACTGAGCCTTTCTCAAACTGACCTGCTGGAGTCATGGCAGTCTTTTCCAGACACTGCAAGGCTTTTCTCTGTTCCTTCCACGTCAGCTGATGGAAGAGGAGCTGCTAATCTCAGCAGCAATGAAATTTGACCCGTTCTCAAGGTGTTGATTCTGTTTCTCTTGCTGAAGATAAGGGCCTTATCTTTGTCAAGTTTGGGTGAAGCATGGGCTCTGTATCCCAGACACAGGAGTGCACCCTGGGCTGCTCAAGCCTTAATAAAAAGTGTAATCTCCTTGAAAATAGTTTTTCTCTAATGTGGGAATAGTTATTGTCAAGCAATTTCCAAATTTCCTTTATTCATCTAAAGGCTGTCTTGTTTTTTGCTTAAAGACAAAATGTGGAAAAGAAGGGAGATGTCAAGTTAGGCAATTCAGAATTAGCAAGAAATTTGCTGTTTTTTAGAAAGCTCTTTGTGCTGGTTTGAGATTTTCAATGATGTTATATTATTTTTCCTTACAAAACGAAGCCTTTATTAGCTTTTTAAACTATCATATAGGATGTTAATTGAAACTTTCACAGGGCCTGTTGAGTGACTGTGAACGCTTTTGTATCCTGAATTCCTGTGGGATTTGCTAGCACCCCTGGATACTTTAGTTGTTTCCTTTCATTTTATCAAACTGAATAGGGCATGAGGATCTGCTTCCAGAGCAAACTATTTACCTCACAAAACTGAACTGCTCTTAGCTGTCAGCTAGACTGAAGTAATGTTTTTGAAGGAAAATGACACGGCATCTCAGTTTGATTCTGATGCTTTTTGACATTTCAATTAAAATATCAAAATGAAACTCTTCACTTATTGTGCTAACTGAAATTTGCTTTTAGGTTTGTGTTTAAAAAAAAACCCAAACAGAAGGATATTTTTAATTTAAAAGAGGAAAAGTAGTATCTCTCTAAAAAAAAGTGTTCTGTGGTAGTGAAAATAACTACTTGCAGTACTTAATAAAATCAGATTTTGAGCAATTCAATTTATAACATTTCTTTATACATTTTTGTTTGTTTGGACTCCCAAACAAAAAGTGACATTCAATCAGAATTAGGAAGTTTTGAGTTACAGGTACTCTGTTTTCCATCCGTAACTGTGAATGTATCCATGTTTTCTTCAGGCTGGGCCTTTGTCAGCCAAAGATCATGAGGAGGACAGCCTGAATTTTGGAATTTTGTTTCTCAGGGTCTCACTAACATAAAGTTTGCATGTCCTGTTGAAAGCACCTTGTGGTTTTGATGAAGTTACATGGGCTCAGGGCTCAGGTTTGTGTGTTCTCCTCTACCCAGAAACACTTGTTTTCTGCAAATGAGGACTGCAAGACTGGGACTCAGGAATAAGGTTTAAATTAAAACCAGGTTTATATTGGTTTTCATACGGATTATTGCCTTCTGCAGGAAATAGTAAAGGTTTGGTAGGATTCTTGCTATTTCTGGATGAGGGGCAGTCACAAACTGAGCTTGTGTGGGCTGGGGGTGGCCTCTGTCTGTGAGGAGTGCTCAGGGGAAAGCAGCTCTCAGGAGTGGAGTGTGGTGGGCTGGAGTCACCCCAGGGAGCTGGAGACTGTTACTGATGCACTGAAACTGTGAAGGAAGCAAAGAGCAAAAAGCCAGATCTTAGGGGGAGAAAGGACTTGGGGCTTGAGCACTTTGTATGTCAGGAAGGCACTGAGTTGGGTGGAAAACAAGCTGCAAGCAAGAGTACAGTGGGCAGCTAGGAACAGTCCAGCTTTAGTTATGTTCTGGCCTCCTCACTTGGAATTGTTTCCATCTAAAAAAAAAAAAAATCTGAGTTTATATTGAATCATTCCTGGCACAATCATGTGAGTTAGTAAGATTGAATCAAAAAGCAGCACCTGAATCTGAAGATCTGCTAAGAACCTCTCCCGTTAAAATTTAAAAGACCCTTTTTTCCAGATCTCCTCTAAAACAGAACAAACTGTGGAAAAACCCCCATGTTCTGGCTGTGGCTTAAACAACAGAATTTAGGAGAGCTGAGGGGTAAGACCTGTACTTGGTTCTTATTCCTTTCACTTTGTCTCTATACACACAGGTGAAGATCATCCTTAGTTTTGAAATTCTCACCTTGTGTTGCTTTGCCATTTTCTAAACACTATAGGAATAAGGTTTATTCCTAAACACTTTGCTTCAAATATTGGCTCAAAGCAGCTTTGTCTCCTGCAGCAATCCAAGAGGACTGGGTGATGGGGAATGTCTGGATGCTGTTGGTTCATTTGCATGTGAACAAGAGAACTTTGTTCATTCCACCCCTACATAAAAAGTAAGTTGTTGTCTCTGGGGTGATGGGGGTTGATCAAAAATTGCTACCTACTTCTGCAGTGATCTCACTTGATAAACAGCTGATCAGGAAATACATGGGAAATCTCAATATTTTTCAGGTGCCTTCAAAACCCTTCATTGTAAGTTCCTTGGTAAGCAAGTGGATCTTGCCTTGAAATAGAAGAGAAGGTTTCAAAGTCATTTTGAGGGATTTTGTGTGAGCTGCAGAGGTGGAGGAGAATATTTGTCTTCTTGCCAGCTGTGGCAGAGAATTGCAGTTTTGTTGGAACATTCAACTCTTCTGCTTTTCCAGTCAATGTTTTTCAAATGTAACTTAGTGGAGACAAGACAGGACGGTCAGAAATCAGGCACAATCTGATATATGGCAGGAGAGACTTCCAAAAGCATCTGAGGGACACATGGAGGGATAAAGCTTTTCTCTGATCTCACCCCTAAGGAGTAGGGTCCAATCAATTCATGTGGGCTGCTTGCTACACTTGTCCCAATCCAGGGGAGGCTTATGCCACTTGAAGCTCCCCTGAGCTGCAGGCAGTTACTTGGGACTTGCACTGGCCCAACAGGCTCACAGATTGGCCCTGATCTCTTGCCTCTCAAGGAAGATTGGAACTGTTTTGTGCTTTGTACGGAAAATTAGAAAATGTGAACTCCTGCATAGCTTGGTTGCTCAAAGCAGAGCTTCCCTGCTGTGTCAAATGGCTTTAGGTGCTTCCATTTTGGGGCACCACTTCTGGGACATCTAAGCAGGGCCCCATCTGCTCTGAGCACTTCTCAAGATCTGTATTTATTTGGGGTTTTTTGTCTGCAAAAGGCAAAATCTGTGTCTCTCAAGCTCCTTCAATGAATCAGAATGATTGTCAGATATCATCTTGTAGGAAAAATTATTATATCCCAAACCACAGTGAAGTTATCAGGAGATATTGCTGGCTTGGTTGTCCCAGCTCTGCACACCTGTAAAGGCCTTGTTGGAGCAGTTCTCTACACCCAGGCTGTCTTCTGCTCTATCTCTGTCTGTCTTCTTCAAGCATCTGGACTTGGGCCTTTTCTATGTGTTTCTCATTCAAATACCCAAAAAGCTTTTCATGTCATGCAGGGTACCCAAACGCTTTGCCCTCTCTTCTCTCTGCCTTTTATGGTGTTCATGACTGTTCACCTTGGTGAATATATCATGAGCTGCACAGGAAATGTTTTTATGTGGTGCTGTCAATTTAGACTAAGCTCAAACCACTGTATAAAAAGAAGTCATGACTTTTACTGCCACTGATTAAGTCACCTAAATCCTTTACAGCAGAATGTGTCCAGCTGCACAAAAAACCTGTGTGGATGTTGCTTTGAGCCAATTAAAACTTTGATCACCTGGGTTTCAACAAGATGCCTCTTCTTTTTAGTTCTTGAAGAATAATAAATGGGCATGCTTCTCCCCCAGCTTTTGTCCTAATGAGGCATTTTCATCTCTGGCTAATGAGGAGTATTATTCTTTATGAAGAGTGTAGTGTTACAGGCAAAATATTATAGTCACGAAGATCTGTAGTTAAGGAATAATGTGTGGAAAAATTCACCTTATTTCATGCATTGACCATTGAAATGTTACCAAAGATGTGCTTCTTTTGCAACCATTTATTTTTTGTTGTGAAAAATTTTATTTTTCATTTATTTGAAGACAGACAGCACTTTGGAACCTGTGCTAATGCATGGTCTCCAAACACAGAATAAAGATTTCATCTTTCCATGGAATTTGTTCTTCCTGCTTCACATCCTTTAGTACAAGTATGCTCGTGGCAGCCCCAGGCTTTCCCACCAGCCAGCATGCAGACCCCACGTGCAAGAGCTCTCAAAACCACACTGAGAACAGCCTGGGCCCTGTGCTGTTCAGAATCAGAATGGTTTGAGTTGGAAGGGGATGTTGAGGATCATTCTGCCACAGGCAGGGGCACCTTCCATTATCCCAGGTTGCTCCAAGCCCTGTCCAATGTGGCCTTGGACACTTCAGGAATGGGGCAGCCACAGCTTCTCTGGGCCATGGCCTCGCCACCCTTACAAGGAAGAATTCCTTCCTAATATTTAATCCAAACCTGCTCTCTTGCAGTTTGAGCCCACTCCCCTTGTCCTGCCCCTATGTGCTCCTGTATTTTTGGGGTGATTTCTCTTTCAGGTGTTGCTGTCCTGCAGGTGGTGTCTGGCCTGTGTTAGAGCCCCGTGACAGTGCTCAGAGAGCAGCCTGAGAAGTGCTGCAAGGGTGCCTGAGCAAGCAGCCCCTGAGGAGGGGTGGGAGGAGGTGGGGCTGCACCTGGAGCTTGGAATGGCAGAATAAATGGGAAGGTGGAGGGCAGTGCTGTACAGTCAGTTCAGCGCGCCTGCCGTGCCTCTCCTCTGTCCCTGTGATCTGCAGGAGTATATGGTCAGCACCAGATCCTGAAGAAATACACACAAGCAGATTTTTGTTTTCTCTGCGGTTCCTCAAACTTTAGTTACCCATCGGCAGCTTTCGAGATGACAAGAATTTTGACAGCTTGCAAGGTGGTGAAGACTTTGAAAGGCAGACTGGAGTTTTGCAAGGTGTCTGCTGATCACTGGAGTTTCTCAAGGACAGGTACCAGACTGTTGAGCATCAAGGTAATGATGACTGAACGCTGTTCTTTCATAGATGTGTTTGGCATGCTGAGATAACTTGCTGCAGATAACGGGGCTTACCTAGAGACGTGAACCAGAGGAAATTTGTCTGAACCCTAAGCACGGGAGCTGCTTGGCTAAATGGTTTTGTTAGCTAAGCAAACATGCTTTTTGTCTAGTCTGGAATGGAAGCTATAGGGTAAATTACACCACAAGGTGGAAGTTCAGGGTTTCAGTTAATTATTATATGGTATTTTCTTTAGGAACATCTCACCCTTCTATTGGACTGATAGCTAAGAGAATAGATCTTCCAGTCCATATGAGAATGAATTGGATGAATATTTAAAATCATGCATCCCTTGAGGCATGTAACTCATCTTATTAAATCCATATAGAATCCATTTTCAATATATTAGAAACTATACTGGGATTAATTGGAGAGGTAGACAACTCTTGTGAATGCATCAGTGTCTCAGCTCTTGATTTCCTTGGGCTGGAGGAAATCAAGATTTCCCCAGCTCTCTGGTGCTCTTTGCCACAGGAGCTGGAGTAAATGGGTGAAATGGGATTTTCTGTGGGAGTTCTGTAGCACTGAGGTGCTGTGGGAGTTCTGTCAGTATGCACTTTGCATTGAAAGGACACTTTTCACAGCTGTTGTGTTGAATGAGCAGTGCAATGACAGAACCAGCAACTGGAGGAGTGGTGTTTCAGAGAGAGGTAGGGAAGGGCACTGAGAGCTTTGGGCTGCAGGTGCTGCCTTACCTGGCAGGGTGGCCTAGAGAGCTGATCAGTGTCAGTTCTGTCCACTGAGGACTGGGGTTTCTCTTACCTGTCCCACAGCCTCTCATTTTTCAGTTCTCTGAGCTCCTTGCAACAGACCCCTTACATGACAGGGCAAAGGGGGAATGGATCCAAACTGACAGAGAATGATTAGATTAGATATTAGCAAAAGATTCTTTACTGTGGAGGTGCTGAGGCACTGGGAACAGGTTGCCCAGGGAAGCTGTGGCTGCCACGTCCCTGGAGGTGTTCAGGGCCAGGCTGGACAGGGCTCTGAGCAACCTTCCAGAGGAACATGTCTCTGCTCATGGCAAGGGATTGGAACACGGTGACCTTTAAGGTCCCTTCCAACCCAAATTATTCTGTGATACTGTGATATTTGTAAAACAAACATTCCTCTGCAGAGGAATTCAGGATAAGGCAGGAAGTGCTCCAGTGTGTTCGCCTTCCTTCAGGATGTGAGGTCCCAGTTTCTGTGCATCAGATTGTGGAATTTAAGTCTAGTTGTAAGGCAAGTGGCCCAGCAGTGACCTGTGCCTGGCTTTGGTGTTCCAACCAGCATTAGAGGTAATGGGTATTAATAAGAAATTTGAGCAAAGAGTGAAATGCAACATAATTAAAGTCATGACCCCAGGCATGCTAGAAATCAAGAAATGTCTGGGCAGTACTCTCAGGCACATGGTGGGATTCCTGGGGTTGTCCTGTGCAGGGACAGGGGTTGGATGGACTTGATGAGCCTTGTGGGTCCTTTCCAGCTCAGGACATTCTATGATCCATGATGCTGTATGTGGACTAATGGCAGTATTAGGTAATGGTCCCCTTCTTCCATTATTGCAGGCTTAAATGAGCATTTAGTTGCCTTTAATTGCTTTTTCTCAGTGGGCTATTTTAGGAAACATAACAAAAAGCAATGAAAACATCTAATGTATGTATAAGTTAAGTATTAGCATGAGGAAGAGGTGGTAGTTTTAGAAGAGTGCCTAATAGTGCTTCTCCCAAGTCTGTATTCTGTCCAGATAAACTCAGCCTGTGTGGGGAAACACGTTGTAGGTGAGCAGTGTTAGATGTGGGGACTCATAGTCCATATTTCCCTGTTACATCCCATCCTTCCATTCTGAAGAAGAGATGGGCACCCATGAGTGAAAGGGGGGCAGAGAGCAGACCAGAGACCCCTCAGGGCTCTCAGTAGAGATGTTTAGCATCACTGGTTCCAGGTTAATCAAGATTGTTAAGAATTCAGGAGTAGGCAGAGAGGCTGCAATTTGAAGCTCTTACTGTTTAATGCTCTTCTGAGGCCAATGTAATGAAATGGGCATGTAAAGGTAGTACCAGCAATAAATAGGTGGCTTGTAACAGTATAGCTGGCTCAGTAAGGAGAGCTTTGGGAGAGCTATAAACACCACCAGCAATGAGCTCAAAATGTGCTCAGGAAGGACAGGGAGATGAGGAAAATTTCATAAATGCTGGCTTTAGAAGCTATTTCAGATTACTGTGAAAGGACTCTTCAAATGTATTTGAGGCAGGTGGAAAGAAATGGGACAATGACTGCAGGGAGAGTGGAGAGATGGGTGAGGAAATTAAAGATGAGTCACAAGGTACTCCACTCCTCGTTTTGGAGGTGAGGGGGATGTAAAATGGGCGCCATTCCCACAGAGATGGGGGCTGCTCCTGTGAGGGTAAAGGGGTGCTCATTTCCATGGATCCTCAGTGACTTCTGCCAGGTGCCTCATCTGGCTTGGGTCACTCTTCTCCTTCGAGTTTTGTGATGGACAAATATTTGTGGCATTGTTGTGAGCAGCCTTGAGAAGAGTTCAACTTGTAGGAACTGTGACTTTTCTACCATGGTGCCTGTGTTGCTTTTCTTTGGGTTTGCCTTGGATGATAAAGGAATTAATCCACTGGTTTTCCCCAGAAAATATCTGAAGTATGAAGTGTGAATTCATTGTATCTCAAGACACTCAGCTTGACTCATTCTTTTTTCTTGCCCTGTCTACTTCTCTCAATGTTACGCAGAAACAAATATGCCAGAGATAGAAAATCAGATAGATATAGCTATATGTACACAGGATTGGCAAAGAAAGTCTTGATTGTTAGCCATGTCCAGATAGATTTCCAGCCTGTGACGGCATAGTACTCACAAGAAGAGTAGGAATCAGTTTGATTTTTCTGACAAAGAGAAAGCTACTCCTTTGGCTGGCTATTTGGTCTTGGGAGAGTGAAATGTAGCCCAGACCTGGCACCAGCTTCTGATTGTAGAGGGAATCTTGGAGCTTTTGGATTCTTCTCTGCTTCTGATATGTCAGCTGTTCTGTAGGCAGCCAGATGTGAGCCAAGAAATGTGGCAGAGACTGTTGTGCTGTGTGGAATTGCACTGCAGATCTTTTGAGATTTTGCAGATCTTTATCATCCACTTTTTAGATGGGAAGGGCTGCTGCAGCAGGGAACTAACTGGAACTCATTTCATCTGCTTTCTTACTTTCTCACTGGGTTTAGGTTTGTTTTTCACTGAACTTCTCAAGTGCTTTCTTTACTTGATGTGTGAAGTGCTTAGTGAAGTGGGACCTGAACTAGTGGACTCTTCCTGCTGCTTTGACAAAATACACAAAATCTGTCAACACAGCATCAACAGCATGACCCTTTCTGTTAGCCATCCTCATCCTCAGAGCTCTTGAAGGGTACTGCAGCCTCTCTAGAGCTCAGGGCTCTCTAAAGTAGCTAAAGGTGAAGCTACTGATGTGTAGCAAGGAGAAATCAGATTGCAAATGGCATATCTTACATTGAGGGTGCATGGCAGAAACGATTTAGTTGAGGTTACAACAGAGATTTATCTGAGGCTGTGTGGGGATGCTTTTGAGAAGGGTGAAGACAAAAGGCCCTCATGGAAGCTCTGGGGCATTGTTTATTTCTTGCTTGTTCTTTTTTTGAAAGTAAGGATTTCTCCCACCTGATCCCTGACTGAGGCAACAGGCCTTCTCTATAGCCTGTAAATCACTTTTCACCTTAAAAACAAAACTGAAGAAACAAGGTGGGCTGGGAGCTTGGGGATGTGGTAACACCTCCACTGGAAATGTAAGCAAGAATAATTGCTTTGAGAATGCTCAGTGAACCAACCACTTAATTAAGAGTAATAAATCAAGGAAGGGAGGGAAACATTTGAACATCTATCCCCTGCTATAGCTGAACTTGCAGGTAGGTTATGGTTGCTCAGGGACATTTTTCTGCATTACTTGAACACTGTGTAGGGGCTCTAATAGTGTAATAAGGGCTTCTGTTCAACAGAAATGATTTTTGTGCTGTCTGCTGTGGAAAGGAGGTGGGCTGTGGTGGGAGGAAGGCCATGCAGAGCCACTGTAGTGAGGGTGAGGCTCTGAAGCTCACAGGGATTACTCTGGGGTTTGGCCTTCAGCAATAAATGATTGGATGAATCTTAAATTTTCTGGTGATTCCACCGTTTTGGACTTTGTTTCCTGAAGGGTTCTGCCAGGGTTGGTGGCAGTCAGGAGCACAGTTCAGGCAGCTGCCCCAAAGGGTGCCCAGTGGTGGGACACGCTTGAGGTGGAGCTGCTGTTTGCAATCTGGGGCCTGCTGGGGAGGGGACCCAGCCCTTAACGCTGGGGGAAGCTGCCTCCAGCAGGCAGTGTTCCACGTGGGCAGGGTGGGCTGGCCTTCACCAGGCTCTGAAAAGGGCAGAGGTCCTGTCCAGAGCCCAGGGAGACGCACCCACACCACCTCTGTGCTGGGCACAGCTTGGAGTGTCTGGCAGCTCTTAGCACTGAGACGCACTAGGGAGCCCACCAATCTTTTAATTTGGCCTAAACCTAGGGGATTTAGCCACAAAAATTCTGTTTATAACTGCGGAGGGAGGAGATTTTGGTGTTTCTGACTAAACTGTCCAATGGTGTGGGAAGGTTTCAAAACTTAAGGCTAAATGTTTGGAGAATGAGTGGGTGTTTGACATAATTGGGGAAAAAATGGCCAGGCTGAAAGCATCCCAGATGCACAGAATTCAATTACTTGGCAGTGTAGTTTGATTTTTAGTGTATTTTGCAGCGCATTAGTAATTGATCTGTGTGGTTTTTGTAACTACATAGGGGCTCTAAATGAATGTTTGTCATGATGGTTACAAAATGTTCAATACTGAGAATGAAATTTCTCCTTGCTGTGATTGTTCATCTGATTTACGGCTAATGGAAAGTAGCTCTCCAGCTCCTTTCTGCAGCAAATTGTTCTTGATTTTTCTTTTAAAAATCCCAGTAAGAGGAATAGTTCTGTAAAAGAAACCAATATGAAGCTAAATCATGGTGAGAGCTGCTTCCTGTGGACATGCTTGGCATATTTCCTGTGGCACAGGGGACTTTTGCACTGGTGGTCGCTCTGCCTGTGCCTAGGAGACAGCTGTGCTTCCTTCCAGAAGTGGAGGTTTCTCAGGGTCCTTGAAAGTTATCATCCAAACTCTTTAAAGACCAGGAATTCACTGGCAAATCTATTTACAGCTTTGCTTACTCTTTCTCTACTTGTGCGTGTCACCAGTGATGCTGCTGTCAGAGGGAACCTCCCAATTCATTCTGTCATTTCTGCTGTGCATGTAGTCACTATTTATTTATTAGGAGGTGGAGTTCTCTGGTGGTTTCCCATCCAGTGCCTGGACAGGGTAAGGAAGGTTTCATTTCCAGGTGGGGCCAAAGAGGGTGGTACATTATTCTTATATGTGCAAAGACGCAGCTGTGACAATGAATCTCCTGAGGACTTCTGTAAAGTTCACCCTGTCCCATTTGCCTTTGCTGAAATAGTGATGAAGCCTGTGAGGGATCCCACAGTTGGTGTGGGACTCAGTTCTGCTAGACACTCTCTGGGAGAGGTCTGGGTTCCTCTAGGCTGTATGTTTCATAGCTGCTTCTTCCAGGACAATTTATTCCTGTCCCTGAGGTAGCTGGGACCTTGAGCATCCATCTGATCCATGAGTTCCCCTGGTCCGGTGTCCTGCAGCAGAACAGATGGCATTTTGAGTTTTGCTCTCTGACACCAGTTCAGCTAAACACACACGCATTTTTAGTGGCAATGCTGTGTGCTTGCACCAGAAATTAAACCCCTATCAAGGGCAGAGCTGGGTGAGAGCCAGCAGGGTCAGCAGCAGGCCTTGAGCAAACACTGAGGAGGCAAACGATCCTTTCCCTACAGGGTTCTGATGTTGGTAAATTCAAGATGTCATATTTGGAAAAATGAACTAAGGGATAGGGAGGGGTGATCCCACAGTGACAGCAGCACATGCTCTGCTTGCAGTGAGGTTGGCCAGCTCATTAGGATAACAATGTTTCCTAAGCGTTAGAAAGAAAAAAAGCATCAAACTAGCCAAAGAGATGGTGTCTTGGCAGCCTGGAGAGGGAGAAGGGCAGGAATACTTGCAGTGTCAGGCATGCAAGGCAGGTGTCCTAGGTGCTACCTGTATAAACATCAAGCCTTTCCTCCTGTGTTTGAGTGTCTCCTTGTGCCTTTCTCCAGGTGCAGACAGCAAACCTGGTGCTGGAAGATGGGATGAAGATGAAAGGCTATTCTTTTGGCTATCCGTGCTCCACAGCAGGGGAAGTCGTGTTCAACACGGGGCTCTCTGGGTAAGGCAACACCAAATGACATATAAGCATCAGTGCTTCTCTGGAAGCTTGTTGGAGTGTGAAAGCTGCTTTTTCCAAGCTCGTAGGGTGCTGGTCCAAGCAGGTAATTTTCTGTATAAGGCTACATTATAGTCCAGAGATACACAGAGGGAGAGAATTAATGAAGATGTCTCGGGCAGACCTCTTGTGCCAAAGCATTTGTGGTGGTAAGCACTTTTAAAGACTAATCTAATGATGATAATGAGATACATAGGCTTCTGGCCACTTCCTACTGAGTTGCTGAGTCAGAGCAGAGAAGCTGTCTGCTCTCCCTCCAGTGCCCAGTTCACCTCTAGAGATCTGAAGCATCTGCAGCCTTCTTGGGAATGGAACTTGGCTTCTGAGTTCAAAATTCTTATACCCCAGCTTGGTCACGTTTATGACCCATCTCTCATGTAATTTGTTGGCTCACCCCACAGGTAAGGACGCTTTTGCATTCTGTTCCCTTTCCAGCTGAAGGGCAGGATCAGATTCATGCTAACCTAGCACCATTCTCTGTCCTCCTGAGTGGCAGAAGCTATGGCTGACTTAGGTTGGCAGCCCAATGCTGCAGTGCTTTTGTAGCACTGCATGAGCAGAGGGGATCTGGCCAGAGGAATGGGCCTTTTGGTAAGGACAGGCATGTGTCCTTGGGGAGATGAGACATCTCTGAAGCTGTTGACGCTTGAGCTCCTTCTGCAGTCATTCATAGCTGTCTTTGATCACCTGCATCCTGTTCCCCAAATTCTGCTCTCCTTTGGAGATCTCAGTACTCACAGGAGGAGTTTTTAAATGATATCATTGGTGAAAATGTTAAATTGCTGCAGAGGGGAATCAGCTTGCAGTTTTGCATTAGGAGCCAATTATTTAAGCATTTCGACAGCACTAATTACTGGCTGTGTTAATATACCTGCCAACAAGCCACTGTTTAATATAGATCAGGATGATGGAGGGCACCAGAGTTCTCATTTATAGATTATGGGCCATAAATCTTGGCACATCACAAAAGTCAAGAGGACCTGAAGGATTAATTTCCTCTCCACCTGTTACTGTGGCAGTGGAAGTTGTGTTTGTTCATTGTCTAATCATTTGGAGAGGATGCTGTGACAGGGATCTCTTTTGTGCTGGGGAACATATGGGCATGGCGAAAACACTCAAAATGTAAGATGGCATCTTCAGAGCCTCCTCTACAAACACTGACCTGCCTGATTCAGAGAAATGGAAGACAAGAATTTGCAGCACTGTTGCAGAACATGAAAGTGGCAGATTTCCTACCAGTCCTGGGGTTGGTGTCCCTTGAAAGGAACCCTGGAGCTGTACCTCCTGATCACAGAGATGGAGATCTGTGTACCCAGAGGAACCCAGCTGTCCCTTCTCCCTGGCACAGGGGGAGGCTGTGCCAGGGTGAGGGAGGTGCCCAGGCTGCAGCAGTTTGTCAGGATAGGGAGCCAGAGCTTAGTGCAGGGGTGCTGATCAGCCTCAGACCTGCTTTCTGTGAGGTGAGTGTTGGTAGGAGCTGTGTGGGTCAGCGTGGGCTCTGTCCTGGGGGGATCAATAGGCTGCTGTGCACCGTGTGTCCTCATCTGGACTCCCACATTCCCATTCATGTCATAGAAATGGGAGAAAAAGCACTTTATGTGCACACAGCTTTCAGGCTTGAAGCAGCTGAAGCCTGCTGAAATGCTGACATATTGCTCTGGAATAGGAGTGTTCCAGAGAGCACACTCTTTTGGGGGTGAAATGTTGAATTTTTGATAGAAATGTGCAAGGATGAACTCTTCAGAAGCATTTGCTGAAAAAAATGTACTGTTGCAGCCATTTGTTTGGTACAGGAACAAAAAGAGATTTCCCATTAAGAAAGAAGAAGAGTTACAACCCATAAAATGTCCCATGTTTGAAATGGCTCCATAAAGGTGTTTGCCTCTAATAAATGTGTGTGTTTCTCTAGTGAGAGAATGGGTTGACAGGAGTTCACTGAAATCAGGCAGACCTTAGGGCAGGCACAGCAAGGATCAGACCTTGCAGCACGTTTGGAGCTGGTGTTTCCATGGGCTCCTCTGTGCCCCACACAGCATTCCTCCTGCTTAAAGGGCATTGTCCCAGCTCTGCCTGCACACCCCGCCCTGACCCAGGGGCTCTCCTTTGCTGATTACACATGACATGCAAAGGTTAATGACATTGGCTGTGTCAGTGACAAGGAGTCTTTGGGAAGCATAACCAATTACCTGGGAAGGGAGAACAATGCCAAGCATGTGCCTGGTACCTACTGCAGTTCTGGGATCACACTGCACCTTTGTGGTTGGTTACCTGCAGCAGCAAATACAGATTTGAACATCAGGAGAGGCTTACCTGAAAATATTTCCTGGCCATTGTTTATTCAGCCTGTCATTTCTCAGAGCTGCCTGGTGTGCTGTGTTGTCTGTATCTGCCGGCAACCAGCCCCGCTTTTGGGAAGAGTTTCCCAATGTTTGACAATTAATCTTCTGGCAGTAGGTCTGGTGTTCCATAAAAATGTCTCTTGTGACTTGCTGATATCTGGTAGATGGCTGGAGTTGCCAATTAAGTATTGTTTAAACAGTAATGACAATAATAATTTATACTCTGTGTAGGGCAGATTCATCCTGAGGTGTCTTTATGCATTTTGGCTCAATATTCATAGGGATAACTTCATCTGTTGCTAAATTGCAGCTGGTTTTGGTTTGAAATTGTAATTGTTTAAGAGTTATTTGCAACAGTATGAGGGCAAAAGTGAAGGGACTGTCTGTTAGTTTGAAGCTGAAGAACAGGAGCATTTAGACCATATTTACCCTGTCCATGTGGTTGGAGGTGACACTGGCTCTGCTAGGTCCAGAGGTCATACTTTGTGGAATCCTAGGCTTGCAGAAGAATGTTCCAATGTGCTTTCAGATCTGTCCTTGCTGAGAAGGGCATTCAGGCAGGTGCTTAGCAAACTGCCTGGGCTAATCACAGGACGTGCTCTGGGGCCTTGTGAGCGGGGCTGGAACACTGAATCCCAAAGCATTGGCTTCAGCTCACCTTCTTCAGGGATACACAAAGCACCTTCAAGCACTTAGGGGTCTTGTCAGGTGAAATGGATGGTGTTCTGTGGGTGGGAACATGGCCTGGGAGAGGGGCCAGGCCTCTGCTGGGAGAAACTGCAGAAGTGGGACCGTGGCAGGGTTTGTTGGCAGAGCAGGTGGGAGAGAAGGACCTGGAGCATGATGAGGAACCCCAAGGACTTTTCTGTGTCCTCCCCCATAAAAAGAGCAGTTCCAGCTCTGAGCACCCCGAGGCGTGCAAGCTCCAGAGTGTGAAAGGACAGAGCCAGGGCCAACAGCTCTGTTGTCTGCTGGCTCTTCAGTTGGAGCCCTGTGATGCCACTGAGAGGGAAAGCTCTTAGAGCAGGTGGAGGGCAGGGCACAGCAAGGGCAGACCTCTGCCCAGGGATGTGCCCAGCGAGAGGCCAGGCCAAGCTGTTATCAGAGGGTGCAGGGCTGAGACCTCCCTGCCCTCTCTGCACTTGTTTCTTGTGTTAAATCAAAGGGCTCTGAGTTTGTTGACAGCTTCTGTGCTTTTCTGAAATGAAACATGAGAAGCCAAAGTTGTTCCTTGCTCTCCATGTCAAATGTTTAACCATGAATGGCAAAGTCAGGGCATGTTCACAGATGTGTTTGCTTTCATTCTGAGCAGATCTTCACATGAATGTAATTTCTGTCATTTTGTCATACGGGAATTCAGACCTGTCCTGTTTTCCCTGGGTCTGTTGTTTTCCTGTTGACTCCAGACCGATGTACTTTTCTTCTGCTGTTTCTTCACCCAGATACACCGAAGCCTTGACAGACCCCAGCTACAAAGGGCAGATTCTTACCCTGGCTAACCCCATAGTTGGGAATGGTGGAGTGCCTGACACGGCTGCTTTGGATGAAATGGGCCTCAGGAGATTCCTGGAGTCTGACGGGATCAAGGTAAGAGTGGGAGAAGCAGTGCTGATCAAAGGGTTGTGCCAGCAGCCTGGCTGTGTAAGAGTGTGCTGGCTCCCTCATAGCTGGGATACTCAACCTTTTTTTTTCTTCTTCTGGATAGTGTCTTTCCTAGGAATGGTGGCAAAAAATACCCCATCTTGATTTCTGTACTAAGCCTTCTGAAAGTACCTGTTCTGAGGTGAAATGACTGTTTTATACACTAACTCCATTGAAAAATGGAGCTGACTTTTGAAATGAAATGGTACTTAAAAGTGAAAAGTTTTCTTATTAAAAAAATCAAAACATTTTGTCTTAATTTTCCATGTTCTTTCTTTTGACAAGAAGTGTTTTGTCAGCTCAATGCAATTTGCAGCTTTGGTTACCCAGCCACATTCTTCTGTGGATTTCCTGGTCAAAGTGCCCAGGTACAGTCATGAGGTAGCCTCAAGTCTGTGCATGATACGGTTTATGGTGAATGAATAGTGAAAATTGAAGGTACCAGATAAGTACAAGGGTAATCCTACAGTGCAAAATGGTGTTTCTTCTCTCTGCAGGTTTCAGGTTTACTGGTGCTGGATTACAGCAATGAGTACAGCCACTGGCAGGCTAGCAGGAGCCTGGGAGAGTGGCTGCAGGAAGAGCAGGTGAGCAATCCACATGTAATGACCCAATGAGAACTTTCCTGGATGGAAAGAGGAGCTCTTTATTTTCTGCTTTTAGAGCACACACTGGATGTGAACAACTCAGCTATTTATGAGTGGGAATAAGGAGGAGAAGTGAAGAGCTGCAGGGAGGCAGCCTTGGTAAGGCTGCTGTGAGAGCCTGAGCTCCTAACACGAGGCCAGGCTGGATGGGGCTGTGAGCAGCCTGGCCTGTGCAAGGTGTCCCTGTCCTTGGCAGGGGTTGGAAAGGGATGAGCCCTAAGGTGTCTGCCAGAACAAACCATTCTATGATCCTGTGACATGTTCTCATAAAAGTGATCTGGCTGCTGTCTTCTTTCCATGTTTTTATCTGCTTGCTCTCTAACTTACCCTTGGGTTTTCTTCAGGTGCCTGCACTCTATGGGATTGACACCAGAATGTTGTCCAAATTAATCCGTGACAAGGTATGATGTGCTTCCCTTGATCCAGCTGCACTGACCTTGCTGATGCTGGGCCCTTCCCAGGTTCAGCACACCTGCAGTAGCAATGGTACTACTGGGCTGCCTCGACTTCAGATGCTGCTCAGATCCATGTGCTCTTCCCAAGGCTTCTGTGCTGCTGGAAATGCTCTGGTCCCTAGGATCCCCCTCTCCCCGCTCTGCTCTGGGTTTCCTGTCCTACAGCAGTGAGCCAGCACAGGGTGATGTGAATGAAAGGCCCCAGGCAGTGTCAGACACAACGGGTGGTGGTATCAAGCACATCTTAACTCAGAAACAGCCGAAGACAACAAGTCTGGGAGATATTGTGGATATTCTTTTACAGACCTTTGGTCAGTGGAAATTCTCCTACTCCTCTGAGACAAAGGAATGCCTACACTCATCTAAGATGGATTCCTAACCTGGTTTTCTTTGGCTGAAGCCTGCTGTTATTTTCAATGGTCATTATTTTCTGTTTTCCAAGAGCTGACAATTGAAGGTCTAGGGTAGGATTATGTTATGCAGTGAAGGTTAATGTGAAGGTGCACTTCACTCTGGCTGAAATGGTGATCAAAGCCAGTCTGAATGTGAATTTGCCTTGGAGGCTCTTCTTTTCTAATGGATTATTTGAAGCTGCTCTTTTCTTTGGGTGATCAATTATCAGTCTGCAGCCCAACCCTGTGCCCCCTTTCATTCCACAGAACAAAACAGGAGTGGCCCAGCTTGAATAGAGGAATATTTGTAGAAATGAATTCTTATAGGAAGATTTGGCATTGTCCTGCTCTTACAGATAGCATACAAGTACAATTTAATACAATAGAAAATGACAGTAGGTTTTCTGCTTTCTTAAGACATAATAGATCACCATTCCTTTTATCCAAAGTTAATACTTTCAGTGTTTGTCCTGTAACTTAGCAGTGTATGGGAGTGAGTGCCATTATACCATGACTTTGAGTGGTATTGGTGTATGGCTTTTAAAACAGTGCACAATGTCACCTCCTCACCCAGTTTTCTCAGGCTGAAAAAAGCCTAGTATTTATTATTTATTAGTATTTATTACTCCCTGTCTCTATAAAAATTGGGGGTGACAACAGGGCTTCCTTATGCTAAATGCAGAAATAAGCAATGACTTGTTAAACTGGACTAAAAGTAAATGCAGGGCACAATTTGGCTGAGAGCAAGGGCTTTAAGAGCTCTGTCATCAGCATTTATGGAGCTCACTGCATGGTGGCACTCAAACCATGGCTCCCAAGACCCTCATTTCCAGGAACAGCACTTGTTGAAGATGATGATGATCTTCTTCTGCTTCAAGTGAAGCAGCTTTTGGTTTAAGGTGTTACTCAGGAAGACACAGGATGTCAGCCACTGAAGGGGCAAACCTCTGTCCTTAAAACTTGCCCTTATCAGTGTGCATGGCAGTGCAAGATACTGGCTAGAGAAATGGCAGGGATGCTTCAGGTGTGGCAAGGCAGGGAAGTATCTCAAAGGAGAGTCACTAAATCCAGGGAGAAATCCCAGTGTGAATATCCACAGAGCAAGCTGAGCTTAACATGTCTGATCATGAAAGTGGGATGTGATAAAGTTACCACAAAACATTGACTTGTTCAGTTTTCCTTTGCCCTTCCCTCTTTGAAAACTTCTGTACTGCCCATGCTGAGAAGAGGTTAACCCTAGAATAATCCCATTTACTCCAGGGGTGGGGCAAAGCCAAAGCAGGGTTTTTTTTCCACTGAGAACTTCAGTGAGAAGAAGGATATGCTGCTGGCAGAACAAGAGTGTCCTAGCTTCTGCCAGGTGGTAACAGCAATATAGAGCAGGGCTTGCTAGAGGTGATTTTTATTTTTAACAGTTTATTCAGAAACCAGCTGGGCTGGCCTGCCCCCTACATGGCTTTGCTTTACACCTCTTCTGCTGCCTCGTAGCTGTCCACAGGAGGCAGCTGAAAACCTCACAGTGGGCTTCCAAAACCAAAAGATCTTCAAACTGCTTTGTGGGTTACTCCCAGATCCACATGACAGTTATGTGGGGCTCTGAAAATTCTGATCTTCTTGGAAGACAGCTCAATTCAATGTCACAACACAGCTTGCCAGACTGCCTATTAACAAATATTGCTGCTGATAATGTTTCTCCCTGAATGAAGGGGTTTAAACAGATTTTTTATACACAGGAAGGCTCATAAACTTCTGGAAATGCTAAAGGTGGTTATAAACTGCCAAAAATCCATCTTTAAACAGCTGTTCCAGTTGCTGGGCCTGTCAACACCTCATCCCAGTGTTCACAGCTTCTCCTCTGCTAATGCTTTGTTTTTTGGTGTATTTCCACAGGGCACAGTACTTGGGAAGATTGAATTTGAAGGTCAACCTGTGGAGTTTGCAGACCCAAATAAACAAAACTTAATTGCAGAAGTTTCAACAAAGGTGAGAAGTTCTCCCATAGTATTAGGGCTGTACACTCCAAGTAGTAACTGCTCCTCATTTGCTCTGGGGATCAACCAAATTTTCTAAACAAACAAATTGGAGACATGTTCTAAACCATGCACCTTTCCAGACCTTTGGTGGACTGTTTTCTCAATATCCCCATGGCTCCTTAGGTGCAGTGTTGGAGATAAAAAATGGTTTGTGTTGAGCTGAATGTGGTCTGAACCACACTCTGACCAGAGGATTGTGTGTTACAAAGACAGACAGGTATTGGGGATACACTTAGACCTGCTGTATGGTGGATGTTTTCAAACATAAAAAGAATATATAAAAAGAATGGTTGCTTTCCTTAAAAAAATGTTAGGAAACATCAGAATGCCATTTGATAATCTGTGTTCAGCTTGATTTTGTTGGGGTGATTTCAGAAGAGATGTCAAACCCAGACCAAATTAGGAATCCCGTGCATCTAATATTACTGGAATTAGCTTCTATGCCCATAGATTTGAACAGACCAGCAGTGAAGATTTTACTCTGTTGGCTGGCATGCAAACCCTGTTCAGCTGCAAGCTGAGAAGAATGTTAGAAATCATGTGGATATAGGAAACCAGACCTGTACTGAAAATAGTAACTACTCTTGTACCAGTGCAAGGGCCAATGTCTTAAACTGTGGCCCCTTTGGGGATATGACTGGGATTTAAAGAGTGCCCTGGATGCTTAATCCCACACCTCCTCTGTGTTTTGAGTCAGGCCCATTGCCACACAGAAGGATGGCAGTTGCTCACTGGGGTTGTGATCTAGGATTGCAAGGTGCAGATGGAGCCATTTCCAGTCAGTATCTCAAACTCCGCAATTACTAGGACAGAATTACTGTAAAGGTGCTGAAAATAGCTTCTTAAAGGGAGATATAATAAGATTAACAGCACTTTAGTGGTCTCGTTATGCTTATAACTTCGTTTTATAGGCTTAAAAAACAACATCACATATAAAGCTGTAAATGAGGTAAGCTGTTTAATGTTGGTAATTACTGGACATGATAATCTATCCGTTGCCAAATGGTGATTTTCATGTAAATCAGCATACAGTATGATCCGGAATCTGCTTATCTATTGTACACTAGGAGTGATTGATTTTCTTATTATATTCTACCCACCCCTGCCACCTTGATTAAATGCTAGTGGTATAGACTGTGCTTGCTAACATTGCCTATCCAGGCAAGGAATGTGGAAAGCTGCCAGTGTTCTGCAAGCATCTTTGTTGGAGGGGTTTTTGGTGGGTGTGATTGTCAGGGTCGCAGAGCAGATGAGAGAGAATGAACCAGAAGCTAATGTTCAAATACATACAGTACAGTCATGTGCCCCCAGTTTGCTCCCCCACAGTTCACTTTTGTTTGAGCTTTTCACAGGGAGCTGTCCTTGAGTTTCAGGCCTAGAGAGGAATTGTTTTGTCTGAATAAAACAAGAGAACAGCAGCTGACAGGCTATGGACTTTTAGTTTTATACACTAAAGCAGTACAGGGTCTGAAAAATAGAAAAGCTAAATCCTAAAGCATCACTAGAAATCTCTGCATTTCACTCTCTGCAAAGGTAAAAGTTCAAACAAGAACTGAGTAAGGGTAACACACGGGCAGGAGTTGCAATACTCTGCTAATTAACTTCTTCTTGGATTATCTGCTGAGGGGATGCCTTTCCTTCTGACTGGCCACAGTTCTCCTTTAAAAAAATCAGTTTGTAACCCCTCACCAGCCATATTGGACATGGATTTTAGCATCTTTTCATAAGGAGGCCCAGATGTGAAATATGGATGCCAGGGAAGCTGATTAGAAGGGAGTTACTTAGTCTAAAAGAGGAAAAAAATGAAAGAAAAAAAAAGATTTGCTTTTTCCATGATGCCCAAGAGAAAAGCCACTTTGGGCAAAATACACTTGTCAATATCAGCTTGCAGAAGCTGAATGTAACTGAAGGTGAGCACAGAGCTTGTTTTTGGGAGGAAGAAGGCAGCCTTATTTGCTTATTGATGAATAACATCAATAACTGCTACCTGTGGTAGTGTAGCAAGTAAAATAATTCAGCCAGCTTCAGAAAGAAGCTGTCCATGCGTAACCTCACCTCAGTGCTGGAGCTGTCTGACAGTGAGTCTGCAGTGGCACAGTGTCAAGGCTGTAGAACAGACAGTGGTTTGGCTTCACTCCCTTCCATTCTGGCTGTGACCAGCAGGTAACGGGGTGTACAAAACATGATTTGGGACTGGTGATGATTTCTGTTGTGGAATGGGTTAAGGAGCAGCAGCTGAAGAGGAGAAGTTGTGAGATGAAGCTGCCAGGCCCACAGGAACACAGGCCATGCTTGGGGACAAGCGTGGCCTGGCCTGAACTGCCCTGAGGCACAGAGGGTCACACACAGGCTGTCCCCAGCTGGGCTCTGCTTTGCTCTTCCTGGGACTGGGGGGTTGCTGTGGTGGATCTGTAGCTGCTGGGAAGCAGCCTTGCTCCACTGGTGCCAGCAGGATGACTGCACTTTAGCTGAAAATCTCTTGCAATAACCTGTGAGAACTGGCTTTTTGCTTCACTGCCAGTGGGGTGACACACAGGAGAAAAGCTTGTCATTAGCTATGGAAACGAGTGATTGCTTAGGAATTGCATTACTGCCGTAATCAACAGTATATAAAACAGCATTATAGCTTCTCCTTTCACAGACAGATGAAGGAAGCACTAATGTCTGCAGTATTCCTGGAGATTTCTACATAAATAGATTAAGTACCAGTTGCTGCACATTGGTGAAAAGTTACTCTGCTGCACATCTTCTCCATGTTTTGGGGACAGGGCATGATCTGTCATTGACAACATGGTCTGTCTTTTACAGGAAGTCAAGGTTTATGGCAGAGGGAATCCAATTAAAGTTGTAGCTGTTGACTGTGGGTTGAAATACAACATCATCCGTCTGCTAGTAAAGGTAGGTCGGTGCTTGATGTCCCCTGTCACTCGTTTTGCTTTGCCAGGAGCCTCACCTGTACTCAAGGGCCTTCCTTCCACCTGGACACATGCATTTTAAAGTTAGTTGCCCTACCAAAGTGAGGCACAATTTTTAGGATGATTTTTATGCACTGGGAGGTATTTTCTGTGCTTGGTACAGTGTATTGAGGGTATAAGGAAGAGGAGCCTCTCAGCCGTGGGAATAACCCCAAAAGATGAGTTTTCAAAAGATGAGGCACAACTTCTCTAAAGAACAATGAAGGCAGGTCAACCCAACAGTGTTCAAAATAAATAAATGGGGGGGAAAATGTGATGATGGTGGTGAATGGTTGAAACAGGCCCAAAGTAATTGTGGAATGTTCATTGTTGAAGATATTAAAAACACAACTTCCCCAGGCCCTCAGCAACCTGCCTTAAATTGGAAATTACCTCTGCTTTGGGCAGGGACTGGACCTGATGACCTCACGAGGCTCATGCATCCCAAGTTATTCTTTGATTCTAGAATTCTGTGAAAAGCTTTTCCTGTTTCTAGCACAGTGCTGTAGCAGTTCTTGCTTCTTTAGTCACACAGGAGGCCAGAAGGCAATGTCCTCCTATTCTCTAGATGCACAGATTTCCCTGATTCAATTTTTTAATTAATGGGGATGTTTGTCTCAGTTTTGATGTGTAGGAATACTTCTTGTCACAGAAGAAGGTTGTGAAGCCCTAATTTAGCAGTTAGGAGGAATGCACTGTGTAAAAGCAAACATACATTACCTGTGGACATGCACACTTATTTTGCTTTCCATTAGTAAGTTTTAATCTCACCAGTGAATTTCAGTGTAGCTTGACAAACACCGAGGAGGCTCAAAGGAGCCAAATCTACCAGATTTGTGAAAGTGATATGGTCAGACAGTGGAGAGAAGCTGCACCATGGGCACAGGAGATAACTGATGACTGAAATACAAACTCAGGCTCTGCGACATGACAGCACAGGAAGAACCTCCTTACAAAAATTCATTTGTTTCCCTCCTCCCTTCATTTCTTATTCCCTAATTTGTTTTTTCGTTGGGTTTTTCTCAAGCGAGGTGCAGAAGTGCATTTGGTTCCATGGGACCATGATTTCACTGGCATGGATTATGATGGACTCGTCATTTCTGGAGGTCCAGGGGATCCCCTGAAGGCCCAGGAAGTGATTCAGAATGTCAGAAAGGTACAATGCAATGCCTGTAGGCTGATTATTCTTTTTAATGTGCCCTTTTCTCAAGTGCTTGAAGTAGCTGTTGGTTGTACTAACCTGTTATGGGCCAAATGTTGTTGAGACATTCCAGCTCTGGGATATTCCTCATGTTGTTCCGGTGGGATTTGTCTCCAGCCCAGTAGTTACAACAAGGCTTTATAGACCTTGGTGAGCAATACATGGCAAACATGAGCACCACAATTACCACACCAGTGCCTTGAGGTACCCTGAGCTCTCTCAGGTCCTGTGTGACCTTAGGAAGGAGCAGCACTGATTCCAGAGCTCCCACTTGGAGTAACGTCACACCCTAAATGGCTGTAAGGCAGTGCCATTGCTTGTTCCCTGCGACTACTCTAACACCAGGCTGTGCTCCGAGGCTTCAAGGGAAAAGGGGAAAACTTTTCTCACAGGCTGTTGCCACTCTGGCACTGAGCTTTTTCCCAAGTCTGTGAGGAACTGGAGTGGTTTATGCGGGAATTGCTGGACCAATATTTGTTGCAATCCTTTTCATTTCAGGTCCTGGAGAGCAATCGCCCAGAGCCCCTGTTTGGAATCAGCATGGGGCATCTAATCACTGGAATAGCAGCTGGGGCTACTTCCTACAAGATGCAGGTGGCCAACAGGTGAGGCAGCTCTTCTCCCAGACAGAGCAGCTCAGCTTTGGAAAGGGCTGGGACAGCAGTGCTCTGCTGCTGAGCTGCCTTAGGAGGGCTGGCAGCTCAGGAACGTTGCTCCTTCACCCCAGCATTCTCCTTGCCTTTAATTTAAACTGCCATCTCATGCTCTCCTTTTTTTGAGTGTTTTTTAAAAGTATTTGATGTAACTTATCTCTAGTAAGCTGAAGAATAGCAAAGTTTCTCCTAGGATTTATCATTTAGAGATTGGCTGCAAGTATTTTACTGCCACTATTGGATTGTTATGTATAGCCCCCACTCCATTAGGTGTTATCAGCTCCTAATTGTGGCACTTGAACCCATTTGTGTCCTCTGATCCCTTTTTGTTGCAGGGGCCAGAACCAGCCTGTGCTGAACACAGTGAGTGGACAGGCTGTGATCACTGCCCAGAACCACGGCTATGCCATCCATGGCTCTGCCCTCCCTCCTGGCTGGCAGCCTCTCTTTGTGAATGCCAACGACCAAACAAACGAGGTGAGCTCTGCACGCAGGAGCCTCTGGTTCACTTCCTGTTCTCATTAGCAAGGCTAAATTTGTTCATTTGACCACCTGCTTTGCTTGAAGCCCTGCTTTACAGCCAGGATGAGATGAGTACCCACTGTACCAGCCCCACTGCACTGGATTGCAACAGTGACTTCATCATTTCCCTGAGCAGAAGCCTTAGTAATTTCCATGATTTCCCTACTGCTGGTGTTGTCCACTTAGCTGCCATTCTCTCAGGGCTTGTAAGCCTGTGTCACCAGTTTGTTGTGTTGCTTCTGTGTTGCCCAGCACAGAAAAGGGACATCATTGCCATCTAATTTGGTCTGTTCTTGTAAATATAATTCCAAGGATCAAAGTCCAAAGACTAAGGCCATGAGGAAGAGGACCTGCCCCTAACCAATAGCTTGTATGAGCTGAGATAGAAATCCAGTGTCAAGTGACATCCGTGTTTGAGATCTCAGGCTTGTAATTGGACACATCAAATCTTTTCCGTGATGTCCAGTGTTGTGCAAGTCAGTGAAATCTCATTAATTATCAGAAAATCAATGAAAAGAAGGTATTTTCAAAAGCAGTTTCCCTCATGGAAAAGAGATTCCCTCTCTTGTTTTGTATGAATGCCCAGTATCAAGTCTGGCAGATTGAACAGTGCTGTTCTGAGCTACCCATCTGATGATTTTAAAATGAGTTTGGTTTGTCATTTGCTGTTTTCTTTATCCTTATGGAAGGGTATCGAAACACAGAAGGGTATCTAAACATAGACAAATTTTAGCAAACAAAACATTGATACAAAAAATTTACAGCTGTTTGGCTCAATTTTTGAAATGAGTTTATTTTCACTGTGTTGGCAAACTAAACCCATTCATTCCCAGGCCTGTCATGTTTGCTCTAGCTGGAATTTGGAGACAAAGGTGATAAGGCTGGACATGAGTCTTCTGCATCTAGTAGAATGATGTTCTTTCATGTGAGCTAAAAGACCATTTCTGTGAGCCCCAAAGCAGCAACAGTGTCCTAAACCTCCATAGATGGAGAGGGACAGGACCATGTTGGTTTAGCATGCAGAAACAGGGTCAGGGCTGCGTGGTCTGTCCTGTGCAGTCTGTTGCATTCCTCTGCTTGAAAAGGAAAAGGCATTTCTTGTGGCTGACCTGACCTATCACAGCTGGGCAGGGCTAGCACAGATTTCCAAATACTGACAAGGCATGGAGTGAACATTTCTAAAAATATATTTGTATGAAACCCCAAGGAACATGAGCGTTCAGGGGAAGTGTGACAGACTGATGGAATTCTTTGCTCTGAGAGCAGAAATTCATACCATGGGATGGTGGTCAGTAGCTCATGTCTCATCCCTGTCCTAGCCCGACATGCCACCCTGAAGCTCTGGATGGCACTGTGGCTCTACGTGAGGCTGTTTGGGCTCCATCGTCCATTCCTGAGGGAAGCAGGTTGTACCAGGACTGCTTTTCCCTGATTTTCCTCTTGAGGAACTTCTCTACCCCTGTCTGCAGTTGGGGACCGTGAGCAATGACACCTGGGGTAGTCTCCCAATGGATCATGGTGCTATCAGGCCACTCAAATGGGAAATTATTTATTCCTGGCTCCAACTGAAATGACAGACACTGTCTCTAAACTCAGTTTAGGTCCTTCATAGCTGCTGTTTGGCCCCCTTCATCACTCTGCCCAACCCAGGGCAGAGATCAAGGCCCTGTGTCAGCCTTAAAGTGAATTATGGAAATCAGGAGCGTGACCAAAATCCCTTTTTTGTGTGACAGAACCAATCAGCTTGGGATGGTTAAACCATTCATTCCATAACAGCTTTGTCCCAGGTGATCTTTTCTTGCCAGGTATGTTTCTCTTCTCTGCCCAGTCCCAGAACTGTCTCTGCAGGGAGCCCCAAGTTCCTGCTCTGTCAGATGCTTGCAGCTTATCAGGGGAAGCTTCAGTGCCCTTCAGTCCATGGACAGCTGAGGGTTAATAGCAGAGCAAGAGACTGGGAACGAAATGAAACACATCAGTCTTTGGCCTTCTTACTGGGATAAGGTGTGGCTTTCTGCTCACTTGCTTGTCAGGAGGTGTCTCAGAGAGCTGCTTTTATTCCTGCAGGGGATCATGCATGAGAGCAGATCGATTTTCACAGTGCAGTTCTATCCAGATGCAAATCCCGGGCCCAGGGACACAGAGGTAATGTGTGAGGGCTGGTGTGGGCTTGGTGAGTGCAGGTGTTTGTCAGCTGGTGTACCTGGGCCTAAATCCTGGCTCTGGGAGTGTCAGGATCCGAGCAAAGAGCCTGGTTATGCACAGCCTTGTGTGTGCTTAGCTTGATCTGGAGCTAATTACAATGAGCAGCAAGAGGTCTATTGACTGCTTGGAGCTGTGGATCAGTGATTCCATTCACATGATGTGTATGTGTTGGCTCCTGGTGGGATTATCTGTGTTGCAAGTTACTAAAGTGCTTAAGCCTTTGCAAGATCAGGCTCAAATCTCTCGCAAAAGAGACTGCAAAAGGAATGGAATTTTATCATAACAGTAAAAAATACTAGCCAGATGCTTTGTAATAAAATCATTAACTTTCTAATACACTTTAGTTCCACTTTCAAATTTTGTAATTACTGTAGAGTTATGTAAATGGATTCATACTTCCTCACCCTGTTTCTCCTAAGTGAAATGAAATTTTAATCCCCCGTCTGTGACTTCACACAAATTCTGTAACAACTGCTTGCACAGTCACAGAATATGACTAAGCAGCGTCAGGGGATGTGCAAGGCAGGGGAAGCATGTCTGAACATAAATAAACTGTTTAGCATTTCCTGAGAGACGAAGAGGGAAGAATACCTAGAAATGCTGATTTTAATCTTAATTTGATGATGTTGATTAAATCTGCAAGTAAATCTCTCGGTGTCAGGAACTTTCATAGCATTCTGATTGACTGGTGTGTATCAGAGAACTCCAGAAACTCAGCTGTGTCTTTTCCAAGCCTGTGCACTCCCAGGGCTGGGATGCTTTGATAACACAGTGCCTGTCCCAATAGGCTTGCAGGAGCCATCCACGCTCCTTCCACAGGTAATTCCAGCCATCAGCCAGCTCAGGGGCTGTGTGGCAGGAGCCTGGGTGGGTGGGAAGCCTGATTCCCCTCAGGGTCCTGCTGCTGCCTGCCCTCCCTGGTGGGAGAGCACTTCTCTTACAGCTGCCCTGGGAGCTCCTGTGGAAGGACAAGGCTGATTTCACACAACTGATGTGAAATAGCTGTCCCTGCTCAGAGCCCTGCTCTGCAGCAGGCACCATTCCAGATGGTTCCCTGAGCTGGTTCAGTGCGTGCTCCTCTGTGTTTTAGCTTTTGGTGCACGTTCACTCGCTGCACTGGCAGCCCCACAGAAGCAGAGCACACAGACATGATTGATGTGTGTTTTCTTCCTGATTATGACCTCACTTTCTCGAATGCAGCTTTGTCAGATATGTCAAAGTTGTTGTATAAATTTCAAATAATGATCCTCTCTTCTGAGATGGTGTAAATCTGCCTGCTGAAGGCAGCAGAGCAGAGCTGATTGCATGAGTTCACAAATGGCCTGGGTTTTCCTTCTTTGCTTGGTATATATTTAGTTCAACTTTGGCAGTTAATACATGTGTTTGTTTTTCCTAGTTCCTATTTGATTCATTTATTTCCCTGGTTAAGAGAGGGAAAGGCACCACCGTTCCCTCAGTCCTTCCCAAGGCTGGAGTGACAGCTTCCAGAGTGGAGGTCAGTGTACAGATATTTTCCTGCCTGTCAGACAGGCTGGGAGCTGGTTAATTCCTACTGAACCCACGGCACCAAATAGCACGTGAAAGTCAAAGGAGGCTTCTCTTATAAATGCCCTGACAGCTGCTTATCTCACACTCATCTGGCCTCTCCTGTGTTATTAACTCTGTTTTCTTTGAAAGAGTTTTAAGTTCTGATGTTTCATGTATTTTCTTTGCAGTTCTCCTGAGAAAGGTGCTCTCATAGCAGCATAATGAGGTGCCCTGGGATAATCTGGCCATGAGATTTCGTGCCAGCAGTGTAATGTTGGTGCTGGGTTGCTTAGCAAATAAGTCTGAAATTCCTAACGTGAGCTGAATTTCCCAGAGTTGTGCTGTCTCAGAGGCAGCGGGGTTTTGTGGGCAGCCCAAGTGAGGCATGGCTGTCTATAAGCACTTGATACAATTAACATGTTTATTGTGTGCCCTACCCATGAGTCACATGTGTCTCTAAATGCAGATATATGGGAGAATTCCAGTAGAAATACTCTAAAGAAGTAAAACTGAGGTGATTTTGAAAGTGACTTCTTCTCTTTTGAAAACCTATGCTGTGTAATTTCAGACTGTCCAGTGCTGCACGGTCTGTGTTCCTTTCTACATCCATCACCCTGGGGCTGATTGTTTCGTGCCATTTGACCCTTGCAGGTCTCCAAGGTTCTCATCCTGGGATCCGGAGGTCTGTCCATTGGCCAGGCAGGGGAGTTTGATTACTCTGGATCGCAGGCTGTGAAAGCCTTGAAGGTGAGGGACACTGTGGCAATACTAACCTCCTCTTTCCCTCTCACAGCTAAACTGATCCTGTGCAGGCTGTGAAAGCCTTGAAGGTGAGGGACACTGTGGCAATACTAACCTCCTCTTTCCCTCTCACAGCTAAACCGATCCTTTGGCTGTGTCCATCTGGGGCGGGGAAGGGGACGATAAATGACCACAGGAAAATCACCAGTTACTGTTGGTGAACTTGCTGGTTGAGTGATGTGAGTTAACCACTCAGAATTATCAAAAAGGAATGTTCTTGGGGTTTCCATCACAGTCTTCAAGCAGTTTGTTCTTTGTGATGTGTGCCTGGTTGTTAAACTGAATGGAAATGGAGGAGGAGGATTATGGTCAGATGTACCTGGGCTGAAAACCCGGAACTTCTGTGGTGTATCAACACACTGCAAAGTAGACAACCAATAACAGCTGAACAGTTGGCTACTGCTATAGAAAAGAACCCCTCATGAAGGCAGGTTTTCTAAATGGTATTTATTTTAAATGAGATGAACTTTTTAAAGGTCATATATGTCAAGCTTTGTTTCCAGAACGAGTCCTAGAAAGGTTACTGGGGCAAAGGTTCGTGCTAGGAGAAGGTGCAGAAGGGTAAAATATCCTGTGACAGGGTTATTACTGCTAATGTAGGAGTTACCCAGGCCCCAGGTTCATGTCTAACCTCATGTGAAGAAGGAAGAGGCAGCCTGACACAGTCAGAGCAGAAGCAGCAGCTGCCTTCAGAGGAGGTGATGGTTGTGAGTGGGTCTGAGGCTGTCCTGATGTCATGAACATTCTATTCCTGTGCTGACCCTGGAGGGAAGGAAGGAAAAAAATCGGTTTTAGTCATGATAATATAATCTGGGGTGCTCTGGTTCGTCCCCATGTTGCAACACACCTTGTATTGCATGTGTGTTGTACTGTATTGCTGCTATGGCTACGATTTCAAACTGACCACATCACCAAGATACAAGTGCAAGCCAGGAGTGCAGGATCCCAGAGCTGGGGAGTGTCAATAATGACCCATTTGGAAAGGAGGTATCTCCTTTTTTTTTTTCCTTTTCTTTTTGTCCCTCCTTTGTCCTTGAATCTCATCTTGGGATTGTGGAAGAAGGTGGGAATTTTTACTGACAAATCTCCCCAGCTTGACCTCCCATGAGTCCTTCCCCTTCTCATGGCCACCCCAGAGCTGCTGTGATCTGAGGCTGATCAGAGGCTGAGCTGGCCCTTCCTGACCCTGCCTCTGGCAGAGGCGTTTAGGGCTGCATGTGAGAGGAGAGGCTGCTTAGCCCTGCCAGGGAACGCTGCAGGACACGCCTGGGAGACAACTGACAGTTCACTGCACCCAGGAGAAATTCCCTTCCCCTTAGACCTCTTCATTTGGTTTGATTTTTGGTTATAAATCAACACTGATTCTCACTGCTGATGTTCTGATTCATTCTGCTGGGTGCTGCTTGGCTCTTGGACGCTGATTCATTATAAGAAGGTGCTGGTATTAATATTCAGTCCTGGACAGTTAAATGGCTTCTTCTTTTAAAGACTAAAAGGTCTTGAGGAGATGAGACTTCCACAGTCATCAATATATTCATCAAAGGCAGGAACATCCCCTGAGGAGCAAGGCCTGGAAACATCTATGAACATCTATGAACAACAGACTATCTTGTGGTCACCTGGAAAATCTTCTGCGTAACTTTCTGTGGGGATTATCCCAACTCAGCTGAATGCAGGTGGATATTACACAGAAAGAGAAATGGAGCCCTCCTGGAGTATCACTAATTCATTGCTTTAATTAGGTTGTACCAAATGTCTCCATCAGGATGGGTGACCACTACACAGAGTTCTGTATGTTTATAATAAACTAAAAAAGGCTGAAGTTGAAGGAAAGGGTTGCAAGAGCAAACAGCATGTGCATTAAAATCCAACATCCCAAGCAATTGGGCCAGAATGATGTGACATCAATGAAATGTGTCTCTCAGCACAGAGAGCATTAATTCTCTCATTAATTATCCTCATCATCACTGCCAGTTGTTCTTTAAGATACCTTGTCCAGATAAGCAGGGAAGAAAGAGCTGAGATGTGCAGACAGTCCAGCTTGTTGGAAAGTGATAAACATTTCCCTCTCCGATTTGTTTCAACAGAATTGTAGCCATGAATACATTTAGTAGAGAAGAATGTTTGGATTTCTTCCTTCACCACCACGATGAAAACTACTCAGTTAAGGATCTAAATCCACAATATTTTCCATACAGAGTTTATATCTTCTTTCCCTCCCCCGTTCCACACATTTCCAAGGAAATTGTGCTTCAGTGAAAAAAAATCTAACTTTTCACAGGGAAAAAAGGTCAGCAGAAAATTACAGCCAGGCTTTAAGGGAGTATTTTAAGTTACCAAAGAAAGGAGAGGAAATGTTATCCAACACCTGCACACTGAGAGCTCTGAGAGAGAATCCCACTGCTCCAGGTGAGCCATGTCTTTGTTCCCCAAAGCAGTGAGACAAACAATCACACATTTTAAACAAACACAGAAAAATCCCGTGGCATTTTCATGCTTAGGGAAAACAGCACTTTCTGTACTGATCCCATAGCATTTCCTCCAGTCTGTTTCTTTATCATATTTTTAAAATATTGTCACTGTTCCCCTTTTCAATGGGAATTGTCATTTTTAAACCTTTCAACAACTTCCACATAGCAAATCTTTCTTTTGACATTTAATTTGCATCTATAACTACCATTTTTTGGAGCTTTTTAGTAGTTTTTAGCCTTCCATGAAGCTGATGGAGATTAGGATGTGTTGCTGTAAAAATGAGGCCACAGCCTCTGCACTTTTCAGCCCGCCTTTTCAACAAAGCACTAGAACAGTTTTCTGTATCTCCATGTCTGCTGCACGTGGCTGATGCAGGTTTTTAAAGCTTGGCCACACTCATCATTTTTAGCAAAACTTTGTTTCCTCATGATGTGCTAATGGTTCAAGAGTGAGGAGGATTGATCTGCTCAGCTCAGAATTTTCTATTAATGAACAAACTAGTGCGTTTCTGTCTGTAGCTAAAGAGCAGCAAGACTGTTACAGCAGGGAACAGATAAACTTTATTATCTATTATCACTCTCTCTCAGTTTCTCATCTGTGACAGAGAAAGAACAGTGTAAAATTTTGGCTAACCTTCTTCTTGCACTGAAAGGAAGAGTTTGTCTTTTAATGTGTGCAAAAAAAAAAGTTATGGGATAAGATTTTTAAACTGATAATGCCAGGACAATAAAGTATTTCTTTGGAAAATCAAAGAAAAAATGTATTTTTGTTGCTGTTACTAGTTGGTGCAAGAATCTGAAAACTTCAAAGACCTAGTGCTTGGCAAGAAAGAATTAGCTTTTGATTAATATTTTGCTTTGGCACCTTTAATCTGAACTCCAAAGGAAGACAGACATGAGTATGCTGGGGTTTGTACCTGTCTCTCCTAAATGTGTTAAACAATTTCTGAATCGTGGGAATCTCCATTCCCTCAAGATTCACAGGCACTCAAGTAAAGAATTTGCATTAGCTCAGCCTTCAGACCAGAAATCTCTTATAGGACAGTAGATAAGTTTTTTAAATTCTGCTCTTGGTAAACTGCTTGATGAACCCCATCTCTTCTTGCTGCTGCTGCTGTTAATTTTTTCCCCACGTGTGCCTATTTCTAACACAGAATTTAACTTTCCAGGAGGAAAACGTGCAAGTTGTCCTCATGAATCCCAACATTGCCTCGGTGCAGACCAATGAGACTGGCCCAAAGCAGGCTGACGCTGTTTACTTCCTGCCCATCACCCCCCACTTTGTCACCGAGGTCATCAAGGCCGAGCGCCCCGATGGGTTAATTCTGGGCATGGGGGGCCAGACTGCCCTCAACTGTGGTGAGTGTGACACAGGTGGCACCCCATGCACGCCAAATTGTGGGGTTTACCAGATAATGAGGGACAGGAGCAGAGGGAACGGCCACCAGGGCAAGTTTAGATTGGATATCAGGAAAAACGTCTTCACTGAAAGGATGGTCAGGCATTGAAACAGCCTGTGAGTGCTCAAAAGGTGTGTGGCTGTGCACTGGGGGACATGATTTAATGTGACATTGTTGATCTTAGAGGTCTTTTCCAGCCTGGGGGATTCTATGACTCTATGCAGAGTTCTGCAGGTTTTATTTGTGCAGACATCCCAGCCCCACGTGCCTCACACATTGGCCAGGTCACTGAGGGACAGAGGCAGAGACACCAACCATGGGGAGGGGGTCATTCCTAAGCTGGGAACTCAACATATAATTGCTGGCTTTGGTACTTCAAAGTCATTCCTATGTCCTGCTTTTCACCTTAAATCTTAGTTACCATAGTTGGATCTGGGGTATTTCGACTACCTTGAGGCAGAGATCAAAAGGAAAAGTTCCCTTTGTATAACTTCTTGCACCAATACTCCTCTGTGCTGCTTTGCTCTGTGGTGCAGATGATGGCCTAGCAGTAACTGTAGTGTTATCCCAGGTTTCACAGATTTGAGGATGGAAAATTTCATGGTATGGTTATGAGTTCTGACAAAAATAATAAAATTAGCTGTGGACGAGGCCAGATAAGCTGTCAGCTAATCGGTTAGCTTTTTTTTTTTTATACAAAGAATATTTTCTTTGTTCTAAATTTTCTAAGTTCTTCTCTGTGAAGGTGCTGAGGCCGTGGCACAGGTTCCCCAGAGAAGCTGTGGCAGCCCCTGGATCCCTGGAAGTGTCCAAGGCCAGGCTGGGCAGGGCTTGGAGCACCCTGGGACAGTGGAACCGCGGCAGGGGGTTGAAATGAGATGAGCTTTATGGTTTCTTCCAACCCAAACCATTTTGTCTTTGTCTAATTCTATGATCTTTCATCTCCTGTCAGTGCTCAGAACTGTCTTTGCTCACCCTGCAGGAGTGGAACTCTTCAAGCAAGGAGTGCTGCAGCAGTACGGTGTGAAGGTCCTTGGGACCTCAGTTGAATCCATCATGGCTACAGAGGACAGAAAGCTTTTTTCTGAGAAACTCACCGAGCTAAACGAAAAGATTGCTCCCAGCTTTGCAGTGGAATCGGTAAATCTGATAAATTTGAAGTTATGATTGCTGTTACTGTTGCCCATTTGGCTTAGTGAAAATATTTCTTGTTTTGTAGAGGGAAAGGGGAATGCAGCTGTGGATGCTGTAGTGTGTGCAGCACTCCTTAGTCATTAATGCTGGGTCACCGTGATTTAAAATGAGTGAAAATGCAATTAAGCACTGCAAAAACCTAACCTAATTTACCAGTTGACAAGAAAATACATTATATTGGGGTGACTCCTGTGCTGCAGCACAAAAGTATGTGACTTGTCAGGGGTGCATTTCTTACATCATATACCAGGCATTTAGAGTTAGGATTCAAGTCCCCAAAATCAACAGTATTGAAATCTTTCTTGAGGATGGGAGTATGAAAACATAAAATTTGGTTTGGTGGAAAGGTCTGTTCAGGAAATCAAACAGGTCTTAAACTGGGATGTCTTTAGGAGGGGTTATTTCATGCTGAAGTCTCTGAAGACAGATCATGTAAGGACATTGTCCGTGGCAGGTCAGCAAGGAAGTCCACCTACAGCTGAGGGCAGAAGTCCCCTCCTTCAGTGCATGTTCCAGTTTTCTGCTGTTTGTCAGAAAAAGGGAATATTATAAAATGAACTTGTATTATTTTCATTTCATCTTCAGACAGTTTAGTGTCTTACTGATGGGATTTCCAGTTAACCTTGTAACCAGAGCTGAAGTCTGTCTACCTCTGAATTGCCACCTATTTCTGCCATGTATTCCCCTCTCCTTTAAGGTTGAAGATGCTCTGGAGGCAGCTGAGAAGATTTGCTACCCTGTCATGATCCGTTCTGCCTACGCCCTGGGCGGGCTGGGCTCTGGCATTTGTCCTGATGAGGAAAGTCTGCTGGACCTCGGGACAAAGGTATGGGTGGAACTGCAAACCCAGGGAACAATGAAAATGGCTCAATGACAGATCTTTTAAATTCATGACAAAAAAATCATATTTTGAGCAAGTTTTTCAGCAGTTTTGATCTGAACAGAAACATCCTGGCCTATATTCACCTACTTTTGAGAATCAATGATTATGAACAGTGTCAAGGAAGTCGAAACATTTGAAATGCTGAGTAATAATGCAGTTTTAGGGACAGAAGAGCAGGGAGGCTTGGGTCTCTTCTGTGTTGTTGTCTAAAGGTGGTAATTTTCCTAGGTCAAAAGCTCCTTTAGCAGAATGACACTTCATAATTTGACAACTATCAGCTGTCTCTGGCTATGAGGACAGCTCTTCTTCTATAGAAAATCTGAGATTGTTTAAACATTCGCTGTGAAAAGTAAACAGACAATTGCGGAAAACAAATCAAAAGGTTTTCTCCTTGTCAAAAATGCAGAATTTCAGGAAATAAGAACCCTGCCTGGGCAGTGCCAGCTGTGGGCTCAGGGGACAGCACTGGCACCTGTGGGGAGGCAGGGGCAGGAGCTGCACCTCACACACCCACGGTGGGGCTGGAAACGTGTCCCTCACTGCTGCTCACCCATGGGCTGTGTCTGGAGGAAAGAAAGTCACACCTGAACCCTGGGAGTGCAGCTGTCTGACAGGTTTGTATCAAAGCATTTTCAGTAGGAAAACCTGGGATTTTCAGCAGGAGAACCTAATTTTGATCAGCACATTGTGTTTTTTTAAAAAAGTAAGCCTGCTGCCTACCAGCACCCTCAGATTCCTGTCTGCAGGGCTGTTCCCAGTTGCTACTTCTGCCAGATGTTGCTTCATCCTAAGTTTGAAGTCTGGCATTTCTACTTGTTAAATGTCATCCCATTAATCATGGCTTAATGCTGGAATTGATCTGGATCTCTCGGCAAGGCCTCCTGTCCCTCAGAGAGTCTACAGCAGCTCCCAGTTCAGTATTGCCATTTCAAAATTTACAGTGAAAACCCATGTGGGTTTGGTTGACTTAACTCAGATTGGGATGCTGATTTCCACAGCCCAGCAGCTCTGAAGATGCTGTGTAGTAATTCAGTGAGCAGGTTTTTCAGGCACTGGGCTGGACTGTTTTAGCTCAGAGAGCTGAGCACTGGGTGTTTGATAGCACAGCTGGTTCAGGTAACCTGGCCCTGAGGTGGTGTCTGCTCACTGAGTGAGAGAAGGCAGCAGGCACAGGAGCACCCAGGGGGGTTTGGTGTTCCTGCTACATCCCCTCCAAGGCAGTGCCTGCTCAGGCATCAAGTGCCATTCCTCAACCCCTTTGTGCCTTTTTATGTGTGATTTTGGCAACCGAGCTCAGGGCAAAGTTTAAGTAACAGCTTGAGTTAATGACAGATGGGAGCAGACTGAAGAGCCAGTGCATGGGCAGCATTATAACAAGAAGCTCTGCTGAAGGATGGATTGATAACGTGCCCATCCCTTTCTAGGGTTTTAAGAGAGCATTGATTAATGTTTTCTATCTGCTAATATTAAGGCCATGTATTCGCTTAGATTATGCTCATTTGCCAACAAACTGTATTTTTCATTTTTGCCTCGTGCTGAGGAATCCTTTCAAGATTAGTTTAAGAATAAATCATGCCAATGACAAGCAGCTTTATTAATGCTATTAATTACACAGTGTTTGCTGGCACTTTCACACCCATCACTCAGTCTTTTTGCAGTGTTCTCCTGTTGAACTCCTGGGGGCTGCCCACATAAGAGCATGTCTCTTGCATGATTGAAGCCTCAGATGTTTTTATATTCCTATTTGTTATTTATATACTGTTGCAGCACACATGCCCAACCCCTTTTTTCCCCCATCATAGCACATCATTATTTTCAAACATGCCTTTCAAATCACAGTAAAGCAATTTTTAAGAAAGAAAGAAAGAAGGAAAAAAAGTAATAGAAATGCTTGTTATCAACGTTATGAATTTTACTTATTTTCATCTTTCATTTCATCTGGGATGTCTGGAGATCAGTCACAGAAGTCTTAAAGGTGCAATATGGTCTAATGAGGCATTTGGTGGAGTTTCTTGGGAGGGCTGTTGTGGGGGTTTTTGGTGATTATTTTCCCTAACCTATTCGCAGGCATTTGCAATGACTAACCAAATTCTGGTGGAAAAGTCAGTTGCTGGCTGGAAGGAGATAGAGTACGAAGTGGTGAGAGATGCTGCTGATAACTGTATTGCTGTCTGCAACATGGAGAACATCGATGCCATGGGAGTCCACACAGGTAGGCTGGGCACAGGGTGGCTCAGGGACTTTTCTTCTGCAGTGCCCTTCTGCCTAGTGTTATTGACAGAGCTCTGGGATTGATGAAGGGGCCAGAAAATTACTGTTCAGGTCCTGGACACAGCCAGATAGGGCATGAAACAGGCTAAGTCTACACCTGTGGTTGTGTTTTCCGTAAGATTCCCTAGGCTGTCTCCAGCTCTGGGCTTCTGACTGTGACTGTGCTTTTCATCAGCTGTGCATGCACAAGTTGTAATCTCTGGGAATGCCATCACTAGCAGTGGCTTAGCACAGTGACCTGTGTGGCCACAATTTACTGCTGCCAAGCTGCTCCTCATTTCCCTTCTCTGCTGCCTTGTGACAAACAGGAGATTCTGTGGTGGTGGCTCCCAGCCAGACACTCAGTAACGAGGAGTTTCAGATGCTGAGGGATCGTGCCATCAAAGTTGTCCGACATTTGGGCATTGTGGGAGAATGTAACATCCAGTTTGCTCTGCATCCCACCTCTCTGCAGTACTACATCATCGAGGTCAATGCCAGGCTCTCCAGGAGCTCAGCTTTGGCCTCCAAGGCCACAGGGTAAGATTATTTAAAAAAATAAAATGTTACGGAACAAAAAAACGAATAAACAAAAAGCTGAGGAGAGCAGAACAGAAAGAGAGAGGAAGGAATTTGAGTCAATGTATTATTTAAAAGAGGTGACAGCTACAAGGAAAAAGAGTTGTAGTGTCTGCCTTCCATGTAGTTAGAACATGGAGCTGTAGCCCACATTTTCCTCAAGGAGGACTGAAGCTGGCTGTTGGGGAGAATTGTGGAGCAGTCAGGTCAGTAAGGCACAGATTTCTGCATGGGAAGCTTTGAGAACAGCTCCTGTCAGCATCTGTTAGGTCTGACCCTTGGAGAGCTGGTGCTGCTGGGAGATGGAGGGTGGGGTTAGCGAGCCCTGCAGGTCGCTGCAGCCTGCTGGTGCTGTTCCTGCAATGGAAAACCTCCCAGGAGGCACTCCCAGGAGTGTGTGGGAGCCTAATCCTTACAAAGCACAGCCACTGTATCCATATGTTGGCTGCAAATCATCTCTGGGACCCGGAGGGCACAGTTATTAATGAGCTGTCTGTCAGATTGATGCAAATGGCATTGCTAGCTGCCTTTGTTTTGTTGGCTAATCATAAACTAATCAAGATAAGGATGGTCAAAGCTGGCTGTTTAAAAATTGGCTTCTTAATTGCACTTTGCAGATGCTGTTGAGAGGCACAAATTAATCTCTAATTTGCAGTCCTCAAGAACTCTTATGGTTATTTAAGAGCCATAGCAGGCTGGAGATAAGCCATGTTGTTGGACAGTGGGTGTTTGATTGTTTTCCTTTGGGTGCCAGACTTGCAGCTAGACACATCTGTGATGGTGGGCTCACAGATGTGTGACAGTGGGCTCGCTGTGGACGTGACAGCTGCTGAAAGGGGTGGCACGGTGGGTGAAAAAGCCAGGCCCAGACCTAGGGGGGAGCTCTGCCATGAGTTGGGATAGGAGGCTGTGTGGGTCTGCTGTGCTTGAGCATTAAGCTGAGGAGGGACCTCACCTCACAGCTGCTTCACTGGATCCACCCCTGGGATTTGCAAACGCAGAGTTCCTTCCACTGTGCTGTTCTGTGCTTCTCCTCCCTGACAGGTATCCACTGGCATTCATTGCTGCCAAAATCGCCCTGGGCATTCCCTTGCCGGAGATCCAGAACGTGGTGACAGGACAGACCTGTGCTTGCTTCGAGCCCAGCCTGGATTACGTGGTGACCAAGATCCCCCGCTGGGACCTGGACCGCTTCCAGCACACCTCCAGCCGCATCGGGAGCTCCATGAAGAGCGTGGGGGAGGTCAGGGCTGGGCCCCCCCTCCCCTTCCACCATTTCCCTTACCTGGAAACCCTCAGAGTGTCTGTCTTCAAGGACCTAGGGAATTTGGGGATACATATTGAGCTCAAACGGTTTTTATCCAGTACTGTAATTAATGGAAATTAGGACTGTGTCATGGTGGATGTCACAGTGTGGATTCATAAATGGTTTGGCTCCTCAAGGAAGAGATCGCTATGGGTCACCTGGGGTTCACTTCATTCTTAACACTCACTCCAGGGCTCTCAGAGTTATTTTTTAGTTTGAATTTCTGTAGTGGTGGTTAATTACAGTATAATTTCACCAGTGTGAAATCTCAGTGTGCTAAGATTTTCAGTGGTGCCCATGAGCTTTCAGTTTTTCCCAGTTATTTGTCCTCTGTGATAAAAACATATGCCAGATCTCAGCCAATTCTCTTGAAATCCAAACACAAATTGTCATCTTGCTCTCAGGTTTTGACTTCTTTTAGAGATGAAGTCTCTTACATCAGATTTTAAGACATCTGGACAGTAACAGTATTTTCAGACCATGTTTTAAGAAGGGGGAAATAAAGGAAAATTGGTAAATTACTCACTTAATTAGTTAATTACATATCAGCTACCAAAGCAAAACAATTATTTGTGTATTTTTTCAGTTGCCTTTTCAATTAGCTATTTTATTAAATTATTTTGATATGCAAGATGTTCCTAATATCCTTGTTGTCGTTGAACAAGAAGCCTTCATCAGAACTGGAAAGATTAATTAGAATTTGATCTTCCATTGGCAGTTTTGGCTTTTAATGGTAATGAGGTGGGTTTTTTGTTTTCAGTGAGGTGATGCTTCCTGACATTTCCCCTCTCTGCAGAGGAGTTTTGGGACTGTTCTGTAGAACTGGAGTTCCCAAACACAGTTGCACCATCAGCTGTGGAACTTCCTGGCCATACACATTTGCAGAGGGAGATGCTGAGTCCTTGCAGTGTTCCTGTGTCACAGAAGTGCCTGAGGCTGTGTCCTTTTCCAGACAGGGTGCTGGGTAAAGGCAGAGACTCAGGGGGGGTCAGCTCCAGCAGTGCAGGTGAGCTGAGGCAGGGAGAGAAGCCCAAGGGATGCAGTTTGCAGCTGCTGGGGGTACTGAGAAAGGAGCTCAGTCTGCAGGACCTGTGGGTAGGAGATGCAGTCTTTGAAGCAGAGAGTTTCTTGCCACTGGGTCTCTATTAGTATGGCACAGTCATCTCCTGAATGTGAAGCCAGAGTGCAGCCCCTACTGCATTTTCATTAATTGAACAGCCTGGCCTGGCCTGGCTTTTTCTGAGCTCTCTTGTGCTGGGCACTGGGCCTGGAGCTGTGAGAAAAGAGAAGGCAATGTTATTTTTTCTTTTGACATTTTTCAGCATTGCGTCTGAGGAGGTTTTTATGCTGTTAAGGTCTCACTGCTCTGGAAAATGAAAATGTAGAAGTTTGAGAAAGGGCTCTGTTACCTCACAGGTTCCTAGACAGAAAGGCTTGTTTTCTTATTAGATATGGTGTCAAGACTGAAGGAGGGAAACCCCAGTGCTGCAGCTCCAAGGAGGAGTAATCATTTACGAGAGCCCTCACAGGGGAGAGTTACAGTTAACTGTAATTGAAAGGAAGAGGAGCAGATTTCTCCTGAACCTTAAAATTCACACTGTGATTTTCTATCTTTAACAGGCTGTTAAACAGAAATATTCTTTTATATGACTATACCCATGCTGCTGCACAATGTTTCCCTCTACCAGAGTGCTTCCCTCAAAGGAGCTTGCAGAGGAGAGCAGCATCCTCTCCCTGTGTGTTACAGAGAGAGATGGGAACCAGCAGCAGTCACTTGTCTGGAAGTCCCCACTGATACCACGTGCAGAGCCAGGCCTGCAAGTGGGGCTGCCAAGGCTCAGTCAGCTGCACTTCCAGCCAGCAGGGCTGCCTTAGGGAGGAGATGAGGCTGCCATCTCTGTGTGCTTGTCCTTGTGGCTGTCACTGTCCCCTGTGTTTCTCAGGGCTTGCCCCACTGCGGCTCACGTGGGTGTGCTCTCCCTCACAGGTCATGGCCATCGGCCGCTCCTTCCAGGAGAGCTTCCAGAAGGCGCTGCGGATGTGCCACCCCTCGGTGGATGGCTTTGTTCCACACCTGCCCATGAATAAAGCCTGGCCGGACGCTGTAGATCTGCACAAGGAGCTCTCTGAGCCATCCAGCACTCGGATCTATGCAATAGCCAAGGTAACAAAAGGCAGAAAGGCCTTCAACTACTTGAATTGAAGCTACTGGGTTGGGTCAGCTGAGGTGACAAAGGCTGAGAATTCTCCATGCTCTTGCTTTCCTCTGTCAAGCTCACTGGGAGTGCTTTGAGTATTGCTTATGCTTTCTGCATCTTCCATTCAGGTATTGTGTTGGCCTTTTGGTGGTACAATCTTAGCTGGGCTCATTGCATTCAGCATCAGGAGCATTCTGGTGTCCTGTTCCTTTCGTTTGTAGCTGAGTGCTGGTGGACACCTCGATTACTTTCCTCTCCTATGAGATTATATTTGTCTGCTAAACATTGGCTAGTGTCCAGCCCTGATTTACACTAGTGTAAATGCCAGTCAAAATGGGTCCATTTTGCAGGTTACAAAGACATAAATGAAGATCCTTTTGAGAACTGAAACAAAGGATGATAAAGAGCACTGTCTGTTTGCAATGGTTGCATTGCTATGGGCTTGAAACGAAAAGAACTACACAAGTCTATGTTAAATTTCATAGACAAGAAATCCCCTGTTCTTCAAAAGCAGCTTAGCTTCCTGTAGCATTATTTTGACCCCTCTCCTGTCACACTCAAATCATTTCAGCCTTGAAGGTGTCTGTGTAACAGGGAGTGTTATTGTGAGGGGACTAGAGTCTGAATTTATTTCTTCATCTTCTCAGTGTTTGCCTGTGTATATCGTGTGGTAAATGTGGGGTTGGTCACTTTAGAAGGTAGGTGCAATTTCACACTTTGGTTTTGCTGCAGGTAACACATCCATCTGTCCATACCCCCTATGAGGAGGAGGGCACAGCTGTCTTTTGCAGCTCCTGCGTAGCTGTTGGCTTGATTTGTTTAAGATTGCAAACCTTCCTGGCAGGGAATGCCCAATTTCTCTTTTTTGTGCCCCCAACTCTGTGTGGTGGAGTCTTTAAGCCCTTTGTGCTCATGTGTAGGTACATCTCATTACACCTCCACATGAGGAGCTGAGCCTGTGCTGTGTTAGTTAAAAGGTCTTCACGTAGCTGTTCCTCTTATAAATGGCCTGAAGAAAAATCACAAACTGTTTTATAAATGTGTGGCTTGTCCAGCTGTTCCCTCTTGCTTTTCAAGCTGGGGAAATGCATGTCTTCATCCTTCAGCAGCTGTGTTTGGTCTTTATTACAGCCTTTTTCTTGTGACTCACAGAAAAATCTTACTTCTTGACTCTCTGAATGGTTCAGAGAGATTTTATGAAAAATTAAAATTAGACCCATGTTAATGCAGGGAATCTGTGGAGATTGGGTGAGTTTGGGTCCCACTGAACACTGGATGTTCCAGCTGCTGATATTTTCACTGGGGTCTGTTGGAAAAAGCAAGAACAAACTCTCAGTCCCTCCTTCTGAAGAGCTGCCTCTTCAGAAGTTCCAGTTGCACCAGTTCTAGATGCACCAGTTCACCCCCATCAATAACTGAGGCAGTGTAAGTAAGAGGTGCTCCTGGCAGCTGGGCTGTCTGCATGGAAATCCCTTCCCAGCTTGCTGACGTGTAAAAGCCCACGGTAATTCCCCATTAGCCACCAGCCCAGTTTCAAACAGGATGGGCCTTTGCCATGTTTTATATGGCTTCTCCCCCCTCCAGCCCCACTAGTCAGCCCTCCAAGGCTTTTTACTCTTCCTCTCTCCTTTGCCTGTTGGATGTCAACAGCAGCAGTTCATGTGCAGGGAAAGGGAGCTCAGCTGCCCCTCAGAGCTGTTCCCTGTTGCCGTGTAAAGGAAGGCACAGGAGAGAGGCTGACATAGCTGAGACTTGTTCCCTGCTGGAGTGGGCTGCAGGGATGGAGCAGGGATGAGCAGGGATGCTCAGGTTGTGTCGGGTGTTTTCTGCTCCTCTAAAGCTTGTGTACAAGGGGCCTCAGAAGGCTGAGGCTGTGCAGTCGATGCACGCTCTGTTTCACACCAGGGCCAGGTCTCCTCGCTGCCCACACCACACGTGTGTAGTTTGCACTTGTGCTGCTGTCCATAAACACTTTCCTTGGGGAGGAGCCAGCGTGGGACTGAAGGAACAAGGGTGCTGACCTAGAGAAAACAGCTGAGCTGCCCTCTTGGCTTGGCCTGGAGGCCAGGCTTGCTCTGTGGCTCTGGTGTGAACGCAGTCCTGCAAACCCCTTGGCTGCCCACTATAGGCCAGTCCCTAATGGATGGGGTGCTCTTGAAGCTGAGCAGGGCTCTAAAGTCACTCTGTCCTGCTGTGTCTCTCTCCCCCTGCTTCCACGGTGTGTTTTGGCTGTACTCCCTCACGTGGGTGTAAAGACAGGAAAGCCTTTGGAGCTCAGGGCCTCCCTGAACAAATTCTACACCACTGCCTGGAAACCTGATTTGCCCCTGGAGTGTGGTGAAAGGGAGCAGGAAATGTCTGCAGACTCATTCTTCTCTTCCAGTCTCCAGTCAGGGATGAAGATGGTTGATTTTCTCTGCCCCTGCTCTGATGAATGAGTGGAAGGGATACATTTTTTTCAGTTTCTTTTGAAGATCGCTGGGACTTTTTAAATAAAGTATCCTAACCAGCTTAACAGTACGTGGTTATGCCACCTGTGTGTGTGTATGTGTGGCTCAGGGACCATTGACTGAGAACTGGAGATCCTGAAAATGTGCAGGTCTGCACGTGTTTTGTAAAAATAGATGGACAGAAAAAAAGACCTGCTCACTCCCACATGACTTCACCCTCCAAGCATTAAAGAATCAGGGTGAGAAGGACCCCTTAGCAGTTGCCTCCTACCAGGAGTGCACCCAGAAATGTCTGAGCAGCCCAGCTTTGGCACTGCCAGTGCCAAGGAGCTGCTGTGAGGATCCCGGATTTCTCACTGCAGGCACTGGCAAGAGCAGTGGCTGTTGGGTGTCACTGGGTGTGTGACTGGGTGGTCTAAAGGAGCAAACTGTGTGTTAGAGGTTTCACCACTGCTTGTGAGCACACAGGGCGTTCCAGTGAGCAGTTGGGACCTCTCAGAACAAGAGGATAATTGCAAGAGGGAGCTGCAGGCAAGCAGCCTGGGAATTCTTTAGAAGAGGCAGAAGGTGGTGTCAGTGTTTTGCATAGACCATCCCTTGTCCATGTGGGTGGTGCACCCATTTCTCTGAGCTGGCAGATCTCCCACTGCTGAAGCACAGGGTGATGACACCAACATTGTGCAAACCTCCAGAACTCGGGGGAATAATCCTGGGGTGCAGTAGACCAAGCTCATTCCTGGATTAATTCTGGAATCTTCTTCAATGGCATTGCTCTGGCTTCGTTCCAGGGCTGCTGCCCTGCAAGAAAACAATTAAGTATGGTAAGAAATTAATGAGCCTGATTACTTTAGCTCAGCAAAGATACTGTGCTGGCATTATCATTATGGTTGATTGTAGTTGCTTTGTCAGGAGAGTTGTAACTGTACACCACTGATGAGACCCAAGAAATTGCATTGATAGAAAATACATCATATTGAGGGCTCTCTGAGGTGCTGGGTTTTTTTAAAATATTATGATGTTTTGTAATCCATTGTCTTATGAATAACACCTCTGTGGGGTTCCTTTTTATCCCATGGCTGTAAAGAATTGATTTTAAAAAACCCCATCAATAACCCCAGCAAGAAAAAAGGGAAATTTGAATGGTCTTGACATTATCTTGAGGTAGAGTGAGACAAGCTAGAGGTAATGCAAGGCCACATGCTTTGATTCAGCCCTGTATTTCAAGGGTATATAGAGATTTATGCTCCAAAGCAAAACATTCCTTCCCAGCTGAGAATCTGGAGCTTCCTGTTTTACATTTGCCCTGGGAGGTTGGCAGAGGGCCTGAGCTTTAGGCAGTGTGAGTGGTGAGAGGTGCAGGTGGAGGGTTGGTCACTGCAGCCCGAATGCGGCTCCCTGTGGTTAGCTGAGCGTGTTCTCAGGGCTGCCCAGCCTAGCTGCCACCAGCTGCTCTGGCTGCTGGCTCTGTGCAGAGCAGTTTGCCTCTCTCACTGGAACAGAGGCAGCTTTTGGAACCAGAGCACGGGGACAAGTGGCTGGTGCCTCCCTGCTCTCCTCATGGGGCAGTTTCTGTTGCTGCAGGAGACAGGGTCAGGGGTAGGTGAACATTTGATTTGTACAGCTTGACCTACAACACTTTTTTTCTTTATGATGTGTACTTGCTGCTACCAGTTTGCAGGCTGGATCTGTGTTGTGCAGCGTGTGTTAAAGGGCTCTTTGGTGCTGTTTCTGGCAGGCCTTGGAGGATGGAGTCCCTGTGGATGTCATTCACAAGCTCACAGCCATCGACAGGTGGTTCCTGTACAAGATGCGCAGCATTGCGGACATGGGGAAGATCCTAAAGGAAGGGAACAGGTAAAAAAGCCTTTTTTACACAACACTTCTGGGAATCCTGCTCAGAAACTTACGGTAAGAACAGATGCAGTCAATGCTGAGAAGTTTATCCAAGGGCTTGGAATAAACAGCATTGTCTTAAACCCCAGTTCACTGCCTCAGTCAGCAGAAATTTTGAGCACACTCTTTTTGGTAAAATCACTCCTTGGATTATGGAATGTATGGTTCATTTTGGAAAATCCTCCCCGTCTCTGAGACTAAGACTGGGAATGTGGATGGCCTGCAATGAGTAACTCATGTACCTAGGACAGAGTTACCTTTCAAACTCAACACTGGACTTGTTCTGACTTACTGCACCTGAGGGTCACATTTTATTTCCAGCCTGGACTATTGATTTTTAAGCCTTTCTGCTTTGCTGTGATCATGCAGTATGTGTGAGTATTGCTTTTGTACCATGCTTTCAAACATCTATGGTTCCAGACATATTTAAATATAAATCTTCTTCCTTCAAGAAAAATGACCATATAAAAGCCAAGAGGAAAGATAGCAGTAAATTAAAGGAATGGGCTGTATTTCAGTACAGACTCTTGCTGACATGAGCTTTCCCTTCATGTTTTACGAGGCTGGGAGAGGCTCCTCGCTGAGTTATCGGCCGGGTGTTGTTGGCTCCTGTGCCTGTTGTCACCGCTGTTCCCGCTCGTGTCACCACACGGTGGCACCGGGAGGCAGCGAGCTCCGAGCCGCTCCTCGGTTCCCCTCAGTGCCTTTGGACCGGCTGAGCGCTTTTCATTCAGCAGCTCCTGCTCTCCCTGCACCCTGAACAACCAGGATCTGGAGCTGAACAAAAAGAAATGTGGAGAGAGAGGGGGAAGAGAAGGAGCAGCTTGATTATTTGCAGAAATCTGCTGACTGGCTGCAGAAGTTTTTGTCCTCTAACATCCACTCACACTGCATTTGCGTCTGGCCTCTTAAACCTGCATGTGCAGCTCCTGAGGATAAAACCTGACACGTCCAGAAGCGGTCTGAGCTGTCCCATGCTCTGGAGTGAGGCCCCAGAGGCTGGCTGCACCCTCAGCCGGTGTAAATCCAGCATCACTCCACAGAGGCTGATCTCCTGAGCCCTCCCATATCCCTGAGCTTGCTTTCCCTTTCTCTGCAATGGGGGGCAGGTGATCAGGAGCTGGTGCCACCCTGGACACTTTTTCACCCTCGTGGTGCCCAGGCATCAGGCTGTACAGGGAGCCTGCTGCAGAGAGCCCTCACACAGTGTCCAGCCCTGGATTTTTATCAGACACAAGCAATGGTGTGTCCCTTGGAGGCAAATTCTTGCAGTTCAAGTCAGATTGTGGGTGGTATTGTAGAATCACAGAATGGCTTGGAAGGGACCTCAAAGATCATCTGGTTCTAACCCCCTGCCATGGGCAGGGACACCTTCCACTACCCCAGGTTTCTCCAAGCCCTGTCCTGGTCTTGGAGAATTCCACGGATCCAGGGGCAGCCACAGCTTCTCTGGGCACACTGTGCTAGGGCCTCACCACCCTCACAGGGAAGGATTTTTTCTTAATAGCTAATCTAAATCTTCCTCTGTCAGTGTGAACCTGTTCCCCCTCATCCTCTTGATGCCTTTTCACTCGTCCTAAAATCATGAGCCAGACAGAGTTAGGGTGATAAAAAGGGGTTACCTTTGTAGGGATCCTTAGGTGGGCAGTTTGCCAGGTGGAAAACACCAAAAATGCACACATAGCATAACATATATACAATTCTGATATGTTTAGCAAATCAGCACATCTGACAAGAATCCCCAGTTAGAGACATAAGTAGTGAGATTATTCCCCCCTGGTTCAACCCTCTGAATTCCCTCTCTTTCAGACAGGAACTAAACTTTGTTTATGAAGATATGTCTCAGAGTGCTGGTTTCAGCTGTAGCTTTGCAGAGAATCTAACCTTGGATCCACAGCCTGGAGCCTTTGGGGAGTTTATTTTGTCTTTCTATCTAATGGAGTAGGTGAAATGCTAGCTACAAATACTGATAGGCTACAGGGCTACAAATATATGTGTAAAGAATATAGAAAATATATAAAAGAAACAAAAGGTGAAACTCAATTCGGCATCACTGTCACTCCATGCTCTTTAAAACATCTCCATCTTTCTTGTTTTCTCCCTTCGGGCATTGGAAAGCTGCAGTTAGGTCACCCCAAAGATGCTCTTTTCCAGGCTGAACATAGAAATTATCTTACCCTCACTCACTTAGCAGTGCAGATTTTCACTCCACTATCAGTGCAGATTTTCACTCTGCTATAATTGCTCACACCTCTGCAAGAAAGCTGTCCTACCTTCCAGCCAGCCCTGGAGGGAGGGGATGGACTGTCCAGCTGCACTACATTGAAGGCACAAAGGCAAAGAGCCAGGGAAAACCACTTGGGGCTTGACCCAAGAGCTGGTCCAGTGAGGCACCCCAGGAAGTGCATCTCTGCCAGAGCCAAGGAAAGCTAACTGAGTGATGCAGATGAGACTTGGCACACACGTGCTCTTCCTGCAGCCAGCTGTTTCCGGGCCCCAGCCTGCCTGGCAGTACTACCTGTGCTACAGGATAATTTCCAACTGAAAAGAGTGAGAGGTGATGCCATCACTGCTTCAAATCTTTCTGTTAGAGTACAATTCCCAGAACCAGCAGTTGCCCTGTTCCTGGGCAGTGTTGCTGCTTCCAGGCTATTTGGATGGACCCAGCCCTTCCTTTGTGTCTCTGTGTCTGTTTGGGGTTCTTTGCAGGGAGGTTTGGATGCAGCTGGAGTAACAAGAGTCTTGATTTGGCTCCCAGAGCTGTTGGAGAGACTGGTGACAGGGAGATGGCCTCTGCCAAGAGGAAATAAAGGGCTAGAACAAGTGTGTGTGACAGACGGGGGGAAGGGGGTCAGAGGCAGGTGGAGGCCTTTGGGAGCAGCTCTCACACACCACACGCTGCCATCCTGCCACCCTGGCCCTGTGCAGCGCTCAGAGGTGGCACTGACACATGCAGAGAATCTGCCTGCACACGTGAAGGGCTGTGCGGGATAGTGCAATGCTGAGGGGAAAACTTTCTGACTGTAAATGTCTGTGCATTCCCTGTGCAGAGACAAGAGGCAAGGACAGCCATTTATGGACACAGTAGGGATGGGAAGAGCACCCTCTGCCCCATTTACCTGTGTCCCACTGAACCTTTTTCTAAAGGAGATTGACTTGGTGCTGGGTGGGACTGTACAGTTTGTCGAGCTGCAGCAGTGGTTCCCTCTGACTCTGCCTCTGGGCCCTCTAGGGTGGAGAAGTGGTTGTTTCAGAGATGGGCTGTGGCTGCAGGAAAGCAAATGGCCTGAGTTGAATTGGGAAAAGAAAGCCATTTTGAGTGTACTTGTGAGAATAACAAGTAATATCACAGACATGTCAAACATGTGCCTCTGCTGTTTCTCCTGTGACCTCACATATTTTTTGTTTTGGAAACTTACATTTCAGAGGGTTTTTGTTGTTGTCCGACAATTATTTTTATACCTGCAGTGTAATTTTATCTTCAACCTTCCCCACCATGCACATGCACATAAACAAATAACACCACTTGTACACACTCCCATGGAAAGAGCAAGCACAATCCCCTGCTGCCAGTGCATGAAGAGGTGATGGTGTATGAAGCAGTTGCAGTGCAATAGGATGTGCTGTTCTCTGGGAATTATTTCCCTGGATTTGGCCTTGCCAGTCCCGTGAGGGAAAGTGAGAAGGGCCTGGAGAGACCCTGCTGGCTTTTCATCTCACTGACAGCTCTGAAGGAGGTGGAAGTTTGGACAGACAAGTCCAGCTGTCTGGGGCAGCAAGCAGTGAGATGTCACTCCTGGGCCAGGGCTGTGCACCCAGTCCTGAGCAAGTCAGATCTGGAGCAGGGTCCAGTGATACCAAGCGTGCCCAGGAGGACAGCTGAAACCCAGGCTTGGAAATAACATCTCAGGCATACCTGACTAGGCCTAGGTGCAAGGGAAAACCTCTTCTGGAATTTACACCTGTTCTTTGACTGTTTGTAGTGAAGATTTGTTTGCATGTAGCTATGATTATTTTTATTTGTACCTGATTTTTGTATCTGTAAAAACAGTGGCAAGGAGAACGCACAACAAGCAAGATTAAATAGAGGCAAAGAGGTGGGCAGCCATGGTGAAATCATCACTTAGACCCAAGTGACATGGGGACAAAAGCCTTATTGAAAATCAATAGGATTTGTGTTGCTAAGTCACTTGGGTGTCTCTATAGCAGTGGAACCTGCAGTTGATTTTATTTGCCATTACTTGGGAGCTCACAGGGATGGGGGAAGTGGAGGTAGTGGGTCAGGTTCACTGCTGGAGAAAATGTGAGTAAAACGCAGGAAAGCCATCTTGCAGCAGGCAGAAGTGTGAGTGTATTGCACAAAGGGGAACATTTCAGTGTTGATTAAAGGCTCTAAAGTGGAATTCAGTTGAAGAAAGAGGAGCATAATGGACCACCATTGTGAGGAGCAAAGCACAGAGATGCCCAAAGCCTCAAAGACAGTCTGGCAGTGCAGTGACTTGAACTCTGTCACTTGAAATCTCAACTCTTCAAATTAACTTTAATGGAAGAATTGTCTTTTTGGCAGATACTGAACTAGCCAGCCTGCTAACAGTGTGAAATGATGGCACCAATCATATTTTGATAATTTTATACTTTGGGGCTTTGTTTTGAAGGAAGATGTGTCCCTGCTCTGTGGGTGTTGTGAGAAAACACCTCCTGGCCTGCTGTGTGCTTGAAAGGAGTAAGTGCAGTCCTGGCTGTCCCTCTGTTCCCAAAGAGATGTGGGTTAATAAAGGGCAAAGACAAAAGCAGGAGGGTGCAGAGCCACTTCAGCCCAGCACTTGTGGCTGGGGCTCTGCTCAGGTGCCCACGGGAGAGGTTGTTCATCACAGAGGCCTTTTGGGAGCCTGTGTCCCTGGTACCTGCAAGGTGTGCTCTGAAAGCTGTTTTTGTTGACTGTGGCGGAGCAGGCACAGAGATCCAGGTGCTGGAATGAAAACCTGGCAGCAGTGGGTGAGCTGGGAAGCACAGCAGGGAGGGAAACTCAGGCAAGCCATCAATAACCTGTGCTCTTGGACAGGCCTGCTGCTCCCCCCTTCTCTCAGCAGCAGTTTTGGGACAGGTCAGAGTGCAGCACACAGGTTTTGTGTGGGCATCAGGCACACCAGGTCCAGTGACAGTAAATGAGGCTGGGCTGATTGATGCTGTTTGAGGAGTTGTCACTGACATATTTGTCGTGCTCCTCTCTAGCTAACTGGAAAGATGACTTTTGTCTTCCTTGTGAACTGTAGGGCAGGAAAGGCTTGGGAACAAGTTTGGAATGCAGTACATGAGAAGAATAAAATACAAGCAGCTATTCAGCGCTGTTGTTTGTGCTTTGTGAGGATCTAACATAAGGTGCTTTCTATTTGCTTTGTAGAGCCACCAGTAATAATTTCACAGGTGTATTTTCTTTAAAAGCATCTGCACATCGGTGAAAATGCAGTATGTATGTTTTCCTTGACGCAGAGGATATAGAGCATTGCCTTTAAAAGCCTTTGCAGAGTCCCTGTAACCAGTATGTACAGCACTAGGAGCAGGGCAATCTGTACCACGGCATCCCGGCAAAGACCTCAAAGCTTTTTCACCAGGGGTACAAAACAGGCTTTCACGAAACATCTACAGCCCATTTCTTGGCTGTGTTTTGGTGTGAGCTGCTGCTTTAGCTCACTTAATCTTGTGAGTGAGTCACTCAGGTCTTAGGGCGCGATGTGAGGCTCGTGTTACTTAAATCAAGATGTCCACAATGAGATTTATTAGCCCAGGGACCAGAATGTTAAAGGTGCAGAAAGCTGGAGTGACAATTGTTCTGTGAGTGAGATTTGTTGGTTTACAGCTCCTGCTCCCTTAAACCCTCCTTTGACAGCTTTTTGTCAGTCATCTCATGAGTTTCTTAGGAGAGGAAAACAATCTGTCTCCTTGAGAAGAGGAGCAGGGGAGAGATTTTATACCATGGTCTCATTATTTTAATTGTAGCATGTTCAAAATCTTGTAAAACATCAGGAGTAATAAAGGAAACCACTAGGAGCCTTGAAGCAGAGCAGGACAGTGAGGAAATGAGAAAGAATATGCTTTTGTACATAATTCAGCCTGAAATTCAGCAGATGGGGCAGGGATGAGCTGACAGGGCACACGTGAACCAGGACACAGCAGCTGTGCCCCAGATCCTCCCAGCTCAGCCTGTGGTGCCTCTCAGTTCACAAAATAGTCCTGATCCTTTTCATCAAGACCCATTTACACGTGCCTAAGTAACGTGTGGATAGGCATAGACTTAACAACATACGTAAAAATAAGCAGAGCCTGATTTGGGAGACAAGACAAGAGTGTTTCTTCTGCTGGCATCTTTATTGGTGGATCAGGTGAAAGCTGCTCAGGTGGATGGGAGGGCTCTGCTGAAGCGGGCAGAGTCTCCTGATAATTTCAGTGCTGTCAGTGTTCCTCCAGTCAGTTAATAGATTTCCCCAGGTTCTCTGTGCCAGGTGAAAATTTCCTCATTAAGCAGAATTTATTCTATTTTCTCTTATCATTTATGATCGAGGTGTGTGGATGGAGTTCCAAAGATGACAGGGTGGAATTTTAAATTAAAGCAGCTACAAATCAACACTGGGAGCTGAAACAGTCACAAGCAAGGTTGGGGAAAGCTTGTTTTGTTTATAAGCTGCAAAATGAGCAGGGGACATGAGCTTTCTGAGGAGGTGAACAACCATTTAATAATCATGGCCATCTGCAAAAGTCTAATTGCCTGGTTTGAAGCTCTAAAACCCCTGACTTGCATTTTGCAAAGGAAGAGGAGCATTATGGAAGCCCGAAATCATGGTTGCTTCATGTTCCCTTGTTTCAGAATTGATTCGAAGCCACTGAGGGTGTTTAATCTTTGGAAGACTTTTTGCTCTGTGTAGGAAAAGTGATGCTCCAGGGAAAAGTGGGAGGCAGTGATGTAAGGCTGGGTCATGTGATTTTGTGTATCCAGGACTGAGAATTTTTGTCTTGTCTTTTTGTGCTGGATTTCTGGTGAGCTTGAAGGGTTATTTGCTCTCAAATATTCAAAGAGATCAGCCTGATTCTGCTCCTGCTGGCTTTAGTGTCTCTAGCTTGTCTAAAAGGCTGTCTCTGAGGAAAGGCTGTGGGAATTGCCACTTAAAAATTATCACCCCTTAACCCCTGCATCTCTTTTTGCAAGATAAACATCACCCTACCATACTGTTTGCACATTTCTTTATATTATTTCCATGAAAGTTGAGACATAAATGCTGAAATTTACCATCAGTAATTGGAAATTATTCAGTGATGAAAATGTGTGTCCAGGACACGTAGAGAGGCAGCTTGATTTCCACACCAGTGCTGAGGATTTGCAGTTCCCTGATTCAGCTCCCATTAAACATGGTGCACCAATTCTCCTGGTTTCTTCTGTCATGCTTTAGAGTAGCAGAGGAAAAAGTGCATGGAAAAAACGCCTGGTTCCATTTCCCCTCTAGGAACTCGTCTTTTCTCTGTTGCAGGCTGGTTTTCCAGTATAAAACCAGTCTCCTTTCTGCATGGATTAGTAAGTGGCCTAACCTAATTGAAGCTGCTAGCCCAAGGCAAATGAATCACGGTGCAAAATAATCACTGCCTTTGTTCCACCCTCCCAGCTGGGAGGGAGGGTGACAGTGAATGATATTGTTATAATGAGATACAAGAAATGGAATGAAAACAAGCTGCAAATGAAGGCAATTTGCTGTCCCTGACAGTAATCAAATGACAGCCAGCTCTGTGTGCTCCTGAGGCAGAAGGGAGGGAGGGCAAGGGAGTAAACGCCTCTGGAAGAGGCTCATTTTCCTGGGGTCGTCAGGTCTGCTCACTCATCCTGGGGAGGCTGAGTCCTTAACAGCCAGTGACTGCTAGCAGCAGTTTGGACAGGGAATTGGTGGGGTTTGCTGTATTTGCTTGTGTGAAACACACATCCGTGCCTTAGTTCTGGTGTTCATGATCTGTGTTAAGAAGTGCTGCCTCTGAGCTGAGATCAGAAAGCACAATGGGCTGAAGAGAAGCAGAGGAGTTTCTGGGGAGGTATTGGAGCATGGAAACCATGAGTTATAATGCAGTGTGATGCCATAAAGGTGGGTCTTACTTTGGAAATCCAAAACCTGGGAAGCTCAGCCTGCTGGATTAGCAGGACTTTTTCACTGAATCCCAGAATGGTTTGGGTTGACAGAGATCTTAAAGCTCCTCTCATTTTACCCTCTGCCATGGGCAGGGACGCTTTCAGCCTCCCCAGGTTCCTCCCAGCCCTGTCCATGCTGGCCTGGAGCACTTCCAGGGATGTGGCAGCCACAATTCCCTCCTGACACTGATGAAGAGGAGGCTTTGCTGGAGTGAAGGGCTGACGTGGGGCAGTTGTAGAGAAGATCCAGGGTGCAGGTGGTGCTCTTGCCTGGAGTCCCCCGAGGGCAGAGCAGGCTGTCTGTGGGGCCAGGCTGGGACATGGAGCAGAGAGAGGAATTACTGTGAGTGTTTCTTTCCTTCAAATTCTCACAGCTTTCCCTCTCCCCTGTGATGTTGCAGGAAGGTGGAGGGCTCTCTTTGCATACTCCAGAGCAAAGGAGGGAGGTGGCATTGGGAAATTCATAGGGCAAATCCTGTCTATCCAGGGATCTGGACTCAAGAGTTTCTGTTCCCAGTTCTGCTCTCAGAACAGCTGGTTTAACACTTGTGTGATTCTCACCTGTTTCACACTACCCTGACTTTACCGAGGGCAGCAGAACTGCTCTCTGCCTATGCCAGAGTGAAAAATCCACTCCAATGACTTTTCATGCTTCAGCTTCCTGATACATTCCAATAAAATGGTCAAATAAAATAATAGCAGTTATTTTAAAATACCATCGAGCAAAGGACATAACTCAAAAACTCTGATTTAGGAAAATTGCTTGTTTGTTAATCATTCCTTTCTCCTTATTCAGAGCTTGCTTGCTTATAAAATATTGATTTATTGGGCAGGCAGGAATGCTCTTGGCAATGAAGATGTAAAGCAGAAGTGCTGATAGAAATACAGGCTTTTAAAATGTTTTTGTAAGAGCTAAGCTTAGAAAAGGGAGCTTAGAAAGAGAGGGAGGCAGAAACCGTAAGGGAGGAGTCAAAACAGAGTGGGATGAAGAGTAGGAGAGAAAAGCATAGAGTGAATGAAGAGGGAATGCAGAAAATGGAAAAATGAAGAGCAAAATGGAGAAGAGAATGCTGATCTTCAGGAATGGCAGGGGGGAAGCCATGTGTTTGGAATAAACAGCAAAAACTAGGACTTCTGAAAAGCAAAACCAGGAGAACAAGAACGTATGGAAATGTTGAGAGACCCTGAATTCCAAAAGGTTCCCCTGCTTTACCTGGTCAATCCCCCCACTCCATTTTCCTAATGCAAGAAGCAACACTAAGATAAGGAAAAGGGAATACTGAGACTGTTACAAGAGAAAACCCGCCTTGTGTGTGAGCCTCTAAAGGGTGTTTCTGAAGTGAGATGGTTTTCCAGACTGGTCATTTCAGAGGGTAGGCTGGAATGGTAAATGATGACACAGTTGCTGTGGTGTTGGGGTTAGACACTGCCTAGGAGCCAGGCACCCATGAAAAACCATTCACTTTATCTCTGCTATAGATGAGCAGATGAGGGGAAAGAAAAACTAAAAGACTCATGGGGTGAGATAAGGATTAGGAGAAAAACATTCTGAGGGCAAAACAGGCTAAAAACTTAAAAGGTATAAAGAAAAAAATTATTAACAGAATTAGAAGAGGATAATGAGGACCAAAACAAACCTTTAGAACACCTTTCTCCACCCCCCTGGCCCGTATTTCTTTCTCACTGACAGCACAAGGAGACAAAATATGGGGTTTTTAGTCAGTTTGTCACTTTTTAAAAAAAGGATTCTTCAGTTTGATTAGGGAGGGGAGTCTCTTCTGTCATGTCAGGGGTTTTCCCCACAGGAAACACTTCTCTGTGAACTTCTCCAATGTGGTTCTGATTTTTACAAGTCCTGCCCAACCTGCTACAATGCGAGTCCCTGCCACAGGCAAAGCAGTCTTTCCACAACTGTTTTTTAGTGGGTCTTTAGTTCATGGGGTGTAGTCTTTTAAGGATGAGCTGGGTTGGAAGCAGGCTCTTCTCCTTCTGTTCAAGTTTCTCACTAGATTACAGCTTTGCAGCATCCACACACTCTAGCGTGAGTATCTTTTCTCACGAGTGGACTTCTCCATCCCCCCATGCACTGTATGAATTACAGGGAAAACCAGTTTGTTACATTATAGTCCTCACCATGGCTTGTAGAACAATCTCAGCTCCAATGCCCCGAGCACCTCCTCCTCTCCCTCCCTCCTTTGCACTGACCTTGGTGTCACCACGTTGTTCTCCTCACATGTCTTCACCTTTTCCTTTTCTCTGACTCAGGAGAGAATTGGTGTGAACCCAGGGTCTCTATATGGAAGCTGGAACAGAGCAATGCACGATACAACCACTATGGTTAAAACATACATTCTCCTCTTTATTCTCGAAATAGCTGGTTTTATACAGTGTGAAATCATTTACAGTTGCAGGTGCATTTTTATTGGCATTCAGCGGGAACAAGTATGTAAACTATCTCAGTTTAAGGCAGCTACCATGATTCCACTTTAATTGTCCTATCCAGTCTATGCACACACCTTAACCTCATTTCTAACTGTGCCACAGGCTTATCTACTTCGACACGGGCCCAAATCTGAGGCCCAGTTTGGGATAGCTCAAATCTCATTCCACAGCACATCATGCCCACGATCTCTAAGAAATTTGATTACATTGGTGTCTGTAGGTTTGTTTGTTCTCAAATGTTATCAACTGAAAGGTTTTTTATAGTGCTCTGCAGCAGTGGAAGGTTGATCCCCTCCAGGCTCTGCACCGGGGCATTGCTGGCTGTGCCTCTCCCCGCTGGCACCGCGCGAGGGCTGCACCGGCTCCCTCAGCCCTCTCCTCATGCTGAAAAGGAAAGGAAAAGGAACATCTGCTGCCACCATTTCTGCCCTTGTGCCCACAGCATGGCTGGCTGAAAGCAGCTAAGCAAGCAAAACTCATTGTGCAACGTGCTGCAATGAGGCCTTGAGAGCGACCTGCGCTTCAGGGCCTGGAGCACACTGCAGCAGACAGCTGACCATGCAGGCAAAGGGAAAACTGCCCTATTCTAGAACAGGGACAGGGGACTGTCTCAGAGGAGTCCACAGGGCTGGGCTGAGGGCACAGGGTTAAATATATGGTGTCAAGGGGCGGATCTGAGGGTCAAGGGCCTTTAAGGACAAGGCAAAATGGTGCAGGGGAGCGGCTAAGAGTTGGGAGAACCAGGAGGGCAGCAGGGGTGGAGCAATGTGGTAAAAATGGGCCAGTGGGGATGAAGGGAGGGAAGAACATTCTGGGGAAGGCACTTATATGGCAAACAGGGGCTAGACTGGAGCGATGTCAACTCAACCAAGCAATGGCATCACAAAGCCTGCAAGATATTAACATACAGTTGCAAAGGTCCGTGGGAAGGAGGCCTTTTCTGACCCTGTACTAGAGGGATATTTCTGTCCTCTTGCTTCGGCTCCTCCAGGAGTCTACTATGGCCAGCAGAGCTAATCCCTGAAGGCTCTGACCATTGACATATTGGCTGGCCCAAGTAGAAAAGTTACCAACACCTCTGTGATGATATAACTAAGAATGAAGAAATGCACGCAAATCCTCTTTCTTCCTGCCCTCACAGACATTTTGAGGGATTTCTGTCTCAGAAGCAGCCTCTGTGGCTTCTTCCACCCTCACTAAAAGCCAGGTTGTGTTAAACTAACACCTGGATACAGTCACTTTGTACTGGCCCGGTGGATCTCATCATGAGTCACTGATTCCTGTCTCAGAAATGCAGGGAAAGAAAGCGTTTTACTCCTAGTGCTTGCAGTCTGCCAGCAGACTACCACAGAGGTGTTAGTGTGGGGCACTAAGGGTAAAAAAGATGTTTTATGTTTGACTCTTCTTCCTTTTCTTGCCTTGACGTGCATGATCCTATAGCAACTCTATGCAGTATAGAGGCAAAAGCACTTCTGTATCTTCTAGTTATTCCTGTGAAGCCTCATCAGAGGTGTTTTTCTTATTTAATCCCAGCATAACAATTCCAGAAGAGACCCTGAGGAGAGCCAAACAGATGGGCTTCTCTGACAAGCAGATTGGGAAATGCCTGAGGCTGACTGAAGTCCAGTGCCGCCAGCTGAGACAGAGGAAGAACATCGTGCCCTGGGTGAAACAGGTTTGTGAGAAACATCCCTGGGCCTGGCGGGGGCTTCCAAGAGACCTCTGTGACTTTAGAAACCCCTGGCTCTGTTAACATCCTCAGGAGTTGAGATGCTGGCTTGAGGAGAGCACAGTTCACCCCTGTGGCTGTTCCTTCTGCAGTGCAGGCATCAGTGTAATGAATGGAAATGTTCATCAGCCATGAACATTCCCAAAGAGAGACCCAGAATATTCTTGTTCATATTCTTTGTGGTTGAGAAATGCATGTGGCTTCAGGAAAAAGCTGAAAATGCTGTCCCACCATGGTAGGACCATGAAGAGCATATCTCTTCTCTCCTGGTAGTAAATTTTGACAGGCTAATACTTTATTTGAAGTGTGCTATTGTTCTGGGTTCGTTTTCTATGGCTGTGATAGCATGAGCCTGATGAGCTCATCTGGTATTCATGGCAGTGTCACTAGGTGCTCAGCTGTTGCATTTAAGGTGTGTTGGTATTAAACTGCCACCAGCTGGTTTTCTGTCCTTAAGTAGGATAAACCCCTGCCCAAACTACTGAATGTTTCTAAAAGAGTTCATCTGCCCTCAGGCCCAAGTCTTTCTTTTCCCCAGCTGCTGTTTTTCCTCTGTGGCTCACCTGGCCACAGAAACGTGCCTGCTCTTGCACTGTGTTCTTTCAGCTGCACATGGCACTGCAGTGCTGGGCTGATTTGTGTGCCAAGGCACACTAAATAAGGTCACCCTGCTTGTGCCTGTGTGCCTTCAAAGCAGATGTTTCTTCTTGAGCCATGAAGTACAAGGCACAGTGTCAGCAACAGTAATGAGCAGCAGACACACGGTGCTAATGATGTGAGGTCACATTCTCCATCATGCACAAGGATTGGGACAGCCAGTGGGGATTCCTGGAAGTGCTCAAAGTTTGGACAGATTTTTAAAATGGTATAGCACATAAAAATTCATGTCAAGGCTGCTTCCATGCTGTTCCCTGGTCAGTGTTCCCTGTAGAAGTGTTTCAGATGTTCATTCAGGAAACTTCAGCAGCTGCTGGTGACCCAGATGGACTGGTTACCAAATACAACATGCCATGAGTAGTTGACACAGATGGACTGGTTATCAAGTACAGCATGCCATGAGTAGTTGACACAGATGGACTGGTTACCAAGTACAGCATACCATGAGTAGTTGACACAGATGGACTGGTTACCAAGTACACCATGCCATGAGTAGTTGACACAGATGGACTGGTTATCAAGTACAGCATGCCATGAGTAGTTGACACAGATGGACTGGTTATCAAGTACAGCATGCCATGAGTAGTTGACACAGATGGACTGGTTACCAAGTACAGCATGCCATGAGTAGTAGACACAAATAGCTTGTGAACAGCCCTTATGGGCAAATTATTCTCCTGGGCTCTCTGGTGACTAATTACGTAAGAAATTGTTGAACGCTACATATAAAGGGTGGTTTAAAACCACTCTTGCTTTGTGTACTGTTTAATTATCAAAGCATGAATTTTATTGTAACTTAAACACATAGCAGTTGTGCTGCCACTCCACCAGATTTCTGAGTGATATTGTGTGTGTGTTTGTGTTCAGCGTGGGAGTGAGCTGGGGTCAAGAGCAGAGTCTGAAGATTCCAGACAGCCAAGTTATAAAGGACAGAAGAGCTGGAGGAATCTCTGTAATCCGCTGAACAAACTAGAGAACGAGGGCCTTGGCAAGGGGGGTTATTTCCTGGGCTGTGCAGGTGTTTCACCAAAGAGGTGCAGAGCTAAAAGTGCAGCTTAGATAGAGGTGACGAGTGTTGTGCTGACTGAACTGCAGGGTCCCTGCCAGGCCGGGTGTGTGCTGCGTTAACAGCACAGGACAGTTCCGGCCACCTCCTTAAGAGGTGATGGGAAGAGAGTAGGAGTGAAACAGCAGCAGAAAGGGAAAGAGGCAAAAGAAAAGAACCCAAAAATCTGCATGTAGGAAAGACCTTGCACTGGCCAAGCCACAGTCCCCTTTCTTTCTTGTGCAGATTGACACGATGGCAGCAGAGTACCTGGCTGTGACTAACTACCTGTACGTCACCTACAACGGGCAGGTAGGCACAGAAACAACAGTCCCATGGCTGTCTGCTGGGGTCTCTTTTCCCTGGGCCATGCTATTTCTGGAAATCCTGCAGATGCCTCGGTCTCCCTGGCAATTCTTTCAGGTGGTTTTACATCTAATCCCCTCAGAGCAGGCCCAGAACCTTCTCTCGCCCCAGGCCTGATGCAGTGCCTTTACTGTTAATGCCCCTGTGTGTTAAGAGCCTGTCATGTATCACCTGTACATGCACAGCTGTGGGCTGGGAATGCAGAACTCATATTTCCCTTATCTCACCCTAACATCATTTTGATGTGAAGCCTCACAGGTCCTTAGGCTGCTGGAACAGCCATATTAGAGGTGCTTTTCTCTTCTGGTCTGGGTACCAGGAGAGCTGCCCTTGGTTTACACTAGACTGCAGCCCTGAAGGATCAGGTTGTTGGTTTGGGCTGGACACCAGAAACTGTTTATTCTGAAAAGCACAGAGCTGGGTGCTGTGGAGTACAGACCCTAAAGACTTTTTGTCTCCCTTCCCAGGAACACGATGTAAAATTTGATGACTGTGGAGTGATGGTGTTGGGCTGTGGACCATATCACATAGGTAAATCTTTCTTACAGCTCCTCTGCTCTCCTTGTCCCCTCAAGCCTGCTTCGGATATTCTTGTGGTTCCTTAGCTCCTCTTCTCACATGGTGAAAAAACCCTCCAGAGCACAGTGCACAGGACATCAATTGCTAACAGAAGGTTTGCATTTTATACTTGCTTGGAGATTTCATTTCACGCCCTGGGAAAATGCAGGAGAATTTTATTACTTTTCACTTGGTACTTAGTTGTGATTTCCACAAAGTTTTACAGATTTTTCTTTAATCTTACTTTTTTCACATGTTAAGGTCTTGAGAACCGCCTACCTTGTATAGAAGTTTGTTGTTCCCATCTTATATGTTTATTGCCAGCTCATGATGATATTGTCACTATGCATTTAACAGCTCTAAGTGTAGGTGACTCTGAAAATATTTTGATCTCTTCAGCTGCTTCTGCATAAACAAGTCTCTGTATGTTGATTTTTCTTTCAGCCCACTCAGATCATTACACAGAGTAACACTTTCCTCGTGGCTGTGAGTGTTGGGTAGACAGACTGCTGAATTCTGTATGTGATGACTTTCACTTTTTCTTTCCATGCATCTCTCCAAATAGCTTGCAATTATTGACAAGGGAAAATTTGCCTGTTATTCAGAAATATTTCTGCTCTGAACTGGTGATGTGTTATGAAAGCTGGAATTGAAAACTACATCCCTTTGTTTTGCTGGGGTTGGAGAGGTCACACGCTGCCCTCCTGTTGCTGTTTGTAGGACGTGTCTTTTTGAACTCTGTTTGCAGTGTGAATGTTGAGATGACTGGAATCAGGAGCAACACTCCATGATTTGGTTTACTTGTGAATGATTCTGCTGTTCAACAGGCTGTGGTACAAAACCTGAACAGGATGGCAGTGTTGTTTCATAAGCTGATCAAATGTATGTGAATGCATTTTCCACTGCTCTCCTCAAACTCCTCATTGCTTAGAGCAGACATGCAGGTCTGCAGCTTTGATTAGATTAAAATATTTTTTTCCTAGATGTAATAGCCAAGTTGGGGTTTTTTGGTTTATTTGTTTTTTGGTGTTTTTGGTTTTTTTTCCTTATTTATCCTTTGAAGGCAAGTAAGCAGTGTGCTTTTCCTCTATGGTTTCAATATTCTAATCAGAATTCAGTGGGATCAACTCAGTGTTCTCTTCCAGGTTAGAAGAGGCTAAATGACTTGGATGGAAGTTAAACATGTGACATTATTTTTCTTTGTTTCCTTTGTGAAAGCTAAGTTTTAGGTTAAAAAGAAATGAAACCACCTTTATGAATTTTATTTGGAAATAGTTGAAAATATATTGCAGGAAAATGTTGAATGTGTTCACACTTCTGCAAAGAAATAAAAATATTTGAGGGAAGTGAGGCCATTCCAAAAGCCATGCTATATTCTGTGTTTAGAAAGAAATTTATTCAAACCAAAGAGGGTTTTTTGAAGTTCCTTGTAAACTTCTATGCCAAATAGAAACACGATGTGAGTCACTGCAGTTGCACATTCTTGAACTTCAGTGTCTGCTTTGGCACATCTTTCCTGCATGGAGCCTCAGCAATCCCTGCTCTTCCCCTGCTTCCAGGAGGGCATCTCCTGTCCTGGGAGGGGCTTTGTTTGTGTGTCAACCCTAAAAGCAGCATAAATCTATTTCCACCACTGGCACGGGCCAGCAGAGTGCTCTGTAAGTTTTTAGATGTGCACACAGACTCAACGTGATTGAAACGTGAAAATGAGTTCAGAACCATGCATGTATTGATGCAGGAATTGTCTCCTGAGGAGTGCTGCCTGGTTGTGTTACAGCAGTCATTACTAGTAAAGCTATTTATTTTCTGTCTCCCCTCTTCCCACGTTTGGGTGTGATCATTACTGGATGTGCCTGGCATACACTGAGCAGCTGTTCAGCTGCTTTCCCTGGTTGTGTCTGAGGCAGGCAGATGAGGGCCCCAGATGACCCCTGTGCTCCAAAGCTGAGGGTTCTTATGCATATAAAAATATCTGTGTAATGGAAATGGAATACAAAAACTGAGTGAGCATCTGGTGTCCCTTCTGGGAAACATCCAGGTTCAGCTTTGATTTTCCTCTCTTTTCTGTGGGGTTTAAACTGAAGCTTAGGCATGTTTTGAGGTTCTGGTTTGACAGAAGTGGGAAAACAACTTACGTGCCTGTCAGGGGGTGACCTGTGCCAGCCATCAGTTTGTGACTGGGTGGTGAGGGCAGAAATTAAGCACAGACTGAATTTTTAACATACCTTGTCACACAGTTATATATAGAAGTAATATCAGTGGTTAACGATCATGTACTGACTGTGGATGCAGCATGATGAGGCCAAGGTTTCCTTGTAAACTGCAAGCACAAGCATTGAATGATGTTCTCTAATGTGCAGTGTTCTGTTTGTGAACCTGTCTCAGATGTTTGAGCACAGCAATGTACGGGGCAGTAGCTGTTTGCAGAGGTCTCCATTCAAGAGGTCCCTGGAGCCTGCAGCATTGCCCAGGGCCAGGCACCAAGTCCTGCTGCTCACCCAAGGCCCCTGTGTGCCTCTCTCCTCTCAGGATGGTCCCAGTGCTCACTCAGGTCTGGGACAGCAGGGTGTGCTTGTCCCTCAGTTGCCACAGCCGCTGTGGCCTTTCAAGCAGGATCAAAGGATCACAGAGTGGCTGCACGAGCGTTGTTCTGCTGATCTTCCTCACCTGGGGTCAGTGCACACCAGTGTCAAACCCACTGAGGTGTAATTCTTCTGCTGCTGGTTTAGCTCTTCTGGGAGCTAAGAACACCTCACCCTTGTGTTCTGCACACCACATCTGTGCAAATGCTTTGTGTTTCCTGGAGCAAGCAGCATTCTCTTACAGAACTCAGTTTAGTTTATCCCACTCTATCGCAGAGTCCGTGGGTTGGGAGGCAGCAGTGATCAGATGGAAAGCAAGAGCACACTGAAGTGTTTATGTGCACAGGGTGACAGACATGGTAGAGAGGTCTGTCACTCCTGAGCAGCTGAGCCAACCTACCTGTTGTGCTCAGAGGTTCACGTTCCATGGATGATTAATTAATTTCCATGGGAGAACAATTACATTTCTGGCTCTGAGCTGACAGGAGGCAATGCTTGCTTTATTTTTTTTTTCTTATTTAAGCTCGAGTGCTGAGAACCTCTATTTATGTTTTCTCCTCTGCATCCTCGCTTTCCTTGCCCACTTTTCTGTCTCCTGGCAGGCAGCAGTGTGGAGTTTGATTGGTGTGCTGTCTCCAGCATCCGCACGCTGCGTCAGCTTGGCAACAAGACCGTGGTGGTGAATTGCAACCCGGAGACGGTGAGCACGGACTTTGATGAGTGTGACAGACTGTACTTTGAGGAGCTGTCACTGGAAAGGATCCTGGACATCTACCAATATGAGGTAAAGAGAAGCAGAAGCGCTATAAAAAGCCATGAAGCAACACAAACTCTTCAAAATTCCTGTCACTAGCTTGCGAAGCAGCTGGGGGTGAGGGGAGAGAGCAAAAGCTGTTTGCTTTGGATCCCCACGTTGCATTTTACACATGGCTGATGCTCCTAGCAGGCTGCTCAAGAAACAATGCCAAATAAATATTAAATTATTTTGCAAGATGCCATATTGTGCAATATTTACAAGCAGGCTTGATGTGCTGCACAGACATTTATGGCACAGACTGCTCTGCCCTTGCACTGCTGGGCTTTAGCAGTGGAGCACAGCCTTGGTTTGAGGCACAGCCTTGATTTGAGGCACAGCCTTGGTTTGAGGCACAGCCTTGATTTGAGGCACAGCCTTGGTTTGAGGCACAGCCTTGGTTTGGAGCACAGCCTTGGTTTGAGGCACAGCCTTGGTTTGAGGCACAGCCTTGTTTTGAGGCACAGCCTTGGTTTGAAGCACAAGTGCCCCACCTGGAGCAGCTGAAGGAGCTCTGTGCATCACAGCAGCTCAAGAACTTGCAGGCTTGGCCTTGCAGTGCAGTTGGCAAGTGGGCCAGCAGACAGGGCATTAGAATTGCCATCAAACCATGACACGTTCCAGCTCAGATCCAGACACTGCACTGGTCTTTTAGGGATTTTCAAATGTTCAGAAGTGCTGATCTGAGAGATGCAGGAGAGCCCCAGACAGATTTCACAGTGGGGGGATAGCTAATGTAAACAGTTGGCCCCAATATCAAAAATGTTGGTTTCTAGCAGATAACACACTCATCTTGAAATATTGCTGAGGCTTTTAAAGGTGCTTTCAAGAACTTCATCTACCCTGAAATTCAGCATCAGTTGGCCGTGTAACTTTGCAGAACCTGGATCATGTTGAACTTGAGATTTTTCTGGACTCCTTTTCCTGAGCTCATCTCCTTTGTGAATGGGTGTGAATTTCTAAAATGATTTTATAATCTGGCCATGTTTTGATCATTCCCAAATTTGGAACCAGGCCAAAGGACATCAGCAATTAAGTCCCAGGCTCTAAGCTCTGTTCTTCATCCATTTGGAAAATACTGTCTATGACCATTTTTAAATTTCATGTTCATATGTTCCTGTTTGTACAGGGTGTTTTATCTCTTCTTTAAATTTTTGTGAAAACAAAGGCTACTACGGGAAAACACAGATTTTCAAGAGGCCAAAAGACTCTGGTGGCTCTCTGGACTCTTAAAGGCTGATTTTAGAATGCTTTAGGATTATCCATGAGGCTTAGCTGTAAAAGCACTGAAATCTTGTTTACTTAACAGACCTGAACTCCTGAGCAGGGGCGTGGAGGAAAGTGGTGTGACAGTTTGTCAGACAAATAACACTGATGAAATACAACATCTAATTACTGCAGGATCAAAGAGAAGGTAGAGACAGGTGATGAGGGAGCTCATTTCCACATGGAGTGCTAGTAATTAGCAAGCTGGGTAAGAAAAATATGTGAAAAGAATACTGAATACATATTGCAACTTGCATTATCCTGCTTGCCAGAGCAAGGCTTGGCCGGTTTGAGGGGAGGCAATACAGATCTCCAGGGCTAGCAGCAGCATCCTGTGGTACCCAGAGCCTGCAGAGGGTTCTGGCAGGGGTGTGAAAACAGCCAGCTTGGTGTTTGTGCTGGAGGAGTGACAGCCAGCAGAGCCTGAGCCTAAACATCCAAAATCAGTGTTGTACTGTCTAATAATTCCCAAGGTGAATGCTAAATACAAATAGTAAAACCACTTTTCTTCAGCAGCGACGTAAGGTAATGGTATTATTAATTACGCGTAATTTGCAAGTAGGGAAACTGAGGAGTGGATAGCCTGCACAGAGTAACACAAAAGGACCTGGGCAGAGCTGGGGACAGAGCCCAGAGCTCCAGCAAAGTGTGGTCTAAGATACATTATTTGTTATATGTCACTTCTTTAGCAAAAGAGCCAAGTGCTAATGTCCTGTCAACTGAACACTTCCTCAGGCAAATGCAGGGGGAATTCAGCCCCTAAGAAAAAAATCAAGTTAAAAATGGATCTGATTCTGAGATCTTTCACCAATCCTGTAGGCAGCCGTCTCTCTTCATGTAGGAAGCATGAACAGTGTCATGATTTCAGACTGTTCTTTTAACCTCTCCTGGTCCTTTGCCTCCTCTGGTGTTTCAACAGACAATGAACTGTTGGAAATGGCTGAGAAGTGATGGATCATTGGCAAACTGTATGTGAAAACATCAGCAAACAGTGGACACAACCCCAGGCCCTTAGTGGAGGTGATATTTCAGCTCCCTAAACATTTTTAGGATTAGCAGCAGGGCTTGGGCAGCCCTTAAGGCCAAGTGAAAAGGTGCTGATGTGTCCCCACATTTCTGATGAGGTAAATTAGGCTGCAGCAAGGAGCCAGGTTACCAACAGGAGTGGGACAGCTGGAATCTGCCCCCAAGACGTGCACACAGCTTCTCACAGCCCTCCAGGTGTGTGCTCAGCTGTCCCCCCTCTTTCTGCTCCCTGTGTCCCCTTTAGCTGCCATTCACACCTGCAGTGCCTCACCAGAGTCTGAGCTCCTCACGGCAGAGCTGCTCATTGGAGGAAAGTTTAATTTACTGCAAATGTGCAGAGTTAGGTGGGAGTCTGTGAGGACAATAATTTAAAAAAGAATATAATTCCTTCCCTCAGATTTATTGGCTTTTTGTTTCCAGAGAAGATGTTCCCTTTTTATTTTAATATCTATCTGCTTGAGGGCCTCTACTGATTCTTTTTTCTGTTTGGGAGATTATTCTGAAACAATTCATAAAAGTAAAGGAGGCTCCTAGGTACAATTTTAATGGTCTAATTTGTTTTCAAACTCGGGGAAAAAGAAACCCCAGCTCTATTACTAATGACATAACAGCAAGGTAGTAATAAAAAGAGCAATTTTTGTTATAAAGGGGAAAATAATTCTCTCTAGGCTTCTTTCACTGGATTATGTATTGCGTATATTTTAAAGATATCTAATGGCAAGGATGTTATTAATTTTCTTTATAATTAAAATATGGCTGATGACAAAGTGATATGCAGTGGGGTCCCTCTCTGCCTGCCCACATTTCTCAGTGGAGCAGTCGTGTTCCCTGTCGGGACAGTGGTGGGAACACGCTCTGGGAAACAACAGCAGGATTTTAAAGCAAGGAGTAAGCAGCAGCTAGATTGAATTTATGGTTCTTCTTGAGTGAAAATGAGTATATGATTCTTTGCTATCTGCTTGAATAAGGAATCTCCTCTGTCTCCTTGGGGCTGAAGTCCCTAATTCTATCCCAGCTTTGATGCAGGCAGTATTTGGATTTTAGATGTGCAGAAACTAGAATTGTTTTAAAGGCAGAAATGAGGAGAAGCTGTTAGCTGGGCTACTTCACATTTCACATATGTCAAGGATAGATTAAGGTGTTGGTTGACCCTGGAAGCAAAGCCACTCTGATTTACCCTCCTGCCAAGCTGCAGGGAGGGGTTTGCTTATTCACACTCTGGTTCTTATCCTTGAGGGATGATCAAGGGCCCAGAGGGAGTTACTCTGTTTTGGAAGCACTAAGGCACAGATTTCTCTTCCAAGCTGGAGATGGCGAGCTCTGATGTCATGAGACAGCAGCTTTTGGGCACAAAACAGCCCCTGGCCTTTCCACTGCCTGTCCTAAGCCCTTTCAGATGGTTGCTGTTGGCCAGCGGCGTTGTGGCATCCCATAAGGGACTGCATGGTGAAAAGGAGAAAAGTAATCATCTCATGCTGTGTATTAGCCTGGCTGAGCAAATAATCTCGGGATTGTAAGTGCTGCTTAAATGCCAGACTCTTGGATCTTTATTATGTAGGAAATTACCACATCAAAGCTGAGTGGGGACTGTACCAGCATTTATCATCTGTTTTTGCCCAGTCACTTCCAGTCCACCCTGCTCTCAGTTTACAGTTTTGCCACTCCAAATGCCTTTAAGTCCCTGATGAAGGAATTCCTCTTCCAGGAAGGCCAGTAAGGCTGACCTTCCTCAGGAAAAACACACTTGTTAATTAAAAGAACATTGTTCCTCTGTCTTTTAGAGCCAAACCACGGATGACTTGATTTATGTTTCTCGTTTGTTACAAGTGGATAAAACTGTAAAACACATTTGGTTCAAAAGAGCCCTTCACTGGAGCTGTTGTGTGGGCCAGATTGTCCTTTGGGCAAAGTTTCACCATCTGTAATTTGAATGGAAAGTGCTCTTTGCTGTAGGTACTCTAAGGCCTTTTCTTGTACTGAAAATTTTCACACCTGCCTTGATGGTACTTGAAAGCATTAGGGGTTCTCTGTAAAAAGAAAAAGGCCCGTATTTGCACCTGTAGAAAGGTGTGTGTTAGCAAGCAGGATCACCTCTTGTTCTTTACTGTTTATTATTTCCTCACTTCAAACGCTGCCCAGTGACAGAGGTGAAACGCTCCGCTGTGGCTGGAGGGTGCTGTGGCACTGCTCTGCCTCTGGAACTGAGTGCCTACAGATACCCTGTGTGGAAATGAACACCTCTGACAGTTTGCTGAAACGCTGGCCACCATCCAGGGCACTTCCAGAAACGAGGAGCTGGTCAGGAATAAGGAGCTTTGATTAAAATAAGGGCCTGAGTGTATCCATAGCTTTGCAGACTGTATGATGTGTTGGGCTCTGTTGATTTAAACTCTGCTTAGCTTTGTTACACTCCCTAAAGACTGGCTTCTGGGGCTAGGAAAGGTGGTTTGCTTATGGAGTAGCAATGCTGGCAGAAAAAAACCCCATCAATTCAAGTTGTGCCAATTGGCTGTCTGCTAGAGGTTACTGACTTGCATCTCCAGAATAAAAAAAATATTAGAATGAATGTCTGCTCCTCTGAAAATCTCTGACCATGAGCAAGGGAGAGGCTGTTTTCTCTAAGAACTAGGCTGAAAAAGAAGGAAGACCTCAGCATGTTGTTTGTTCGTGCTGCTGGGTCCCAGGGCCACAGCAAGTAGGGGTAGGCTCTGTTTTAGTGAGAGTCCCCATGTCCACATGAGTAGGAAAGGGAACCTGACCCCACAGGGCAGAGTGGTGGGGTTTGTGGGGTGCACTGCGTGTTCCTGGTGCAGTGCCCTGCCCCTGGAAAGCAAAGCAACCAACCTGTGTCAGCTCAGTGCTTTATCCTCACTGGGAAAGCACCCAAACATGACGTGCAAACAAAGTAACAGCCTGAGGTTCAAGCAGGACTTACATGGGCTGATGTGAAAGCTGCAAACTCCTCTGGTTTCCTAGGGAATTTGACCTCCAGTTATTGCTGGGGTTTTGAGTGGTATTGAGGAGGATATTGCTGGTTTACAAATCACACTTTGCAGCCTTGGTGCCTCTGGATCAGCACAATTATGATAAAATCATAGAACTGCTTGAGTTGAAAGGGACCTTAAATATCATCTAGCTCCACCCCCTGCCATGGGCAGGGACAGTTCCCACTGTCCCAGGCTGCTCCAAGCCCCATCCAGCCTGGCCTTGGACAATTCCAGGGATGGAGCAGCCACAGCTGCTCTGGGCACCCTGTGCCACAGCCTCACCACCTTCATAGTAAGGAATTTCTTCCTTACATCTAACCTAAATCTCTCCTCTTCCAGTGTAAAACTGTTCATCCTTGTCCTATCACTATCTGCCCATGTAAGAAGTCACTGTCCTCTTTTTTGGTAAATTCTCTTTAGGCTTTGGAAGACTGCAGTAAGCTCTTCCTGGAGCTTCTCTTCTCCAGGCTGAACAACCCCGTCTCTCTCAGCCTGTTTTTGCAGGAGAGGTGCTCCAGCTCTCTGATCATCCTTGTGGCCCTATGATGTGTCTTTGTTCACAGCAGCCTGAAAAGGGACATAATCTAAATACTGGATTTTTGTTGTGACAGCTCTTCCTGTTAAGATAACTTGGACATGACCGTGTTCCTTTCTGTCTTCCCACAGGGATGCAGTGGCTGCATTATTTCTGTCGGGGGGCAGATTCCCAACAACCTGGCAGTGCCGCTGCACCAGAGCGGAGTGAAGGTTCTTGGCACAAGTCCTCTGAAGGTTGACCAGGCAGAGGATCGCTCCGTCTTCTCAGCTCTCCTGGATGAGCTGCACGTGGCCCAGGCTCCCTGGAAGGCAGTCAGCACCCTGGTGAGCTGGGATGTGCATCTGGGAAACGCTGAGGCAGCCGGGGGTGGGGATGTGCATCTGCTCAGGAAGGACTGAGCCACTGATACATTTCAAGATTCTGAAGGCATTTGACAGATTTTACTGCCCATGTTGAACATTTTGATCCCTGTGAAGAGATGCTACAGCAGCACTGGCACTGGGTGGAAACTGGAAGTGTCTTCCAATCACCTCACACAACCTGGGGTATTTATCCAGCAGAAGATAGCATCACTGCCAGGCCAGTCTGGATAACCTGCTGGGCTGGAGATCTGCTCTAGCAGGTGGAGATTCCAAGGGAATAGAGACGTGTTGGCATTGCTCTTTTTTCCCCAGTGAGGCTCTATGGACTGGGCAGGTCTGAAGGTGACAGCTCTGAAACTAGGAAGCTGTTCAAACCAGGAAGCTGTGTGTTGCATTCAGTTTCCCAACTTCTTTCCCCTCATCTTAACTGCTAGTAAAGTGCAAATGCAGTTAGAATTGGAATTTTGGAGTGACTTTAAAATATTTTCATGTTCACAGCATGTTTTTCCTCCCTTTCTCTAGAGAGATGCAGTTGATTTTGCAAGGTCTGTGAGTTACCCGTGTCTGCTGAGGCCCTCCTATGTTCTGAGGTAAGGCTCAGCTGTCAGAGCTCAGCAACGTGGGGCGTGAGCTCCAGAACCGTCCCTGAGACAAGGGAGAACAACCTCAAAATGTGTGGAAAACTCTGGGCTGGGTGCACGTGGCATCAAGCTGCCCATGAGACAACTGCTCAATCCGATTAATAAAGCCAGTGGATCCCTGAAGTGCATCAGGCACAGATCAAAGGTAGAACATAATCTTGAGAATGTCTGTTCAGCTGTATCATCTTTGCATATCTCAAACCCATCTGGGATATCCTTTCAGGTTCCTAAGCCTGTTAGCTGTACAGTTCAGGCAGAGGGTTGTTTGCCACCAGGAAAAGGAGAAGGGAACTTGCTGAGGCTCTTGATTGAGATGGGCATCTGTTTTCAGAAAAGGACAGTGCTTCTTTTGAAGCACTTTGCTTCAGCTTCTTACTTGCCAAGCTTCTCTGCTCACAGGCATGTTTTATGTGCCTGCACTGTGGCAGCTGCTCCTCATTACACACACATTGTGGAGTCCCTCATTTCCAACAGCCAGCCAGACTTTTTGGGGAGGTTACATCAGCACATGCACACGGCAAACTCCTGAGTTCTGAGTGATGGCTCTTCTTTGTGAGAAGTTTCTTTATAGCTGGGTGACTCAGCACAGAGAGGCAGTTTGCTGGGCACAGTTTACAAGTGAAAATAAATTGGAGACAGGATCCTTTTCCTGGGAAAGACACACGTATCAAAATGAAGAAGCTCAATATCAATTTTTGGGGGCTGAGGGACGAGCACACTTTTTATTTTAAAAAAAGAGAAGGAGAAGGGTTTCTTCAGCCCTGAAGGAAATATCCTTTAGAAAAGACTCCTGAAGGTGACTTTTCTATCTGGTCTCTAAGACTTGCAGTAGTGTTTCAAGCAAAGTTAGAAAACAGTTCTCCTGTCAGGAGTAAAGTGGGTAAAGTATAAGGTCAAAACTGCTCCTGATGTAATTTGCCAGATTGTCAGGGAACACTTCTTTTAACCTGTTGTTTCCATCTATATTAAAACCATTATAGGTTTAATAATGGATAATAGGTTTAATAGGTAATAGGTTTAATAATTCCATCTTAAGTATTTGCTAATGTGTGTTAGTGCAGCTAGGGGGAATCCAGGGAGAAAAGTGAAACTGGAGGATGGAAAGCTGGAGGAACAGGGTGTGAAAAGCCCTAGCACAGCCCTTGCCTGGCTTCTGTCTCCAGAGCAGCAGCACTCCACAGCTTGATTTCTTCATCCTCTGAGCAGACATGACCTTTAATATTGGCCAGTTTCCTTGGAAAACAAACTGCCTTTCCCCAGCAGTTAGGTACTGTGTACCCCAGCTCACATCCTCAGTGGTACTGCTGGCACAAGTTCATGGATTTGCTGAACTCTATCGATTTCCATCAGCTGAAGAGGTAAATGTAATCACCTAGGTAGCTGTGTCTGTTTATCTTAGGATAAAGGCACTGATTTGTGGGATGGATCCTTCTTCCACTTTTCCCACAGCCTCTGTGGGCTTGCCCAACAAACCAAAGTGGAAGCTGGGCATCAGTGGTAGAAATGGGAAATGAAAAAGAAAAAAAAGAAAAATCTTTTTTATAAGGTTCTTGTCTTAAAAAGGGACTTGAATCACTTACTCTGGACCCATGTCCTCCCAGATCCCCTTGTCTGATATTACTGGCAGTGAAATTAAAGCAGCTTTCAGGTACCTGCTGTCTGTGTCCACTCCCTTAAGGAAGGAGGTGTTAGGGGAGGAACACAGGGAGTGCCAGCACAGCCCAGGCCGTTTGCATCTGGATTTACCCTGTCACAGCCACTGCCAGTGTCCCCAGCTTCACCTCATCCGGCCTGAGGAGCAGTTGGAATAAAGTGAGCCACATGTGTTTGTCCTGAGCTCGCAGCTCACCTGCCCCAGGGGGACAGGCTGGGCCTTCCTGGGGCTGGGTGGCTGAGGAGCCATCTCCCCTGCTAGGGGCACCTTCAGAGGCTTGGCTCAGGAGGGGCATTGGCAGCAGTGCTAAGGCTAGGAAAACAGCTAGGAAAACACAGTTCTTTCATTCTGCACTGGGTTCTGGAGGTCTCCTGTCTTCCCTGGGTAGGATAATGCAGAGTAACTGGGTACACCTCTGCCTCTGAGTCAAGAGCAGAGCCAGTGGCTGGAGTCAGGAGCTGCCCTGGCTGCTCTGTCATACAGAGGTGGTTGTAACCTTGTGAACCCTGTGCCCAGCACTGACCTCTCCCTGGAATTCCCAAGGGAAGCTGACCTGGCTTCTCTGCTTTCCTATCTCACAGTGGGTCTGCAATGAATGTCGTATTCACTGAAGAGGAAATGAAGAAGTTCTTAGCAGAAGCCACCAGAGTCTCTCAGGTACCTCTTTGTGCTGCCACTTCCTTTTGTGTTCCCCTTACTTATTTATTCTCTACTGTGTTTTCTGTCTCTTTGTTTCCTTATTGTGTCTTGCTCGCTCTTTCCCTTCCTTGCCCGGGGAGGAGCTGCTGAGTTTGACTCCTCAGTTTGTTCCCTACCAGGCTCCCTGAGTTGGGAGCCTGTGCAAATATCCTGACTGCCCCCACCATCCTTCATGGAGCAGGAGCAGGCAGCTGTTTCACCTGCAAGCACATCTCTGCCCAGGCTGGCTTCTTTGAACAACTAAATACTTCATTTGACATCTCTAATGAAAGTTTTTCCTCTTTTTCTTTTCTTTTCTTTTTTTTTTTTTTTTAATGGTCACTGTTCAGAACAGGGCTGTGGCATCATAAACACTGCAGTCTCAGAGTAAAAAATAAATAAATCAAAGAGGAAGTCTCTGAAAACACAACATATTACTTCCACCTTTTTCAGGATTCTTGGATGGTTAAAGCTGGAACAAGAACAAAACCATGAGATTTTGAAGTTTATGTAGCAAATGGTGCAAGTTTAACTTTTCAGCAAGAAATGGTGGAATGAAAGGGAGATACTTTCAAAGTAAAAATATCCTTAGGATAGGTTAGTGTGAAGGCAAGGAGACCCCTTACTACCATCCTTGAACAAATTTTAGAGGGGTAGTGCAATTAGTTAAATAATTAGTTAAATAATTAGTTAAATAGTTCCTTGTGCTGGGAGTTAACTTCTCCAGATAAAGGCCCTGACTGGTTCTTGTTGTGTTGTTTTAATGACTTTGCTGTTCCAGTGTTGTGTCATTATGGCATTTATGTTGTCAATAATGTTCAAAACTTCTAATGCAGGTTGAGACAGATTGAAAGAAACAAGGCTGTGTGCACATATAAAATCTTCAGGTGAAAAACTGCAGCCAGACAGAAAGTAACAGGACACAAGCCACTAAATTTATGAAACAGTATAGGCTTCAGCATTGTCCTTGCCTGTGAATTTACCCTTGCGCTGATGAATGGAAGGAATTGTGTCTTGTAACTTCTGGAGTTGCTTGTTTTTTTTCAAGAGGAGCCTTTAAAAGATGCACAAACTGTCATTCATTTCATTTTATTCTCTAATAAATAATAGGCAGTTAATAGTGGATGGGACAGGTAAAATGTCGAGACACGAAGCTGGCCAGGAAGAATGCAGATTAGAGTTTTTGGAGCAAGTGTCTGGAAGGAGAAAGTATCAGAGGAGAGTGGGAGTGTGTGCCAGCATGCCAGGGACAGGCAGGAGGAAGAGGAAGGAAAAAACAATGTATACCAGGGAAGGCAGGGAGAGTCAAGGACAGGTTCTGCCTGGCCAGCTCTAATCAGTGGCAACCTCTCCCTGGGAGAAACTAGGCAGAGGATTAGAAAGGAATGGCTCAGTTGCATAAAAAATTGTAACTCTTAAATAGCAAACAACCACTCTCCAAAGCCCTTGAGAATGCCAAGGATCAGTTCTTTATGAAGCACCAGTGAGCTGGCTGGAGGCTCAGACCAAGGAGGAATTGCAGATCTTGGACTGTCTTTAGGAGATGGGATAGGAGATAATGATCTCCTATCCATGCATTTCTCACTAGCTTCTTTGTGCCATCACCTCTGTGGTTTTGCCCCAAATTTCCCTGTCCTGGTGTTGTTATGGAGAGCTCAAACTTTTTTTGCATCAGTGGTTTTGGGGAAGTGGTGTCAAATTTCCCCCATTAGATTTTTACAAAGTTCACTTATCTGTGAAAATGAGGATATTAGATTGGTCTTCTGGTCTCTTGCTTCCAAAGGGTCCTGGGTGGTCTACAAATACTCCCTTAAAAAAAATCTAATTTTTTCTTGACTTGATGGCAGGATTACCCTGTGGTACTCACTAAATTTATTGAAGATGCCCGTGAGGTGGAAATGGATGCTGTAGCCAAGGGAGGAAGAGTAAGTATTTTGCTTTTCTTTAACATTAAACTTGTTTTTTCAGGATCTGCAAAAATGTGTCATTTGAATGATTTACTATAGAGCCATGGATTCATGCTGAGGAGAGTAAAGAAACAAGAATTAATCTTAGGCTCAAACCCATTGTGCTTGAAGAGCTGCACCTCTCTGATTGTATACATCTAACCAGTTATTTTTTAAGCATTTCTTATCCAGGTAGACAAATCCTTTTGAATATATTTTTTACGAGATTTGCAAACCACTGGCTTCAGAAATGACTTTCATCAGAATTTTATCATGGGTTATGGAATTACCACTGTTATTCAATTTTTCTTACAACTTCACCTTGGCAAAGGCAAAAAAATAAATCACAAACTTCACAATTAACAGAAACAGTCCTTTTTTCAATTCTAATTTTTAGCCAGCAGAGACTATCACTTATTTGCCATTGAGGTTGTATGTCTTGATGCAGTAAATTCAATTTAAATCCTTGGGCCTGGATTTCCTCTGTTTTCTGGAGACACCACAAAAGAGCAGGGATAAAATGAGGTACCAGTGGTGTTAGTTCATGCTTGTTCCTGCTGGGGAATGACAACTTTTCTGTGTTCTGGCAAGCAGAGCTTAGGGAGCTGCTTTAAAGCCTCCTTAGCTTTACCTTCTGTGTGCTAGGGAGAGGAGGGAAGCCTCAGCATCTCCAGGTAGGTTTTGTCATGTTCATCATCTGCTCCACCAGAGGAGCAAAGACGCTGCTGTGGTCTCCTCGTCCACATACCCAGTGTCTGCTCCAGGCACATTCTTCCCAAAATCTCAGGAAATTCACTTTGTGTCCCCCCATCTGTCCGTCTTTAGCTGCAGTTGTGTTCAGAGGCTGGGCTGTGCTGGGGAGGCAGAGCACTTTCTGAGGGTGAGGTGACCGTGTGCTGCTGTGTGCAGGTGATTTCACACGCCATCTCCGAGCACGTGGAGGACGCGGGCATTCACTCGGGGGATGCCACCCTCGTGTTCCCCACTCAGACCATCAGCCAGGGGGCCCTGGAGAAGGTAGGAGTTGCACAAGCACTGAAAAGAGAGGGGGAAAGGAGGGTTTGACTCTGCTTTCCCTCCACCACCAGAGGAGAAATCAAACCACAATGACTTTCTTAAGGCCAGCATGGTGTGTGCAAGGGAAGGATGTCAGAGTGCCCCTGTGATTGGCTTCATTGTCTGAACTGTATCCCAGTTATTTAAGCAGCAGATGTGCACACTTTTAAACCCATAGGTGGTTTTTTTTGTTTCCCTGGTTTAGAACCAGCAGCAGAGGATTGTCTAATTCATACGTATGTCTAATTCATACATATGGCACATGGTTCTCTTTCCACCTCCTTTTCTGCCACAATACTTAAAGGATTATGTCAGATGTATGACTTTCTAGCTGCCTGCTTTTCCAAAAATAATATCAGGATGAATGAACCTCACCTAACCTTGACTCTTTCCCCTTTCAAGGATAAACCCTGTGATACAGAGGTAGTTGTTAAGATGCATTTTTTAAACGAAATGTGCCATGCCCGTTTATGTCATTCTCTTAAGGGTTTGCTTGGAAGCCAGCAAAAGCTGTGATGCAATGATCTGTGCTCCAGCTCTGTTTCCTAGAATGTCCAAAGGCTTGTTTCTGAAAATAGTCATGTCCTGGAGCACAGCTATTCAAACCCTTGTACTGACACACCTGGGAAATAAGACTTTCCTCCCAGGTTGCTCCAGAGTGCATCTACCCAGACACCTCCTACTGCTCTGTGGTGGGACAGGCATGTTGGTGAAAGACATTTAGGACACTTACAGAACTGATTAGTTATTCTCAAACAACAAAACATTCTTCATTGTGTCACCAAGAAAGGTACAAGGACTCCAGTGTGCAGTGTGGGATTGCTACAGGGCAAGGCTTTGATTCTTTGTTTTTCTCCTTCTCCCCTCTGCTTTCTCACACACACTAAAAATCTGATTTTTACTCCTGCCCTTCAATGGCCTTCAGGCTCTGGGTTACTGGGGAAATTAAACGTTTGCTTCTGGAATAGTGCTGTTGCCAAAATGTGAGTATAGAGAAAGAAACAAGGTAGAGAGAGATGATGTTTAAAGAAATCCACAAGTCTAGTGATTTATTGCCATGATGTTCTCAATTTTTAATAAATACCTTAATTATTTATTCTACATACGCACATTGACGCTTTTTTAATTTGGTTTTTTGTAGATCAAAGCTGCTACCAAAAAGATTGCCAAAGCTTTTGCCATCTCTGGTCCATTCAATATCCAGTTCTTGGTGCAAGGCAAGAACGTGCTGGTAAGAGCAATTATCCCTTTGGAACAGGCTGGACAGCCCTGAGACCTGCTCCTCATCCCATGGGCTGGATATCATGGCTTTTAGATCCATGATATCTTCTCTCATCTTGAGCTATTTTGATGTTAAATTAAGCCTTCAAAGGGATTGGAAAGAAAGCAAGGCAATGTAAGGATTTAAACCTTTCCTGTAAGCTCTTAGGATGGTTGTCTGAGTAGTCCTAGTGGCTATTAGCACAGAGGAGCAGCAGATCTGGGTAACAGAGGGGTTGCTGTGCTAATGGAAGGGGGTCAAAGGAATGTGAGCAGAGTATGACTGAGGAAACAGTGAATAGGAGGAAAACCTGACAGGAGACAGAAGAGATGCATTCATTATCAGTGAAAATCCTTGTCTGGGCTATGAGCTGAGTAAAATGCACTTGCTGTTCTTCACCTTTTCTGTTTCACACGTGGTTATTCAGCAGCTCCACAGAGGGACAGAACAGAGTTTTTCCTTCCTTGCTTTCCCACAGCAGCCTGTCTTTATGCACAGCCCCTGCTGGACCTTAGCTACCATTACCCCTTTCCCTCCACTCCATTCTCACCTGCAGCAGTTCCTCTTCCTCTCCTGGGCTGCAGGGTGGCCTCTCAGCACATTGCAGCACTTCTTTGTTGCTTCCTTGCCTGCCTGGAAGGCTTCCACCCATGGTGAGAGAAGTCAGGAAGGGCCAGGACCCAGGGAAAGGAACAGGCTGGACTCCTGGAGGTTGTTCCTAATGCCTGGGCACATGTTTCCATGCCTCCTGCACATTAATTAGGATATAGTAAAGCATGTTTTCTGAGTGAATGCATGTTTTCTGGCTCCCCCTCAGTTCTAATATTCAGACAACAGAGATGGATCTCAGCTGAGGAATGGGCTGTGTGTATCTCAGGCTGGCCACTCCCCATCCCTCCTCCCTGTTCTAATAATGATCCCAATTTCTGTGTTTCTTGTTTGACAACCTGAAGAACATGTCTGCCAAGAGGACTCAGGGCTGATTTCAACACATAGGAGTCAATCCATTTCTTCCCTGTGTCTGACCCTGGTATTTCTCTTTTTTAATCCCCCAGGTGATAGAGTGCAACTTGCGGGCGTCACGCTCCTTCCCCTTCGTGTCCAAGACCCTGGGGGTGGACTTCATCGATGTGGCCACCAAAGTGATGATTGGAGAAGAGCTTAATGAGTCCTCCCTCCCCACCATGGAACATCCCATTTTTCCATCCACATATGTGGGGATTAAGGTATGGTTTCCAAAAGAGCCACAGAAACCCCACCATAGAGCCAGCACATAACACATTAATGTACAATTAGTACTTTAATGCCCAGAGAGAACAATTTACTCCTTGGCCAAAGGCCAAACTGACCTTTTGCAGTTTCTGTCAAGATAATCTATTTGGAAACTTCAGGGAAAAAGCAGAGGAAAAGTATCCAATGAAATCAAATCTTTCTTTATTTTTAGCATCTAACCTACTCTGAATCCTGCTTATGGACTGCATAATAAATAAATAAACTCAGGGTTGAACACTGAAGTTGAGGCTATTTCCTAACACTATATATGTGCACAGCTTTATGTTGTGAGTGCCCCCACGTTTTATCTGCAGGATCTGGGACATGGCTGTCAAATCCACATAATCCCCTTTATCTGCACCCCTGGTTAGAACAGGGGTGAAAGCCTTGCATCCTCTGACTTCAGTAAGGCCAGGGCTTTACTTTCCATAATTACTGAGCTTGTATAGGACCAAACACAGTAAAGTGTGTGGTGGATATTTTTGAATGCTTAGTGGAAGAAAAAAAAAAGTAATCATAAAAAATCCGGAAGAGTGGTGCAAAAAATCCAAAGGATGAGAATTGGTTATACAGAAAGTTTCAAGCTTTAATAGCTTCCATGTCAAGTGAAAACTGAGTAAGCAGCAAACACCTAACATCTTTCTACTAATAAAATGTTCAGAACTATTAAAATGCAAGCCAAATTTTTGTCCCAAGCCACTCAGTCTAGATGCAGCTTTACATTTTATTTTGATGCCACAGATAGGCATTATCTGAAATTCAAACTTGAGACTTGGTGGGTTTTTTTAATTGTGATGAGTCTAATTTATTTTTATGAATTTCTGCTATTTAGACCTGGGGCTTCTGCACTGTTGTTAGCTCAACTGTCAGGAGTTTTGTCTCTCCTGAGAACTGCAGAGCAGAAAACCCAGCTTTATTCTTGAAAACTTCCCTACAAAGCTTTTTATACTGCTCGTGTTCTGTGTGGATTTGTCAAATACAAAAACCTGCTAACACCTTTGGAAACGCAAACTTTGAAGAATATTCCAGTTTAGCCTGTTTGTTGTTATTCATGCAACATATTTTCTATCCTCTAAAAATTTGGGAGGTGGTGGAAGGCTTTGCTACTTGTTTTGTTACCTTTCAAGACAATGTATATTAAAATAATCCCTCTTGACTGCCAGATCTCTGCTTGAGTTGGCCACTTTAAAAATTTTCTCATTACTTACAGTGGGAAGAAAACTGATCTAAAAGTCACAAAGACATTTTTTGAGAAACCTTTTGGATTTCTCCTGTCTCATTTTAACTGGTCATTGCTGGGTGTCATGAAGCAGCAGCTGCATTATCTTCAGTGTTACCCTTGGGACAGAATTATGGCTTCAAATTGAAAAATAGATTTGTTTTTAAGCAGAAATCTTGCTGCCTTAATGCAATTACCATTAGTAGTTTAAGATGTGGAGAAGCCCTACAGAAAATGATTTGGCAGTAGGAAATTTGTTCCGTGTTTGTTCCATGTGGTCATTGGTTCTTTAACAGAGACTTTCTCCCTCCCCTCCATGTTTCTTATTTTAAGATCAAATTAGACAAAAGAACTCAGTGCAGTGATCTAAGTCCTCAGATAATAATAACAACAGTAATTTGTTAAGTTATTATTAATATTAATAATTAAAATAGATTTATTAATACTATTAATTAATCAATTAAATATTATTAATAACAATTCATTCATTTAATAATAGTAGTAATAGTAATACTAATAGCAGTAATAGTGATCAGGGGGCTTAACATTTACATATAAAGAGAAGATTTACAGATGTAATTTGTACATTTTGGATGGGGGGAAAGGGAAAATACAAAAATAATTTGCAAAGTTTCACCTTGTTCGCACCAAGAAAAGTACATTCTTGTGAAATAGTTTTATTTCTGCAAATGAAACATTTCGTGGAGAACAGCATTCTCTGGAAAACCAGCTAGATTCAGATAGTATCTCCTTCTTCCATGAATTAAGTGCTTCACAGCCTTTTTGTTTAAAAATATCTCCTTAAAATCATACTGACAGCAGGCTACCACTGATTGAAAATCTACTCCTGGAATGTGGGCAGGATGCAAGGGTTAAATGATGGATTTATGGTGGGGTACATGGTTATTTGTTCCAGGCCATCATCAAGAAGCTGAGGGAATTTCTTTGCCAAATAGTCCTTTGCTTATCAGCCTTGACCACTGGTTTTATTTTGGATAAATTCATGTCTCTTTCTGTCACTTCAGTGTGTAGCTGGAATTTTTATATTTTTTTATATTTTTATTCTCTCTCCTTCCTGCCTCTTTCTTTCCCCAGGCCCCAATGTTTTCGTGGTCCAGGCTGAGGGATGCTGACCCTGTTCTCCGGTGTGAAATGGCCTCTACTGGGGAGGTATCTTTTAGCTTTGCTTCTTTTTTTTTTTAAACCAACTTGACTTTAAACATAATGAATCTTTGAAAGTGATCTTATTACTGCCTGAATCATGGTGGCATCTGTTGCTCCTCCAGAAAATTGAAAACATCTTTCTTAGCTGTAAAACCCACGATGTCATGGAAAACGCAGTTTTTTCAGCCACTGGATGTCCCTGTTTACCTGCCTGTTACTGCTGAGCCATCAAGGGGTACATAAATACCCAAGTGATCTTTAATTTTTGTGTGTTCTGTTACTTCTAGGATGAGTTGCAGTAGCAAAAACTTATTCTGGGCCAGAATACCCTCTTGGGAAGTGATTAAACTCTGAGGGAATTTGATCAGACTCAAGTCTGCTGTACCAGCACCAGGCAGGTGGCAGAGGCTGGGCTGCTCCCTTGGATGGGAGCTTGGGCATGTGGGAAGGAGCCCTTTTCCTTAGGAAGTACTCACCATTGTAGTATGAAAAATACTCTACCAGATCCAAAGTTAAAACAGCCTTAGGTCTCCTACATCTCTCCAGAATGGCTTTATTTTACTCTTCATAATGTGCTGGAAATCACTATTGCAGAAGATCTTTCAGTATAGTTAATGGGCAGAAAAAAGTGACTTCTGTGACTTGATGATTTCCAGAAAAAAATTGAGTTCACACACAACCTCCTCACCAAAAAAAGAATAAAAATGTAACTAGGGACAAGAATTATTTTTCTGGGCTTTATACAGAGTTAGAGATTACCATGGTCATAAAGGAGGGATTATTAACTTTTATGAGTTGGAAAGATCCATATCCACAAATGCTATAAAGTGTGACAGATACAAAAGTCTTTGTTATAGTGAGGTAAGGATAATAACTTGCTTTGGGTAAAATGCTCAGTTATTCCTCCCAGACCTTTTTCACACACATGGCTTGATCTGGGTTGGATTTGTCCCATCTGTCTGGCAGGGATTTATTTTGCTGGAGGCTGTGGTTCCTGCAATAGGAGAAGCCCCAGTGCTGGGGATGGCTTTGGGTGCTGTGGCTGTGCCACAATGACAAACCTCTTCTGGCAGGTGGAGAGCTACAAGGGAAGGCCTGCCTGTCACCCTGAAATGGCCAGAAATATAGAATACATACAAACACATAGAAAATACATAGAATAGAGGTACACAGTGTCATGTTTTCATGGCTTTTTTTTGTTGGCTGCGTTTTTTTACTCCAGCATATCTAGCAAATCATCATTTATTTTTCATGAAATACTGGTTTCTGCTCACCATGGTGAGACCATGAATGTGAGGGCTCACTCTGGCATGGGAAGGACCATAAGAGGAAAACAGGAGAGCAATTCTCTATTAGCTCCTTTATCCCATCTCTATGTGTTGGTAGATTTGTTATTTCAAAGAGAAAAATCAGTGACAGTTTCCGCTTCTGATTGTTTTTCAACAAGTGTGGAGCTGACCAAAAAACGTGAAGGTTGGTTGTTTTTTTGTTTTGTTTTTTTTTTCTTTCTTTTTAAACTATCACAAAAGCTGACACATTCCTCTTTTTGTCACCAGAATTCCAAATTTTGGTTAGGAATTCAGTTCAACTCTTTCATAAGATTATCTGTAAGCAACTGAGTTCCACGTCCAGCTCTGAGTACTGGAGAGCTGCTAAAAATTTCTTACTGGTCTCTTCCTCAACTTTTCTTTAAAATCATAATTTATTTAAAATAAATTTTTATGAATTGGACTAATTTCTTTGTCCTTAAGTAAATACTGAAATTTTACTAGTGTTTTGTTCATCTGTGGACTTTCAATGGAAAAGCATCTTTATATCTTGTGGTTTTCTGTTTATTTATTCTGTTCCCTGTGCCTGCAGGCTCTGTGCAAAGCAGTCTGACTTCTTCACGCAGAAACAAAAGATCCTGTTTGAAAATGTCAGGCCTGTTTCTTTTTAAGGCAATGTTTTGGGGTTGTTTTTGGTTTTCCCCTCATGCATTCTGTGTGCCTCTCTGCAGGTGGCATGCTTCGGGGAGGACGTGTACTCTGCCTTCCAGAAGGCTCTGCTCGCCACAGGCTTTACGTTTCCCAAAGAAGGAATTTTGATTGGAATCCAGGTGAGTCCTAAAAATCCAGGCTAACAAAGGACCAGCACAGAGGAACTCAGTAGCTTTTGTCTTGTTTAAATTCTTGTGGCTTTATGGCTTAAATGCATTTCTCTGCATTTCATCCTGAAGTGCAGTGAGACAGCGGGGAGCAAACACCATGGAGAGATCTTGACTGGATTCTCTAGGGCTGCTCTGGTGGGTTTGCCCTCTGTCTCCTGAGGGTTTCTACTGGCAACTGCAGCCTGGATCAGCAGGGAGGTCATGTGTTTCAGGATGAACAGGGAGCCAGGCAGGAAAGAAATAAAAAAAAGTCTTGCTTGTTTATCAAGGAATAGTTCCTGACTGCACAAGGTGCTGAAATCAGAGACACTTGTAAACTTTGGGCTGTATGTATGTGCCTCAAAAAGTCACACTTCCAATACAACAAGAACATTCTAGGGCCCCATAAAACCACCTGATTGCTGCCTGCCATTTTCACATTGTGCTGGCAATAAGCTTGTGCTCCACATGATTGCATAAAGCTGATAAAACAAAAGCACAGAATAGATGAATTTCCCTGTCAGACAGCCGGGGTGTGAAGAATGTCTTTGGCTGTTTGTGCCAGCAGAGGAGGTGAAGGAGGGGTGTGAGAAGCAGCCAGAAAGGAACGTGACTTCTGCTAACAAGGGTGACTGCTGAGCCCTTAAATATCAGCATATATACACACATCTGGGATGGGAGCTCCAAGTTGCCTCTAATTGGCAGAAAAAGTGCTTGCTGCCTGGATAAAGTTTAAAAGTTCAGTGTGAAGCTCTGGGCAGTTGGTGCTGTATGTCCACTGTACATACTGCATATTTTAAAACAGCATTTAAAAAAGGAGAAAAGCAAAAAAAGGAAAAAGCAAAGCCAGGGGGAGAAAAAAGGAGAGAAACCAATGTTTAAAATTTAAGTGTATTTTCTGGATAGCAGCTAAAGGGGAATGGGCAGAAAAAAAAGTAATTTTAGCTATAGAAAGCATTTATGTAAATTCTGTGTCAGTGGCTGTTAAACTGAGCCACATGTTCTTTGTACTAAGGTGTTAAGAAAAAGAAAAGAAGGGAAAAATAAAAGATAAGACAAAGCCAAAAGCTCAACTCCACAAACCTTTTAACAGTAATAAGATTCTGTCCTTTTAATGAGTGGTTTACAGTTCATTTTGTTTCAAAAGAAACTTAAAAACAACAGATCAATCACTTAAAGATCTCTCTGCATCTCAGCATATTTCTTCTACAGTTAAACTCCGAATCAAGGGGTGTAAAGTTGATTTTTATCTATTGCAGAGAGAGAAATAAGAAGCAAAATGGTCTTGAATTCTGCTTCTCTTCGAAGCAGCTAGGCTCATATTTCAGTGATTGGGTGTGCTGCACATCTACACCTTTGCTATTAATCATGTTGAGGTAGAGGACACTGCCTTCTTGAAGGTAAAATTCAAATGGATATGGTTAACAGGAGTTTTATGTTTATGCGAGCTGGAAACCCACCTCTTCCCACAGTCTGGAGAAACCCTGAGCAGGCCATTAGATAATTTATATTTATACAAAAGGAATTGAAAAACTAGAGTTTTTTCTTTCTTGATTGGGTTATTCAATGATATCTCTGGGATGGAATGAATCTGTCTTTTCTGCTGGTGACCACAAGATGCAGAAAGCATTGATGGAGTATTTTAGTTTTAAATCCTGGCACTCCAAGTCTGTTGTTTCAAGGTAACCTTCTGCCTTGGCTCCTTACATACCAGAATTTTTGCATCCTCCACTGGACATTCAGGTGCAGAATTCAAGATTACCACAGGAGATGTGTTGGCTCATTTTGAGCTGGATCTCAGTGAGAGCTGATGTAGCTGTATGGAATGAGCAAAGGATGTGGCCCTTTACAAATAGCAAGGCTTGCTGGAAAACATGAGGGGTTATAAGAAATGGAACTTTTCAGATAAAGGGGAAAAAAATTGCAATTCTCCTACAATAAATACCTTCCACTAAGTAAATCTGCTTGTACTTTTCACCTTTAGTAACTTATGGTTTCTTACACAGGTTATTTCAGCCAGCTTGTAAATCTGCGGCTGCTCCGATGCAAGCTGACAGTTGTAATTTCTTTCCATAGAGAGGCTGTTTTATGTGTCACAAGTGCTCAGTACATGTTTGATAGAAGTTTATAATCCTGTTGTGAAAGCCAACACCCCTGACCAGAAGGCAGAGCCATTCTCTCTGGCTGGGAAGCTGCCAACCCTGTCACATTGTATATTTATATTTTCCAGCTAATGTACAGAACAAGATGGCTTTTGGAATGAATGCTCAGACAAAAAAGCCCTGTTTAGTCCTTTTCTTCCCAGGAAATTGTTGCCCCTTCAGGGTATTGCTCTCTTAGCCATAAAGGTTAAGCTATCAGTGGCTCCAGCAGGAACAGGGGAGCTTGGAATAATCTTACTTGCAAATGTGTGTAAGACCAGACCAGGCTAAGGCTAAAAGCAAGGTTTGGCTTGCCTTGGCAGGGAGAGGGGCATGTGTTGCATCTGATATTTGCATTGCTGTACCTTCAACATCCCACAGACTCTTGGGCTGATGGTTTCTCTCACCTGTTACTCTAAAATGGCTTGTTCAAGTTTCAGATGTCTACAGGAGGTTGTCATACCTTTCAAAATGATGTTGAACTGGATATGCACTATAAGACAGTCTTTCAAAGGTGCTGTAAGTCAGGCACCCCAATCTCTGGCTCCTTTTCCACATGCCCACAGGACTCAGAAATGAGCTCACACACTCACAAGCTCCTATTTGTGTGAATGTGCAGAGCATTCAAAGGCAGGCCGAAGCCCATCCATCTGTTATCTGCCAGAAGAGAAACAAATGTTAGAGCAGTGATTGAAAATACATTTAATTAAGAACTGAGGAGGCTCCAGTTGGTGTATTTGAGAAGGCAATTGCCCAGTTATTTCATATACAGTAGTAAATCTTTAGTGGTTGCAGTCTGACTTAGTCTGGGAACACTTCCTCTGGTGTAACAAAATGTCTTATCTCAGAGTGACTTGGGGTTCAGGATCCAGACAGTTGTCTTGGGAATGGTGCTGTACCTGCACAGTGCAGACATTTCTGTCCATGCACACACCCAGCACACAAAGGTGTATTTGCCTCTTAGCACAGCGTGGAGGAGCTTCACATTGCCCAGAAATGTTCTGTTCCAAATCCCACCTTTGGTGACACATCTAAAACATTTCCTTTTTCAGAAGTCCTTCCGCCCCCGATTCCTCAGTGTAGCAGAACTGCTGAACGAGCAAGGCTTCAAGGTAGGTGGTTCCACTGAGATAAAGCTTTCAAAATCTCAAATGTCCTCAGCCTGTGCAGGAATGTTGGAGTTTCTGTGGAGATAGAGAAAAAAGGATGTTTCCATCAACGTACCCCAGGGATTTTTAGCTGATAAAGTCAGCAGGTACCACCCAATTAAATGTTGTGATGATTGTTTAATTGAGCATGTGGGGCTGTTGTGAGGGCAGGAACAAGCCTGGCTCTGCTATCCAAGATGGACATTATACACTCCTTAGCTTCTCCAAGAACCAAAAATGCCAGTAAGAAGCCATGCATGGCAGGAGGCAAGGAAGGAAAACCTTTTGTATGCAGTGTGTCTGCATGGTGCTGCATTTTCAGGATACCAGCTGCAGTTACATGGACTTGGTGGTGTTTACATCACTCTTGTAGCTCCTCTGTGTTATTTTGCATCCATATCTCTGTGAAAAAGCAACACAGCCACAGAAGATTGCTGAGAGTTCTACTTTTCAAAACCTAGCACAAGGCATTAAAAAGAAAACAAGCATGGCAAAAAATAATTAAAAGTGATTGAACTTAAGCCCTGTTGAAAGTCACAGGGATGTAGGTTTTCCTAAGCCACTTCACTGCTTCTGGAGGTGCTAGTACCATTCATTGACTGTCATCCATCAGGAAATCACTGGTAACAGAAAGCTGGGAAGGTCATTCTGTTCTCTGTGTGTCTCTCTATATGGAAAGACCCCCTTTTTCTGAGCAATGCTCTCCAAAGTCAGCTCTGACAACACGGCTGTGTGTAGAGTTGGGCCCACATGAGTTCAGTGAGAAGTTCTGGTGCTGTGAAGTGCCCAGTGAATAACCCTGTTTTTCCTGGGACAGCTTTATGCCACAGAAGCCACCTCAGCCTGGCTCAGTGCTAATGGCATCCCTGCAGACCCTGTGGCGTGGCCGTCGCAGGAGCGCCAGAGCCCGAGCCTGCCTTCGGTCCGCAGGTAAGGGAGCCACCCCCTTGGCACCTCTGCCTTCACCATCCAGCACAGCAAACACGGGGGCAGACTGCTGGTCCTGCTGACATCAGCGTTAGGATTCAATGGCACTTTGGAGTCAATCCAAAAGCTTTGGCTTATCTGTTTCTGTCTGGAATTCCCACAGCAGGGAGGTTCCAGCTTGACCAACACCTCACTGAACAGTCCTGTTTAGTGTGGCTAAGATGTGTTGCTCCATGTCATATTTTCATACAAGGACACATGAAGTCTGAATATTTAGCCTTTTAATGACAGTCAGCCATGCCTTTAACAGAGTTGTGCTGAGCTGTATCAAGGCTCAATATTGCTTTGCATTGCTGACTAGAACTGAAATAAGTCCAAACTCCTGAATAAAGCTTAATGCCTTAACGCTTCCACCCTTGTTTCTTGAGCAAAGACTAAGCTCAAATGACATTTTCCAGCATTGTTTAGCTGCTTGCCTGTGCTGTTCATCAGAGGTTTTTATTAGGAAGGACACACTGTCACACTGTCTTGTGCATTGTCTCTTCAGGCTGGTGAGGGATGGGAAAATAGATCTGGTGATAAACCTGCCCAACAGCAACACCAGGTTTGTCCATGATAATTATCTGATCCGGAGGATGGCTGTTGACAGTGGGATTGCTCTGCTCACTGACTTCAAGGTACTTCCCATGCTGTTCTTTCTCCTCTTAGACATAAGAGCCTTCGGAGCTTCCAAGCCCTTGTGACCATGGATTTGAGTCTGTTTGGACCCTCATTATCTCTGACAAATAATGTATCTGAAAATCATGACAATACCGTGGTTTAAATATATCTTCTTTTTGCTGGTATACAAAATGACATTGCTCTGAGTAAAACCAAACCAAACCAAAGAATATAAATTCTGAAGTCCTGAGTCCTGCACTGTGCAGCTGAAATTGTTGCTGCATCATTTTCCCTTGAGAGCAAGCATCTCACACAGGGTTGCATGTATCATCTTTAAATTAGGCAGGAGAAGTGTTTTTTAGTGGGATATTATCCTGGTGTGGTCCCTAACCTCACAGCAGGATGTAGCTGTGCTTTCTTGAATGGTCCCTGGGGCAGTCCAGTTCAGAAGTGCCATCCAAGTGGAATTGCTGCCTGTTATGTTGCAGTCCCAGTTGCCAGTCACTGTGGCATTGTAGCTCCTGACAAAGCCCTTTCACACACTGATGGGGAGCAGATATTAGATTATTAGATATTATTATTAATGCAAAGCAAGACTCCTGCTGCCAGCAGTACCCTGCCTTCCTTTGAAGTGGCTTTGACTGTCACAAGAGCCTCATCTGGTGCTCATGAAGGGCAGCAGCCAAACTCCCACTGATTTTAGTGGACACTGACGTGGAACCCAGTGACTTGAGCTGGTGTCCAGCTGTTCAAAATCTTCTGCTGTGCTTGGAGTGAGTGGAGAGCAGGGAGAACAACCAGCTGAAGGTTCACAGGACAATGGCCAGACACGATTAGCAGGAATGGGGGATTGAAGATGCATCCTTTGCCTACTAGCAAAACACATTCTGACAAGCACAGCAAGGGTCCCCATCCAAAATTAATTACCACACCTGCTTGATGCCTTTCACTGAAGTGTTTGGATTGTAGAGTTTTAACCTCTGAGTTTGAGAGAAGGAAACAACCCTGGGCTGTAGTGGAAACAACAGCTCTCATGGGACAGAGCTGTCCTGCAAAGGGCACATCTACATCTCTCCAGCTGGACACAGGCTCCAGAGTCAGCTCCTGTGCACAGTCACCCTGAAACTGGTTTTGATCTGGGTGAACTCAAGGACTGGACCTGCGCCAGGGAGTTTCAGGGTCTCAGAGCAGCAGTGTGGAGCCTGCTCTGTCATGCAGCCTTTGCAGTGCTCAGCCCTCCTCTTTTTTGTGTTGACAGGTGACAAAGCTTTTTGCTGAAGCTCTCAAATACTCTGGGAAATTGGACTCCAGGAGTCTCTTCCACTACAGACAGACTGACAGTGGAAACACTGCATAGAACTCTCTCCAGCCTGCAATCTCACTGCTTCTGGTACCTCAAAAGAGTGGGCATTTCAGATCACCCACCTAACTGTCTTTCCATGTATTTTGCTTTTGCTTGGTCTTTTTCAGCCTGCAGATTTGATGGGAGGAGAAGGCTGCATGTGTGTGTCCTACAATTGCTTCCAAGTTCTGCTCAGTCCTTCAGGCTGTCATTGCCATTTTTTACATTCTCATTCAATATTGTGAATTCATGTGGCTCTCCCCATATCATAAAGACTCTCAGCCTTGTTTCTGGCTTTGAAAGAGGAGAACTCCCCGAAGACTTCCACATGTTGCTGTCCAACATTTTGTGCCGTAATTGTGGGCATTAAAATCAAATCCTTTGACAATGAAGTGAAAGTGTGGCAGTGCTTCACCCCCTCCCAGTTGAATGACCCTGCCATTTCCATTCCCACTTTCTCTGCTGCTTTCTCAGCCCTGGCAGCACCTTCAGCTGCTGCCTGTGGAGCAGATCCCTGCTGCAGCACGTGGGCAGTCTGTCCTTGGCTGTCGGCGTGGCAGAAGGCTCCAGCAGCTCTGTGGCCAGCAGCACTGTGTCCTGCAGCGTGTGCAGGGCCCTCTCTAACCTGTTCCAGCTCAGGAACTCGTGTGTGCCTCGCTTTGCCTGCGCTGCAGTGTGAGCACAGCACACCCAGGAGCTGGGAGTATTCACAGCTGCACGATTCTCTGGTACTTGCTAGAGTAAGCTGAAGTGGAACCTTTTCTTCCAGCCACACTCAGCCTGCCTGAGATCCCAAGGCACTGCTAGCCTTAGGTACCTGCCTCTTCTGTATCCCTGAATGCCTGCAGGCCCTGCCAAGGAACGCTGCTGCCTGTGGTGGTGGAGCTGGCTGCCACCTAGCAGTGCTTTTTGAAGCTGTCTACGCTGCAAATAATGCACCTAAGGTGGTGTGGAGGAGATGAGCAAACCTGGGCTGCTGCTTGTGTGTCCTGCCCATCAGTCCCAAGAAGCTTTGGGTGTGGAGAGAGAATCAGAGTAAAGAGCTTTTCTGTTTGATTTTTTTAAATGGAGACTGAAACGTATCAGGAAGGATATAAAATCTGATTAGAGCTGTTACTGATAAGCAGCAAAGGTATGAGCAGAGTCTGTGATGCCTTTAATTACCAAGGGACTCTGAACCATGGGTGTCCACTGCCAAGACCAGATTTTGAGCCAGGCTTTATTTCTGGTTGCTATCTCCAGTGCTTTTTTCTTGGTATTTTTTCAGTACTATTTTTTGTGATGAACACAACCCTGCCTGCTGTGCACAGGGAGAGGTTTGCACTTTCAGAGTAGAGATGTTGTTAAAAAAACACACAACAACAACAACAAAAACCCCCAAACCAAGCAGAACTGCAGAAGAGGCCGAAGGCAGCAATTGTGCACCCATTCACTTGTGAAATGGGTGACTAATGGTGGTTAATGAAGCAGCACTCTGAAGGCAACCTGCGCATATTTTTTCAGTGGGAAAAATCCCATTAACAGCTGGTGTCATCTCACATCCACCTACCCCGCTTTCACCTCTAGTAGAGAAAAAGCAATATCTTAGGACATCTGTATTCTCTTGTTCTTCTTTTATTTTGTCACTGATCTTACGAGTTGAAAATGAAATAAATGCCCGGATTGGGACAGCGACTCATTCTTAAATTCTATATGGCCAGGATTCTGCCCTTCTTTTAAGTCTTTTTAAAGCATTGATGAACACTGGTCTGTTAGGAAACCATCATTCTTATACGTGACAGTGACCACATCATTCAGTGCAGAGCTGCTGAAATGCCTCAGAGGTGAGGAGGTGCTGGGAAAAGAGCAGTAGGACAACGCCTTCAGCTGTGTGTGTGCATTCAGGAGTTCTGGAAAAACAGGAAAACTTTGCTGTTAATTCAACTTTGCTCCCCAGTGCTCCTGGTTAGCTGGGGTGTATCCATGTGTACTTGTCTGTGCAGTCCTGCTGCTGCAGCAGCTGCAGGTGCTTAATCCACAGCTTGGATTCCACAGGCTCTCATGCAGTTGGAGTGGAATCCTGTAGAGAAACACACCAGGGCTGAGTACACCCTGAGTACTCGGTAATTATGCAGTGGTGTTAATGTTTTGCTGCCGGTGCTGAACGCTGTCCCCACCCCTGTAAAGCAAGTGACAGGAATGTCCTTTCTCTCTCAAACCCATCTATACCCACAACATCCCCTGCACTGCCTTTGCTCCCTCTCCTTTGGTGTCTCTTCCTCTCCCTCCCTTGCTCTGACTGATGCAAGATGAAACTCCAGCTTCTGTCATGGTCAGGAGTCAGGAAATCATCCTCCAGTTTCCTTCAGGCCGACAGTGATGCTTGGCTAATTTTTTTTTTCTTGATATGCCTTTCTTTTTTTGTGCGGACACTATAGGAAAAGATTTTTAAGTATCTACAGCTGCTGGGATCAATGCAGAGCTAAAAAAAAAGTTACAATTAGTATCCTTTGTACCGAGCTCATCTCTGCTCTCAACAGATTCTCTCTTACAAATGTCTTTTTCTTATTAATCTTGGGGAGGCTGACAATGACAGATGAAAGAGAAGGCTGTTCAGAGTTAAGAAATATCCTAATCTACAAGCACTCAAATAATTTTACTCTTTTTTACTGTCTTAAAAGAGAGCTGATAAAAGAGATTCATGAAGGTATAAGAGACAGTACAAAGCACAACTTCTGAGATAAGCACAAGAAATGGTGACAAGAGCCGTGATGAAATATAAAGGGAACTAATTTTTAGTAACTGTGGGTTTTTTTTCTCAGTAGTCAGTCTGCTGAGCACACTTTGGAGGATGGGAAGCTCTGGAGGCTTGATTTCCCAGGAGACTAAAGTTGAATACTGAAGTCAGGCTCTTTCTCCAGTTGATCACCTTCCTGGCCTTACTGTTCTGAAGTTAGCACCCTTTAAATCACTTGGGGATTGCTCAGGCAGCTCCTGCACAGGTTGGGAGCAAAGCTGGGATAGTTTGGCAAAAAGAAAAAAATGTAAGAGATTGGCCAACTTAGTGCCACCACTTTCTGCTTTCGTAATAGAGCTCTTAAAACACAGAAGGATTTAAGGATATTCTTTATATGAATAAAAGAAAATACATTGTGAAAAACTTTAAGAAACTGTGGAGGAAGGGAATCCAGGTGAGCTGGCCCCTGATGAGTCATCCAGGTGAGCTGTTAATTACCAATGCAGCCCGGCCCCTGATCAGTGAGAGCTGTGTTAATTACCAATGCAGCCCGGCCCCTGATCAGTGAGAGCTGTGTTAATTACCAATGCAGCCCGGCCCCTGATCAGTCCCAGCTGTGTTAATTACCAATGCAGCCCGGGCCCTCATAAGTCACAGCTGTAGCCAATAAAGTGTGATGAGAGAGGCTGAGCTGTGAGGGGAGGAGTGGGAAGGAGGAGGAACCTTGAGAAGCGTGAAGGAGAAAACTATGAAGGAGAGACTCAGGAAGGAGAGACTCATGAGGATGGATCCTGGGGGAGAAGAGCCACTGCAGTGAGGTCAGTGTGGGTGTGCAGGCAGAGCCTGTTGTTGGAACCTGCAGTCACAGTCTGGCTGGGTAAAAGCTGCACTCACAGCCTGCACACTGATCCCTGCAGTCACAGTCTGGCTGGGTAAAAGCTGCACTCACAGCTGCACACTGATCCCTGCAGGCACAGTCTGGGTAAAAGCTGCACTCACAGCTGCACACTGATCCCTGCAGGCACAGTCTGGGTAAAAGCTGCACTCACAGCTGCACACTGATCCCTGCAGGCACAGTCTGGGTAAAAGCTGCACTCACAGCTGCACACTGATCCCTGCAGGCACAGGCTGGCTGGGGAAAAGCTGCACTCACAGCCTGGCTGGGTAAAACCTCCAGCAGGAGCTTGCTGCAGCCAGAGTCAGTGAAGGGTTGGGGTCAGGATGGCTGAGCTGTGAAGGGGAATAAAGCAGGGCCCTTTTCATGCTGTGATAAACAAGAACTCTGTGTCTCAGCTCATTTCTACCCTCTCACAAGAGGGCTGCTGCAACAGGAAACCTCTGTCCTCTAAGGCCATTTAAAGCAGTCAAAGTGAGGTTTGTGACAGTCCTAGGAAACAACCAAGCAGAAATGACTCCATAATCTGAGACAGCTCCTGGCAGTGAGCAGAGAGATGAGTCTTGCCTGACTTGCAGGTTGCTGGATCTCCTGGACTGGATGTTGCCACCAGCCTTTAAGGCATCTTCTTTTCCTTCCCCCACATACCAGGTATATTTTGCACTCTCAGGGTTTAAAGATCTATTTGTGCTTTATCTCTCTGTGCTTGCATCAGAGGCATCTGGGTGTCTGTCTGAGAGCTCAGCACCTCTGTATCTTTGTCACAGAGGGATCTATAAAAGCAGGGCAGGACTGGAAGTTGCCACTGCACTAAGAGCACAACTGCAGCGTGTGCTGTGCCAAGCCTTGATGCACACTGCTGCCTGCACCCTGTCTGATGCCAGCAAACCCTAGCAGCAGGGTGGGCTCATGCAACAGCCCACCTGAGGTGGGAAACGAGAGAGGACCTCTGGCTCCTGCTGTTTGTAGTGTTTTTAATAGCAAGCCACAGTGAGAGCAGCCTGGGCCTTGGGAAGCTTCCATCCCATGCTGCCATCCCTGTGTGGGCAGGAGGTGCTGCCGTGCCATGTGAGGCATATGAACACTGCTGCATTAACCATCTGCAGGACATGGAAATCGGCTCTGCTGCAAGAGGCGGCTGCCAAACAGTTCCCAAACCCTCTGTTTTCCTTCTTACTGCATAATGGAATTTATAAGGAATAATGTAGTTTTGCTGTAGCATTTGTTTCACCTTTACATTGAAGAGAATTTAAATACGAACCTTTTGATGTGGCTAATTAAATGGAGAACGTTTTGTCATTATCTAGGTAGGCTAAACTCTCACTCATCCTCATAATTAAAATATATTGAATTCTGCAGGCTGATAGTACCACTTGAGATAAACCCTTTTAATTTAGGGAAGTTTGTAACGATGAAACTGAAAGACAAAAGCATTTGTTGTAAATCATGTTCAAGCTTTATGATAATGAACTTTTGGGAAACAATGAATAATTGCTGGGGAGTAATGCTAGTGCTTTGGGATTACCGTAATCTTGGATGAATGCTCTGGATTCTCTAAAACAATATCCAAGGATGGCAAGTGCAGCTGTTTTGCAAGGAGATGCAAGGAGCGCCAAGGGTTTGTAGTTCTGTCAGAATTCATCCTCCCAGGGAAAGTTTCCTGTTATTAAAGGCCAGTTTTTCACTCATACACCACCAAGTTTCTTATGGATATGGGATTTTGGTAGTCTCTGTGGGGTTGCTTGCATTAGTGCAAAGCCAGCATAATGTTGCTGTGCTGATTTTACACTCCTTTTAGCCTCTGGGGTAAATGATCACCCACGATATTAATATGGAGGATCAGGTGCCTTTTCAGGAAAAATATTTGCTCTTCCAGCTCTAGATAATCTTGTTCCTTTTTCTGACTTCCTGAGCGTTACTAAATGCTGCCAAGCTCTTCTCCTTCAAGATCTCTTCTAATGATGAGACCTCATTGTGGCTTAAAGTGTCCTCTGCTATTCACAGCCTTTGAGAGGCTTTGCAATCCATCCCCTTCTGCCAGAAGCACTGGGAACAACCCCTAGAAAAGTGGGTTTTGTTCTGACTAAGCATCACGGGGCTGAAGTGTTTGCTGCCTGTCAGGATTCATGGGAGACAAAATGGTGGAGGTGAAGTGGTCAAAATGTGACCTTTGCTGAGGTTCAAACCTGAACCTTTAGTCAAATTTTGAATTCATTGGTGTAGCCAGCTGAAAGGACATAAATAGCATGTTCTTACTGCCAGCAGGGCTGACTTCTTAGTACATCCTGGAACAGGCACTGAAATTTTTTTAGTGCTCTTCCTAGAGCTATAAAGATACCAGTATTTGTCTGGCTTGCAGCTTAGCCTGAGCTGCTGCTGCTCCTGAAATGAAGGTCCCAGCCCTGCTGTGTCATTTACATCTCATTTGGATCCCCAGGCACCTCAGGAGCAGTGCCAGGTGAGGAATGTCCCTGGGCAGTTTTCATACAGATAAAACATGGCTGTGAGCTTAGCATGGGTAAAGAAAGGGGTGCTGAGGAGGAGGTGGATGCCTGTGTTATCCTAGACACCAGTGACACACAGGATCTGAAAACTGGGCAAACAGAAAACACAGACCCCGAGGGCACTTGGGCACCCAGTGTGCACAGGGCAAGGTGGATTGACATTAAAGTCGTTAGGGAAATTCCAATTTTTTTAGTTTATGTTTGTTAGTAAAGGCCTTCCAGTAACTCCTTGTAGACAGGATTGCCTCACGTCTTGTTAGATTTTGAAGAGGTTGGAAGATTTTTCAGGGGCAAGAGCAGTTGTGCGCTGCAGCTGGTGGGGAGAGAAACAGATGAGCAGGACATCAAAACTGAGAAATACCAGGGATGATCCTTCTCTGCCCTTGTGCTGTCCTCATGTCGTTCAGGCTGGGAGGGACAGGCTGCTAGGCTGGAGGAGAGTGGGTAATTTCCTGTTAGAAAGTGCAGCAGCACTTTCAAACAGTGCAGGAGGAAAGTGGGTGTGAGCCACAGCCACCTGGACACAGAGCAGGAGTCCCCTGCTTATGCTACACCACTGGTACTCCTCTCCTAAGCTGCCAAACAGCACCTAAATATGGCAAAACAAACACTTGGAATTTCTGTTCTTACCACCGGGAATGTACCTGAGTTGAAGCTGGAGACATCCAGCTGTTCTGAGCTGAGAGCACCCCTGAAGAGATAATAAAGATCTGAGACCTCAGCAGAGAGGAGAATGCCAATTATATACAAGCATATTGAGGAGTTCCTTGAAGATTGTTTTTCTGTCCTGTGGGAGCTCAGCTTAGCACAGGAGCTCTGGTTTATATATTAATGTAAGCTCAGGCATCCTTAACTGAAAGCTGATTTTTTAAAAAAAATTAACTGCGGGAAAACCAGCCTCAACAAATTCTGCTCCCTATCTTGCATCAAGAAAAGCCTGTTAAGAATAATTGTTGGGTTTTTAGTTTTCAAAGAACCCATAATTAAATTTTATTGTCTGGTAAGTGATTAGAATTAATTACTTTCACAATAGCTCTGGTGCTCATTATCTGCTTTAAACTGGGAGTGACTTTTCAGCAGAATTTCTTCCTTTACCACAATTCCTTTCTGTTACGTTCCTCGCCAGAGAAAATCTATCACAAAGGCTGTTCCCTTTGAGAAATTAGTGAGAACTGACAGCTGATTTAATATATCATTCTCAGCAGATCAGGATTAACTCAACAGAAGGGCTTCTCCCAGTATTGAAACAGAAATGTGAGACTAGAAAAAGCCACGTCCACACTGGTTAGATTTTCAAAGCCATGTATTAATGGACAGACTAACTTTTTAAAAAATGTTTTTCTGGTGCTGATCTGAGAATTTATCCTACGCAGAGGGGAGGAGATATTACAGATTGACCCAACCAATAATGGTAGTTGTCTTTAGCTGCTGTTGTGCTGGTTGAAGACTCTTTTCTCACCCATTTGCTTGGCCCAAGTTTGACCTTTCAGTCATTTTCGCTGTGACTGATATTCAGCTTGATTTGGACACTGGCTTGGTGCTTGAAATCCCTGCAGACTTCTCAAAGAGCCAGAGCAGACCTTGTTGGAGAGCAGGCACGCCTGGTTCTCTGTCCACAGCCATCCCTTGCCAGTGGCATCTCCCCAGGCAAAGCTCCTGATCTTGCAGTATCAAACCTCCCTTTAACAAATGTTTTCTGCAAGGGGCTCTCTGAAGCTTCCAGGAGCTGCAGGCTGAGGACTGTGCTCAGCACAGTACTCCTGGGGCTCAGTGCAAGAGGGAGGCTCATTGCCTCACATTTTTTTGTGGGTCATTCTCTGAAACAAATCCTGCAGCCTTTCCCTGCCATGCACAGTGTTTGGCTTTCTATGTCCCATATTTACCCAGAGCAGCATAAAATCACTTGTGCAGAGAACCTGATCCAAATCTGCCTGCGTTTCCACTTGTGTGTGGTTGTCCACTGGTGAGAGGATGACTTAGAGGATGCCTGAGTCCTTCAAGGGCACTGCCTCAAGCATCTGCTGGATGGGGTTGCATAAGTACTGTATAAAATAGAAAACTATGGTACTAAATACAGTGTGACTTCACTCTTAGGCCGTATTTTTAGATTGTTAGAGTGCTTCAGAGGATGTATTTATAATGAGATTTTTTCTCTCAATGCAGGATGCTGCTCTTACAGAAAAAAAATCCTATACCATTTTCATGCACTTGTCATTATATAAATTATATAGTGTATTAGGCCCTTTGTTATACACTGTGAAAGTTTAGCTGACAAAGACTTCCTCCTTGTGAATTGTGATAACTTCTGGAACTGAATGGATTTAATTGAATTATCTGTCCCACAGAAAGTTATCACTGTCTGTTCAGTTCCAGGACATAGCAGAAGGTGGGAGTGACTGGCCCTGCAGAAATGGAAGAATTAAAATGCAAAGAGCATAGTCACAGGTGACTTATGTGGACAGTTTCCAGTCCAGCTGAATTACTTCCCATATGTGAAATTATTAATGCAATGTTTCATTAAAATGTGCTAAGGGCACAAGGAATGCCCTCAATTGTAATCGGTGCATGGGGAAGGGAGAGCCTCAGGGACACCAAGCTTTTGCTCTGTGGTGAATCCCAAAAGCTCCACTGTGGCAGAATGGGTATTTCCAGCATTCTGTGATAAGCAGCACCAGATATCACTGTGGTCTGGGCTGGAGGGGGTGGCAGCCTGGAGCTTCTCCTCAAGGATTTGTTACCTCCTCTGCAGGGGAGGCTGAGGGCTCATCCAAACTAAAGGACTGCCCTGCACTTCTTACTCACATGGCCCCCAAGCACAGGGACTGCTCATACCCATAGGAGGATTATTTCTTTTTGTCAGGGATGTAAATTGTGCCACTGGTAGTGATTCACCTTCCCTGCAAGCCCTGCCCTGGGCTAAGAACTGCTGGCAGCATCTGATTTGCTGTAATCAGACTTTTACTGCAGTAACTGTGCCCTGGGCATGGGTGCTGAGCAGGGGTAATCCTTTGGTGATGTGGCTGCCTTAGCCAGGTCAGTGGTCTCAGTTAATACCTGGAGTCAAAGGGAGTTTTGTTGCTCTAGATGAGGATCCCAGACTGAAGCTGCTGAGGATTTCTGCTGGTGCCCTGGGCACATCTCTTTACCTTCTCCAGGCTGCAGTGCTGGATTGCCATGCTGGGAACTTGATAGGGAAAAGTTCTTCCACAAAGAAACCTTATTCCTTTCTGTGAATTTATTTAAGTGCTTCTCTTTTTTAAATGAAGCAAGTAAAGAGGGAAAATAATTTCGGTCATCTTTTCAGGATCATTTTTGTTTATGCTTGTGTTAAAAAACATAAAGAAAAAGGCTCCTAAAACCAGACTCTTCACAGTAAAAAGAGTAGTGAATAGTGCCACTTTGGTAAATGTTACCATTCATTTTTCAATAAATTACCAATTTATACTTCTAAATGTAGCAATAAAAAGAGATAAAAGGACAGAAGGAGGAGGAAAACTTAGGAGGTTTATGTTTATGGCCAAGCATTTGGCTTTATGTTTACCTCATGGAAAGTAACTCCATATATCATGATAATTGACTTCACCAAGTACCTTTGGAAAAACAGACTTTGCTACAAAAAAGCATCTTGTTCTAGAGAAGCCTATGCATGGTTTTCCACTAAGGAAAACATTCTCTTTTCAATCAATGGTTTAGGCTTTTTACAATGTTCCTCTCTAGTGGTTCATTTGCCCAATTGGTGGCTGAGAACAAGTGTGGTATAAATATAAGCAAACTGTTTAAACCCTGAACAAATCATCACTTATCCACCATCACTCCAGGCTGATTTCTGAGAACTTTGTGTAGTGAAGACTTCCCCCTACCCTAGTTATTTCAGATATTTGCTTGTTACTGTTTTAACACCAGTGATTCACGGGCAGCTCTTCCACAATCCTGACCGGGGATTTTGATCTGCCAGACTTCTGAGGGGTCACTGGATTTTTCCTTGGCATCCTGGCTCAGGAAACAAGGACTCTCAAGCAGCTGAGCTGCTGAATTTTTCCATCATGTAACACCAGAAAAGCGAGTTTTGTTGCTGACCTATTTTGGAAACAATATTTGTGGCAGTTCCTCTCTGAGTCAGTCGGGGAGCAGAGGACTGGATTGTGGTGGCCAATAAAAAACCCTGGGGCTCCTATAAGGACTTTAATTACTCAGCTCATTACAAGTGAGACCAAGGGAGGCTGGTGGCAATGCCAGCTTCAGAACAGCTGCAAAGGAGTTATCTTTCCTCAATGATGAGTGGAAAAAGCTGTAAAAATACTGTCCAAGGTTGGCTAATAAACTGCATTTTATTAGCCATTCTTATTACGAGTGTTTACAAGCTAGTGTGCTGATAGGCATTTTGATGAGACAGTATTCCTTAACTGTAACCATTCTGGAATTAAAACAGAAAGGATAGAAAGCCAGAAAGCTGGAAAACATGGCATGTGCATATGTCAGACCCAGATTTATGGCCAGACAGTGGGAAGCTGGCTTGGCAGCAGGTACTCTGAATGGTTTCAGTGCTGGCCAAGTCCTCTGTGGTTTGTTCAAGTAGATAGATAGACATCCATGGAAACATCCACAAATCACACCTTGGAACATCCCAGGCCCTGAGGTGTGAAAACAGACCAGCAAGCTGATGGCACCCCTGTCCCCTGCCCCTTGGTGTCTGGGGTGGGCACAGAGAATGGACACAAAGATCTGCACAGCCTCCACAGCCTGTCTCGCAGAACAGGCCCCTTGCAAAGTCAGAACTTAATCCTGGGGAGTTTGGCTCCCATTCCACCACCACGGGGCTCTGTCCTGGTTTCCTTTGTGTGAAGTTGTGTTGCAATTCCCTGCTCGCAGAGTGGTCTCCTCCAGGCTGGAGGTATTCCTAGCACGCTCCCAGTAAGGGCAGTGCTCTTCCAGGGATGCTGCCTGGCCAGGGGTGGTGATGCTCCTGAGGGTTGGCAGTGTTAAACTCAGGCTGTGCTACACCCACAGTAACAGTCCTCGTAATCAAAGCAATGACAAGCCAGTGGGAAATTGAGTTTAACCTGAGAAGAGCTCTGTGAAAATGTCTTTGTGGTTATTGTCCCTGGCTCTCTGTTTATTGCTGTTCAGTCACACAACCAAAAACGTGCTCTGCTTACAAGCACAAAGGTTTTACTGACTATTCTTTCATTGTGCTGCCCTGCTGGCCTCCCCCTTTGCTGGCAACCCTGCAAATCTACCCTGGGTTGCCAAGGTGCTGCTGCTTTCTTTACTTTTTATGCCTAATCTCCAATAATATTTGTTCTACCCCCAGCCCAGGTGGCAGCTGTGAGTTGCTGTGGGCAGCTGGGGTGCCCTAGGGCATCTCTGTGACCCTGGTGCCTCAGCTGTGGTGCTCTGCTGGCCCTGACACCTACACAGGAAAAGGAGCTGTGGAGAGCAGGTAGCACTCAGGGCAGCAGTCACCTAGGATCAGAGTTTTTAGGAAATTAAATACGTAAAGATGCAGCTCTGGCAAAGTTTCATGGCTGTATGGTTTTGTGAGTCATTCTTTGTGCCAGTGGTTATTTCAGGTCTTGGTCAAATTCAAACCTTGCCTTTTATCTCAGTCCCTCCCTGAAACAAAGCAAATATCCCTGCTCTGTTAAGGGTACTGTAAGAATTCATCCATGGTGGGGATGGAGTTTCTGACTTGAGACCTCAATCCTCTTGGGAGACCTTCCCTTACGGAGATCCCAGAGGATTGTTTCCTCAGATATGAAAGGATCAAATAGATTTGTAGCTTATCTTCATCTCTCCATGGGCTGATTCCCTTCCCACTGTTTGCATCTGGGAAAAGAAGCAAGAGTACATATATCTTAATATTTTAGGAAGCAAGCAGTGGCTGCCAGCTGTCACAGGAATGTGATGCATCCATGAGGGGCACAGAGGTGCTCTCTGTGTTTTGCTAAGGACCAGGTAGCACCAGTGAAGCAGGCATCCAGTTAAAGATGCCACCAGACATCTCTTTGCTGAGACAGGACAAACAGCACCCAGTTTCTGGTTGAGCTGCTGGGGAACTTTGTACGGAGTGTAATTATGCCAAGCAGATTTTTACCAGAACACTCCAGCAGCCAAATGGCTGATAGATATGTTCTGTGTTGTGAAATTGGGAGGTTTTTGGTCTGGTTTTGGCAACATCTTAGAAATTGTACATGACTGTTCTGTTTTGAAAAGAAACTGCTGATCTCGTTTAACTTCAAGAAGGGTCTTCAAAATGGTTTTGTTTTTCAATACAGCAGAAAAGCCCTCAGATCTCTACGTATGAGTGCTGTGAGAGTGTTTGTTAAAAAAAAAAAAAAAAGAGACTATTTTGAAAGCTGATAAATTAAAGACAATTTCAAACAGCTTTATAAAGATAATTTCCTTTGTGCTCAGTGCTTTGGCATCAGATTGTCAAATATACAAATGGGCAGAAGAGCTGGACTGTGTCACTGTCACCTTTCCAAAACCAATCTCCTGCCAGCTGCAGAACTGGATGTTGCTCACCATTAACCCTGAAAGGAAAGGAGACGCTTTATTCAAAGCCCATCTTTTCCTTAAAGATCACCTATCTAAATATTGAGTAAGTACAACATTATGTAATTGTGGGACAGCTGGAAGATTTTTTTTTTACAGAACAATACATAACATAAAGCACTCGTTTCCTAATAAACAATCCATATGCTTCGCCCTTCAGTTCAGGGAGTGCAGTGTTCAGATGAACGGAGAAGAAAAATAATCAGGGAAACTAGTGTGAGTTCTGTCAGTCTGTAAAGCTGAAAGTTAGGAACAAGCTGGTCCTGTGTGTTTGATGAGCAGGATGAATGCAGTGGCCATATGTGCCAGCACCTGCACTGGAAGGGGTAGGATTAATCACACTGAAAGAAAAAGGCTTGAACAAACCCAACCATGTCCCTCCATGTGCCCCGTGTAACGCTGCAGGTGTGGGAAGGGCATGTATGGCCTGTGATCTGTGAGGGACAGGTTTCTCACACCCTTAATTTGAGGCTTGCATTTAAGAGCAGGAACAGATTGAACCAAAAGCCCAGAAGGTGTAAACCTCTCCTGCACGCACAAGTGGAAGCTCCGGGGTCAATAAAGAGCTGTGCCTGCAGAAGATGCTGCACTGCTTCCTGTGGCCTTTGCAATCTTAGCAGTGAGGGAGGAGAAGGGAGTCTGTGGAGATAAAGGACTGAAACTTGTGCTTTTTAAATCCCTCTCCAATATAATTCTAAACCTAACTCTGCTCTGCTGGTAATTGCAGACCCACTTTTCTGAGTGGCTGTGTCTTGACATCACGGAAGCTTTCTTATGTCTTAGCCCTTCATGAACTCAGGGATTGGGGCTCTGCAGTAGCATCCATCTTGCTTGATTTTTGGTGTCTACAAATCACACGTCTTGTGGGGAAAAAGAGACTTCCTCATTGTTTATCTGAAATGTGTCTTGGGAAGACAGCAGTCTCTCTTTGGAGAGGCCTGTCTCTGTTCTGGTGGGACAGAGTTCTTCAGGGTGGGGGATGAAGCCTGTGAACACCTTCAGGAGAGGTAGGGGCAGAGCAGTGAAGTGTGAGGTACAGCACAGTGTACATAATGCCATTAAGAAAAAAACAAACCTAAGATCTTATGGGAAGCACTGGGCTTTGACTTGTCCATTACCAGAGCAGAGATGAGGGCTGCAGGGGAAAGGCTCATGAAAATTTGGGCCAATGCTTAGCAGAAACCCCAAATACTGGCAAGATTGGGAGAGCAATAGGGACCTTCTCTGAGTGCAGATGTACAAATCCATGGATGGCCCACACAGAGAAGCCTGCAGGCAGTTCTCTAGATCAGATAAAGCATGTAGGAGAAAGGAAAAGGAAACAAGCTTTTCAAGAGTTAGTTTCCATGTACTGAATAAGCTAGAAAGCCCTGATTCTCTGTGGTGCAGTCTGAAAACCTGTGTGGGAAAGAGAGAAGGAACGGGAATCAGATGGTCGTCACACTTCATACGTATTCAAGGAGACCTGGAACATGCTCACAAAAGAGAAATCCACTGTGTTATAAAAGCAGGTTCCTTTTTTCAGGTGTGTGTGACCTCCTTGGTGGTGAATGTGTGGGGATAAGGTTTGTCTGTGTGAAAGGGTCCTGTGCCAAAGGGCTGGGGATGCACGGCTGTAAACACCGTGGGTTTGCAGAAAGCCTAAATCAGGTCTGGCCCATGGGCTGCAGCAGCCTTCTCCCTGTTTGTACCCCTGGTTTCACACAAGCTCTGGGAATGCTGAGAAATTTCCAAACTGATGTTTTGGTTAGATTTGAAATACCCCTCCCCCCAGCACTATCCCTGCTTAAAATTCCTAGCTCTCAAACAGCTACTTCCTCACAGATTATTGGCTTTTCATGCTGCTCAAGTGCAGCCTTTTCATCAGACCACATGTGTTCCGATCACTTTCTGGCAATTTTTCTTATTGTAAATAAAGCCCATTCAGCCACAGTTTATATAACCACCATCCAGATAATACCCTCCTAATGACCAACTTTCCCTGGAGAAACACAATCATATCTCTTTCCCCGTTTCTGCCAACCCCATTTGAGTTTGCCACAGAGCCAAGCGTGGCCCTGCTATTGTATCAGTGCAGATGGGTGGGAGTCACAAAAGCCTGAATTGGAAGATGCCCAGCCTGTGGGCAAGAGCTTGGGTTTACTTCTTTCTGTTGAAGGGGTTCCCATGATTGAGTTGGATTGAAGTTTTCTGTGCTTTCAGATTTTTTCACAAGCTTGAAGGGACACGCTTTCGAAAGGCTTGTGGAAAATGAGGAGGTTTGTGTTTAGATAGGATTGCAAACAGAAAATAAGCCTCAAATCTTGTCTGATGCAGTGTTGTCTGCAAGTAATTCCATGGCCTGCCTCTTGTCATGAGTGTGCACTCTTCTCTTGTGAGATGTTTGGGGTCCATTTCAGCTGCTCCAAGTTCAGGCAGCCCGGGGATCCAGGGCCTGGGAGTGCTGGGGGACAAGTGAGAGGTTCTCCCAAGGCACAGCCAAGAGCTTTGCCACTGGCTGGCAGGCAGTAGCAAATTGAGTAGGCAAACGTGGCAGCATCTTGGATTGTAAGAATTGCCAGAATCCTGCTGAATTCAGTGGTATTTGGCAGGGCTGGGTTCCCAAAATCTAGCTCTGAGCCCAGTGCAGCTGGGGCGAGGAGTGGTGCTGAACAGGGTGCAGCTGGAAGTTCCCTGCTCCAGCTATTGATCCCAAAGCTAATGAGTGCTGAGTAAAGATTTCCTCTTTCTCAGCTCTTTGTGTGAGGAATTCGGTCGACCCTGTTTGCCTGACCTTTTAAGCTGAGCCTGGCAGGGCAAGGGGCAAGGATGTCCTTGTCACTGCTTTCCTTCAGGCTTCCCTGGGCTCCGTGACCGTGGAGATCTCAGGGAAAGGGTTACAAGCCCACAGGTAGCTCCAAGCCAGGAGGCCAGCATCAACCCTCTGCACTGTCTCACCTTGTGCCAGGTGGGGCCACTGAGGAATAGGTCTGATGTGTTTAGGATTGATTTTGGGTTTAGGGAAGCAAGGCAAATTGTGCATTATTTTTTCCCTTCACAAATAAATTAACCATACCCCAGAAAGGAAAGCAGCTGGCGAAATGCAAAGACATGCTTTCAGATCCAGCAGAACAGACAGAAAAGGGGGAAACAAAACGTCTTTCACACGCCTTCATGTGAATCAGACAGAAAATTTATTATCTTTGTGCCTTTTCTGGTAAAAACAGCATCACTTATTGTCCTTTGCTGTGAAAACTGCAGCCCCCTTGCAGCCCCCCTCGTTGCCCATGCCAGGAGAGCACAGTGTGCTCGTTTTGGCTGGCAGCACGGTGCCAAGGTGGAGCTCCTTGTCTCAGACTGCATGCCCAGCCCAAGGATCACAGCCTGGCTGGGGGACCCCGTGTGCACCATGGACTGGCAGCTGGCTGGGAGTCATTCATGGCAGAGGTTCCCCATGGGGGTATGAAAGCGAGAAAGAGAATCAGTTTTGATGTCTCCAGTAGCCTTTGCTCATTGTGAAAGCCACCCTTCCGTTGCTCCTTCTCATGTTTTTTCCCCAGCATCCTTTATCTGTGATAAGCTCAATGCCTAAGCACAGGTGTGGGTTGTGGGCCAGGAATCCGTGCCATACGCAGAGCCCAAGGAAAGCCATTACTGCCCACAGCACTTGGGCAATGGTACAGCTTGATAAATGTACCCCCAAACTGAGGAAAATTAATCAGCCATCAACTGCGTTATGCCACATCAGGACATTTGCAAACTGTCAGCAGAGAATTTGAATGTAAAATATTTATAAATTCTTTTGTATTTTTAATATTCTGTAGAGATTTGGCTGACATAGCAATTCCTTACATTGCACGGAAGTATGATATATGGCATATGCAGGATATATCAGCATGTCTCTCCAAATCCCTGCCAGCATACAGGGGATGATTTCAAGGTACGTCTGTATGAGAAAATCACTGCTGGCTCAGTGATGAAGCATCAATGCCAAGTCCTGTGACTCTGGATCTCAGCTTTCATGGCCTCCAAAAGGCCTGATTCTGCTGTGTTATATTGCCAGCAATGCCCCTGTGAGGTGAAATCAAGTCCAGGGCTGGTACTTGGGCCAGATGGCCCCTCAGACCTGCAGACCAGGCTGCAATCTCACTGGCAGGAGGCTGGATCCACCTCAGTCACATCACCTTTCATCCTGCTGGAATCACTCTGGTCTGATATGGGTAAGGGGCAGAGAGCTCTGGGTTTGGCCAAATGATCAACAAGGCCTTTGTGGCTTGTGCAATTTTTAAATGCCTCTGTGGATCTTGCAGTGGATAAAACTGGCAGAAATTAGCTCCAAATGTGGCTGGCTCAGACAAAGGAGTCAGCAGTGCTCACATTCAGAGAAACCAGCAGCAGCTTTTTGGCCCAGAAAAGAAAGGGAAAGTGAACCACAGGACTCAAAATGAAAGTCTGGCAGAGAAAATATATCCCAAAGAGCAACTGACTTGAGCGAGCTGATTTTGCTGCTCTCTCCTGTTTGTGCCACCTACCTGTTGCTTTTTTATTTTATTTGTAAGGAAGGGATTTGCAGAACAGTGGCTGAGCTGTAGAAGCTCCCACAGTCTGCAGAGTCTGCTCACAGCAGTGGGTTCCAGCAGATGGAACCCACTTCTGGGTGGGACAGAGGAGCACTGGAGCAGTTGGAGCAGGGTCTGCCTGCAGAGTGTCACTCGTGGCTCAGGGATGCAGGGCAGGCTCTCCCTCCTTAATGCTCGTTACTTGTGAAACCTTCACTCGGCATCACTCACATGATCTGTCCCAAGTTCTGGTTCTAAAAAGATGCAGTGAGAAGTTCTGAGTGCTAATACAGGTGGAGAAACTCGCACTGGCCAGAGCTATCCCTGTGCAGGTGTTTGAACACAGCCCTTGGTTAGCACAGTGACACTCCAGGGCCAGGCAGAAGGTGCCAGTGGAGAGTTTGCTGATCATCTGCAGAGATGTGAGAGCCTCTCCTGTACACACATCTCCCCACGGCAAAGGAGGTGCGCCTGCACCTCCCTTTAGGCATTCTCAAGCTGGCTTTAAATTCCAAATTCAGGCATTGCTGCAGCTGCAACTGCCTGAATGAGGTTTAACCTTGATTTACCCTTTATTTTACAAAGTTTAGCCCTTTTTCAGAGTACAGGTCCCTGAGTGCAATACCTCCAATCAATCCTGTTTAAGAAAGGCACCTCTTCCGAGCCCAGCTCTGGCTGTAAGAGAAACGGGTAATGATGAAGCCTTGTGTTTGTTCAACTCTGTTTGGGATTTACAGCGCTTTGTAAGTGATTTATTGCAGTCATAATAATTGATGCCTCTGCAAATGGATTCCTGTCAACAATACATTCAGACCCAGGCCTTCATTTCAGGCTCATGGGGACAATATGCATTTAATGGGAAAACTGGTCTGGTTGCTTTTGGTTCTTATTTATGTACTATAATGAAGTGCTTATCTGCCTAGTGGTGGTTCTTGTTTCTGTAAAAGGAGAACTGTGGAGGGAGCAGACCTGTCTGATGCAGGAACTGTGATACACATCCTACCTGTGAACAGGCAAGGTAGATCAGAGATAGATCTTTACCTCTCACTCTTTGCTTCCCCTCAGCCCCAGACGGAGACTCCTCTGCTTGCTGTTCTTGTCAGGACTTCTAGAGACTGTGTAGTTTCTTACTGGCACTCCTTTATGGCCATGTATGTGATGCTAAAGTGGTAGGAGAAACCTCTTCCACTGTGCAGGTCAGTTTGAGATTTTTCTTTAGATTTCCCCTTTCTTTTTCACTGGCTGCCTGTGAAAGCTTCTGGATGAGAGTCCTTGTCTTGCAGGTCCTTGTTGCCCTTTTGTCAGGTTTGTTTTTGTTCCCATCCACCGGTGTAAACAGCCCTTCTGCTGATGAGCACTAAGTGCTCCCTGCCTCTGTGAACACGGGGCACTTTGGGATTGTGGAGAAACTGGCACTTTCCCTGTAGCTGCAAGCAGAGGTGCTCCCAGCGGGGAAAATACCAGGGTGGAAAACACTGCATGGAATATGTGGGGATGGTGCTGCTGCTCCGTAGTGTCTGTGAGCATACCACCACCACTTGACCTGACCTGGAGAGGAGAAATTCCAGGAAAGAAAGGTTCCAAGACCTGCTGAGTAAGTTGTCCATGTTGACTCCACTCTTGGAGTGTTGGTATCTCCAGCTTCAGCCACAGTGACCTCTGGTCGCAGCATGACAGGGAGTGTAATTCTCTGAAGCACACTACTTACATATTTTTGAAGTAAGGATAAAAGGCTTGTATGGATTTGTGAATAAATGCAATAGAAAAATAATTCAACCTGTCGTTTAGAGTCAGTAATCCCAAATAGCCAGAGATTTGTGTTTCACCTAGTGCCTGATTACTCCTTTCAATCATCTCGTTAAGTGCCTCGTTTCAGGGTGACTGCAACACGGTATCTCTGTGGGGTTCAGCTCAGCAGAGTAATTGAGACCTTGAGATCCCACTGTCACAAGTATCAACAGAAAGGAGGGAAAACGGATTTTTTTTTAAACAAGGTACTTCAAAGCAAGGAATTGCCTTCCAAAAATAGTAGCCAGCACTTTCACAAGTCAGTTGTGATTTTAAGGTGTTAACTGCTCTTTGGTACATGATCTGCTACATCTTTAGGACTGCAGGTTTTGCAGTAGTGAGGTCTGTCTTCACTGTATTGAGTCATGTATAGGGACTGAAAAACAGTGCATGGGTAAAAGACTTTTCCTGTTAGAAAGGCTGAGCTGGGAAGGGATGGAGTCTTTTCTAGGTATGACCCTCCAGTGTGCCCGTGGGTGAGGTGAGCTGGCCTAATCCTCTAAGATTACCCCATATCATGTCTGGAGTTCCCTGAAACAAGGTGGGACAGACTTGACATTCCAGATGGCTTCTTTGCTCTTACATACTGCTGAAGGGTTTTTTCTGATTCTTTTTGCTTGTGGCTCAGAGTAAAGACACTTTAGAGCCTGTGGCATAAATTATAGAATAGTTTGGATTGGAAGGGACTTGATCTATTCCAACACCTTCCATTAGTCCATCAGCTGAGATGTGTCTGCTGGGAGCTCTTTTCCAAACTCTTACATCTCCTTACCTTTGGGTAGTTTCCTAGTTGATCAAGATCCAATTTCTTTATTTTCTGTCTCAAGTTGTGCTGGTGGGTTTTGTTGTCATTGCAAGGCAGTCTTTGCTCCCACAAGGAAGAAAGGCTGAGAGAATTGGGATTGTTCAGCCAGGAAAAGAGAAGGCTCTGGGGTGTCCTAACTGTGGCCCTCCAGTATGTGGAGGAGCTACAAGAAAGATGGAGAGGGCCTATTTACAGGAGCATGTAATCACAGCACAAGTGGGAATGGATTCAAACTAAGGGTAGGTTTAGATTAGATATGAGGACAAAATTCTTCCCTGTGAGGCTGGTGAGGCACTGGAACAGGTTACCAGAGAAGCTGTGGATGCCTCATTCCTGAAAGTGTTTAAGGCCGGGTTGAATGAGGCTCTGAGCAACCTGGTCCAGTGGAAGGTATCCCTGCCCATGGCAGGGGTTGGGACAAGATGAGCTTTATTTTCTCTTCTGATTCTATGACTGAGACATCAGGATACACTGCTCAAGTCCTGGGATGCACTCATATTTCAGAAACCACACAGTAATTTAATTAGACTCCATCTCATGTGGTTTGGTTCTGTCACTGCAGGTCGGAAATGTTGGGGGCATTGGCAAGGCAGTGCAGCAGTAATTCCAACCTGACGTTAGCAGGGATCCCTCTCCACAGTGCCTTGGCACCAGCATCACCTCTGCCCCTTAACTCCCTCCTTCCCAAGGAAATAGAGACATACTGGCTCCTCTCTCCTCCAGCAAACAATGGAGGATGGTTTTTCCTTCCCCTCCTTTTTCCTATTCTTTTGCCTGGCATGAGAAGCACTGGCAAATCCAATTTCTTCATCCATTTTTCATTCGTGGGGGTGCGTTTGAAGCACTAACTGGTGCCATGGGAAATGAGCTGTGGTAGGAGCCCACAGGGAGCCAGGGTTGCACAGACACTGATGGATTGTGCAAGTCAAGAGAGTAAAGGAGCTTCTCTATTCATGTTCAAGGCTACCACATAACAGACTGCCCAGGATGACTACACCCACAGGGGTTTCGTGTTGGAGACATGCTTATCTATATAACCAATATTGACATGTCCTTGTTTTGAAAAAAGCTTGCAATTTATTTAAGAACGGGGTAAAAGAATTTCACTATTCATTTAAGCATTTGTTTCATGCATATTAATTTAAACACATTAAAAGTTTAAACGTTTACTCTAAATCCACATTTTCCAACCCAGTACCACACTTGGCTTTACCCACTTCTAGGTAATGGTTGTATTGTTGTTTGGTTTTTGTTTTGTTTGTTAATTTCTAGCCAATTAACCTTTTTCTTTTCCTTCTAGCCTGGAGATAATGACCTTGTATGATAATCTTTTTTTGTTGTTTGTTAAACACTGCTGTCTTGATTTGAAAGACAGGTGTCTGCCAAGGAAGGCAGGAGCCTCCCTTGGAATGGAAAATGTGACCCCCTTCCCTTCAAATTATTATCACTTTGAAATTAGGGGGCTTTCATGCAAAGATGTGGGCAAAGCAATAACAGATCATTCCAGTGTGCATTTCTGTAACAATCCAAACAAACCCCCCCCAGCAGCAGCACCCAAGGTCAGAGCCCTGAGGGGAGGCGCTGCCCTGCCCCGCCTGCAGGGGGCGCTGTGCCCGGCCCTGAGGGGAGGCGGCCACGGCGGCGATGGCCGGGCCGAGCCGGCCCTGAGGGGAGGCGGCCACGGCGGCGATGGCCGGGCCGAGCCGGCCCTGAGGGGAGGCGGCCACGGCGGCGATGGCCGGGCCGAGCCGGCCCTGAGGGGAGGCGGCCATGGTGCCGGGCCGAGGCCACGATGGCGGCCGGGCTGGGCTGAGCTGGCCCTGAGGGGACGCCCCTCACACCGGCTCCGGAGCCTCAAACGGCTGGGAAACAACAAAGAGGATGAGAGCCCGGCAGTGCAGGGGAACCTCGTTGGGCAATGGAACAGAGGAGAAGAGCCCGGCAGTGCAGGGGAACCTCGTTGGGCAGTGAAGCAGAGGATAAGAGCCCGGCAGTGCAGGGGAACCTCGCTGGGCAATGGAACAGAGGAGAAGAGCCCGGCAGTGCAGGGGAACCTCGCTGGGCAATGGAACAGAGGAGAAGAGCCCGGCAGTGCAGGGGAACCTCGCTGGGCAATGGAACAGAGGAGAAGAGCCCGGCAGTGCAGGGGAACCTCGTTGGGCAATGGAACAGAGGAGAAGAGCCCGGCAGTGCAGGGGAACCTCGTTGGGCAATGGAACAGAGGAGAAGAGCCCGGCAGTGCAGGGGAACCTCGTTGGGCAATGGAACAGAGGATAAGAGCCCGGCAGTGCAGGGGAACCTCGCTGGGCAATGGAACAGAGGAGAAGAGCCCGGCAGTGCAGGGGAACCTCGCCGGGCCGGGTCCCTGCGGTGGCACAGGCTGAGTGCCCGCGGCAGTGCGTGAGGGGCAGGGGTGCGGCGAGAGCCGAGCCCGGCGCTCTGCTCTGGGCCTGAGCCCCGAGCGCTGGGCGGCAGGGAGGGGGGCAAACAGCTCCTTCATCCCTGATCCAAAACAGGAGCCAGCAAAACCCAGCCAGGCCTGCGGGCAGCCCCCTCATCGCTCCCTCTCGGTGTCGCCCTCAGCCCGCCCCAGCAGGGGAATTTCAGTGCAATGCTGCGGCACCCAGCAGCATCCTCTGTTCCCTGATTGCCCCATCTCAGGTAAGGCCATCCCGCCCCTGCATTGTCCTTCTTCCAGGCAGCAGATGGGAGAAAAAATCACTGAAAAAACCAAACCCAGGACAACTGCTTTTGAAACAAGACAAGCTAATGACACAGGTTATTGAACCTCACACTTGAGGGTATGAGATGATTGGTGGCAGACTCTGGATGGTTTCGTTCCCTCCCCACCTTCATTCTCCCTGGCCAGTTTGTGGTGGGCCAGTGTGAGGGCAGTGTCCCCTCGCTCTGGAGCAGTGCACCTTATGAGAAAGACAGGGGCTACCAGGGACCAAGACACACCCATGCTCTGTCCCCGTGTGCCAGACCTCTGGGATTCTCAGCAGATCTGGGTTTCCTGAAATATCAGTCTGAGTTCTGGTGTTCGAGATGATGTGAAGTGAGAACTTTTGGAAAACCTCATTGTGGAGCTTCTACACTCTATGCTCCTCGTCTCTGAAATGAGAAAGAGGAGTTCGCATTTTAAAAATAATGCTAATAAGTGGGTAGATGTCAATTCTTATCCCAATAAAGATATAACTCCCAGCAGAAGAAAACAGCAAGCTGTTCATTAGCTGGTAGAGATATGGTAAGTTGCTTGCTGGAGAAAGCAATAAATTTGTTTTCTTGCAAATTGACACACTTTCCTCTTACCTTCTGCTCCCCTTCCCCAAATAGTTAAGAGTGTTTAAGGGCAATTTCTGTCACCCAAGCATGTCACTGCCCTTTGTTGGCATGAGCTGATAAGCCCTCTGCAGCAGATAATGCAATGGCTTGTTTTTGTCAAGTTCAGAGCACCACCACTCCACTTGTGAGGTATCTGTATAAAGAGGGCATTATCTATAGCATCATTTAATTGTTCAAAGCAAAGAGAAACGCAGTGGAAACAAAGTCGAGGGAAAAGATACAATGTGGATAAAGCTTATGTTTTCTATTCTGAACAACAGTTGAGAGACCTGATGTAACAACAATGTCAGCATTTATTGTATCTCTGGCCCAAAAGCCGCCTGATAAATTCTACCTAATTTCAGACTCGGTTTAGAACAAAGTAGCAATCTCCTCTGAACCTCCTTTATATGCCCACTTTTATTGTAAAGCTGTAGAGAGATTTTATTTTTTTATGATTTGCCTTTTAATGCCTCCAGCGTTGTGCCTTTGCTCATCCATTAGCCGCAGCGTGGGCTGGCACGCTGCAGCCCAGGTCTCTCAGTACTGAAAGGCAGCCCTGGAGAGGGGCTGGAGAGGCTCTGGGGTGAAGTGCCACCCCTGAGGGGCACAGTGTGCACAGCTGTGCTCAGCACCACTGATCCACAGACTCCCCTTGGCAAAGCCCTTCAGGCTGCACCTCCAAAGACACAGCCTGGAGCGGGAATTGAGTCCTGAACTGAGTCCTGCCCTTAAGCTGCTAGACACTGTCCTCATAAGGACTCAATAATATTGTCCAATAAAAGGAGCTGCAGTTTTATCTTGTCATTATTTCATTACAAGCACTTGCAGCAAGTGTTTTTAGGCCATTTCTGTAGTTTATTATAAATTTTTGCTTTTAACTCTTGTAATGTATTTTCTAAAGTTATTTTGACTTTCACATTTATATGACCTACGTATTTGGATTAATATTGTGATTTTAGCCAGCAATTCTTAACCAAACGCTGTGGTTTTATTGTGAGCCTTGGATCAATTCCCAGAGTCAGGAGCTAAGTGACTTGGAGTGTTGCAGCATGAGTGATAAAACCCTAAAGTCCCAGAAGCTTCCAGTTTGGCATCCACCTGCTTTTTTCTGATTTTCTATGAGAAAACGATGAGAAACCCCACCAGGAGCCCCAGTCTGAGCAGAGACCACAAGGGGAACTTCCCTGGGAGCAGAAGTACCAGCTCACCATAGTGGTGACTTCCTTCAGGGAAAGGAAAGTGATTTAGCTGCCTAACAGTGCCCTCAAGAGTGGAAATCCAGGGACAAAAATTAGAACCACTGGAATGAGCCAATGAATTATGGTCTTTCTAAACCCCAAGCCTGCAAGCTGGTTGTTGGCACTGTGTGTTAGACATTTCCAAAAGGCTGCTGTCTAAAAAGTAAAATATGTTCTCCTCCCCCCTACTCCCACACAATCACCGAATACTTTCACAGGGGATCCTTCAACACTGGGGAAAAAATAGAAAACAAAGATAAGCCCCTTCAAGGTCTCTGTTAATGTTCCAGGGACTGAGCTATATCCCAGGAGATGGAGCTCTCTGTCTTACACAAGAGCTGCAACGCCTGCTGGAAAAGCACATGTACCCAAGAACTTGTTCATTAGGATTCCATTAAGCTCTTCATTGATATGCTTAAAGATATAGACAGAGTCAGGCTAATCATGATCTCTCTCCCTTTTCCCCTCCATCCTACATTTCAACAGCCTTGTGGCCAGGTCTCTCAAATGAAAATATATCTCTAGAAAACACTTTTCTTCCTCTCATTGTGCTGCTGGTTAATATTCATAGCAAATGGAGATGCAATTTGAAATCATTTAGGCTGTTACACCGTCATCAGTGGTGGCTATTTTAGACTGGATATTAGGAAAACTTTCTGCACTGACAGGATTATCTGGCACAGTGCTGGTGTGACGGCTTCTGGAGGGATTTAAAAGCTGTGCTGAGGTGGCACCTGGGGTCCTGCTTTAGTGGTGGAATTGATGGCCTTAGAGGTGTTTTGCAACTAAACGATTCTGTGTTTCTGTGACAGTAAAATGGTGAGTGGTTGGGAACAGGGAATCTCTTGTGACATGGCACTTTGGCTCCTCAGTTCAGGGAGATAAGGCCAGCTCTCTAGGCACCTCTGTGTCTCGTGTGCATGTGTAAGGGCAGTCACTGGTGTGGTATTTCTGATGGAAGCCTTTGGCTATGCACAGGTAAGGAAGCGACAGGATGAGGCCTCAGGTTTGGGGGATGCAGTTTTGCTCCTGGCTGAAGCTTTGTGTGTTGTCTGCAGCAGTTACTTATCTAATGACCGAGTCTCACCCAGCTGAACCCTCCCTGTGCCTCAGCCACCTCCTTCCCCTCCTGGAAATGATGGATTGAGTAATCTGTGCGGTGGTGCTGCTGGCTCGAGGGTTGTAAATCGCGTGCACGCTGCCAGAAATATGAGATCCCCCAGTGTCTGCTAAGGACCCGCTGCTGATGGAAGGTGCCCTCGCAGGGGGCGCGCACCGGAGCGCAGCCCGCGCTCAGACAGGCCCATGCATCACCGGGGGGTGAGCAGCAGATGCTTCCCCTCGGGGCTGCTGAGCCCAGGGAAATCGCTCTTCCCAGCGTGTTTTGTGGGAGCCCGGCGTGTAACTGTACGTGAGCTATTGCTGAAGCGATTGCAGGAAACCAGGAGCCATTTAGAAACAAAATGGGAATGAAACAAATCAGAGAAGAAAAACCTTTCTGATTTAAAAGGATGCCTCTGCCCCTCAGCCCTGGCAGCCCTGTGCATTGGGTCAGTAGCTGGCATTGCTGTCCATCTTTGAAGCAGGGGGTGCCAGTTTGTACCAGGTCAGATATTCACATCAGCAAAGTAACAGAAGTCACGACACAGGAGCAGCAAACACACTATTATCATCTTCAGCAGTGATTTAGTGGGACCTTGGCAACACCTGCCTGCCAAGGAATAGGCTGTGGCTCTGGGTCTGTGCCTCGTGCTGATGCTGCCTTTCTCTGGCAGTAAAAGTGATGTTTGCTACCTCCTGCTTGTTGTCACCTGAGTAATTGTTGGGGTACACTCTCTAGTTGGTGAGAAGGGTTTCAGTGACTTTCACAGGCTTGGTGGTTTTGTGATTTTGTTTTGTTTCGGTGTTCTGGCTAAAGCAAAGCTCTGCAAACTCTTGTACTGGTACAGCTTGCAGGTACAGGGATGGGTGTGCCATGTCCTCCGCTGGCCTGATGTCAATAAGAGAACAAATTCCTGATTTGTGCCCAAAGGGTGTGCACAAAACCTGTCTCCCTGTAAGCCTGGATCCAGAGTGCAGTGCCTGCGGGTTGCCTTGCATTAGTCCCCATGAGAATGTTTGCATTTGAAATAAGCTCCTCTTTTATAGTCTCCCATTTGAGTTGCTTATTCATGGCTCTATCATATTATACCCTTCTGCATGGTCTCCTGTGTGCTAAACACCATGCCTTTCCCTCCTGCTCAGAGATCACAGACTAGCTAGGGCCAAACTCATATTTCAGAGGGAAAGGCAGCAGAAATCCAAAAGTGCATTTACAAGGTGGGACATGATTGCACTCCTCTTGAGCTGATGGAACTGTGTCTGAGAGCTGCTCATCTCAAATAGAGCCAATTTTGGAGTAATGATTCTGATTTTGCTGGAGAAGGACTGACAGCTGTAGCATTGTCAGCTGTGTGACAGCGAGGGGAAAAGTCCCCTCCTGGCATTTATTTCTGAAGAATGTGCTGCAGGGCTCTTCAAAACGAAAAATAAAGTACTAGCTTTAGCAGAGATTGGCTCCAGTGTAGCTCACAGTCACCCCAAAATTGTTTGTAACCAAGCTGCAGCTTAGGGAAGGCAGTAGGACCTGGACTAATGAGGAGGTAACTGCACACTCTGGAGATTGGGACCAGCGTTTCTTTCTGCTCGGGCCTTGAGGCTGAACCTCGCCTCTCCCACTGGGAATGGCTGTGCTGGGAAGCCAGAGCTCCTGGTGGAGGCTGAGCGGGAGCTGCTGCAGGCTGGCTGTCAGCTCTCCCTGCCCCTCGTGCCCGCCAGTCCCGTGAGGAAAAGCCAGGCAGCCCCGCAAATGCCGATTCTGCAGTACGGCCCAGAGGGGGTGAAGGAGTGCAAGAGATTCCCCGTGGGCATGAGCAACGCCAGGGGAGCGCGGCACCAACCCTGAGCAGCCACTGCTGCTGCCTGGCTGCCCTCCGCAGCCACTGCCGGCCCATCCAGCCCAGAGAGGCTGCCTGAGCACCAACCCTGAGCAGCCACTGCTGCTGCCTGGCTGCCCTCCACAGCCACTGCCGGCCCATCCAGCCCAGAGAGGCTGCACCAACCCTGAGCAGCCACTGCTGCTGCCTGGCTGCCCTCCGCAGCCACTGCCGGCCCATCCAGCCCAGAGAGGCTGCCTGAGCACCAACCCTGAGCAGCCACTGCTGCTGCCTGGCTGCCCTCCACAGCCACTGCCGGCCCCATCCAGCCCAGAGAGGCTGCCTGAGCACTGCTGCAGGCAGAGGTGACCAAACTGCAATATAAATGCGGCTCTCTGAAGCGCTGTGAGTGACAGAGAACACCTGACACGCTGTGTGGGGGAACGCTGGCTTCTTCTTGCCGTACTCTTGACAGGGGCATTAAAATGTATTTATATAACAGCTGGGGATGGCTTGCCCTGAGGAGTGAACTTAATTCTTAGTCTGCCAGGCACTCCTTTGCGAGTGACAGTGATTTGTCCCCTGTGTGTTCATTCTCCTTTTTGCCCTCTTTCTTTCCCCTTGCATTTTATAGAGCTGTATTTGACAGTCTAATTTCATATAACTAATAACATTATGTAGTGAAATGAGCTCAAATGTCCGTTTATGTCTCCAATGCTGAGCTATTTGGTAAATGTTCTTTTTGCCATCTCTCCTCTTGAGCCTCTGCCATGGTTCAGTTTTCTGATCTACCCTTAAAACAAACATTTTGAAGAGAGAAGTGCTCCCACATCTCTCTTCCACGTGACTAAGCCAAGGAAGTGCTTTGTACAGCCAAGAGAGGCCCTTTGGTGACAGGATGCCACAAGTAACTAAACAAAAAGCTAACCTGAAATTAGCTATTTTAATTCCTCTAGTAAAATTCTTGACAACACATTTCTACACGTCCCCTCATGTTGACATTGAAACAAAAGGAACGCAGAAATCCCAGCTCTGCCAAAATCAGGGAGAGTGTCAGTGCTGACTTGGACAGGCATGTCTTTGCTCCTGCAGCTCCTGTTTTTTGCCATTGTCCCTGATCTTTAACCACAGAGACCAGGTTGTTTTGCCCAGCTGAGAGGAACCTTTCACGCAGAGGAGACTTTGTGCACACATTTCACAGCCCCCTCTGTGCGGGCTGGTGGGTGCAGCCGTGAGCTGCAGGTCAGTACAGGACATGTGACAAATGGCACCTCCGGGTGCCTAATTAGAGGGATCTCCTCAGTAACACTCACCTGAGGGTTTGTAGCTGAGGATATATGTTGCTGTGAGTGCACACAAGCTGCAGTCACCCACAGAAGTGTCCAATAGGTTTTGTCACAGCTTCCTAAAAAGTTTGTGCCATTGGCCTCCAAAATATCTTGGGGCAATCTGTTCCACTGGGTAAATCTATTGGGAGACTCTTTGGAGCAGGCAGGTACATCTCATGGGAAAAGGACAAAGAAGAGCCTGTGTGCCATCATCAGCTTTTTTATTCCACACTAAATCTTTGAAACCTTGTTATCCCCTTATTGTCCCCTTTGGACATCCCATCTGCATCCCCTGTTCCCACAAGGAAGAATCAGGTGCAGGTCACTTTTAAGGAGTCAAAGTTACCAGACCTCTTTCAGAGCTAATGCTTTTTTCCCTAAATATTTGCCTTTTCCATCATATTACGAATAATTTGGTTTAGTCAAATCTCCCATTGAATTCTTTTTTAGCCAGGTGCAGCCCACCCCTCAGATTGAAAACAGCAATTTTACAGTGGGACTCTGGCCTCTGGCTTCGTCCCATCCGTGGGTCCGCCTTGATTTCTGATGTTTGCATGGACTTTTGTGAAAATAAATTCTCAGCTAAGGGAAGGGTGGGGGCAGGCACAGCTCAGAGCTGGCAGCTTCACGTACCTCATGCATTCACCAGAGCCACGCGAATGAATCTGCTTCTCCCCTGCTTTGCAGCATATCACAGCACTTCCTCCCCAAATGGAGAAAGCCATGTTCTGCTCACTGCCTGCACCCCACGTCCCATATGGGAAGGTGGCAGGCCGGGCTGGAGGCAGAGCAGCAGAGCTTGCCCTCTGCACATGCACTTACACAGCTGTATCCCTGGATAACGTGTGTGGATGAGGTGGGTCAGCCCTAGGATCGCATCCAGCACATCACAAAGCCAGTTAAGTGTGGGGGCAGCCCCCCAGGCACCGGGGAGCACCCCGGCAGCAGAGCTGCTGGCTCTCTGCCTTGGCCTTGGCTCTTCATCCACGTGCGTGGAGACGCCTGCTCCTGGTGAATTATAACTGCAGGGTAAAAAGGAGAAGACACTCCCTCAGTTTATGGTGAGGAAGCAGAATGCTTGAGGTAATAAATGAGTATGGGCAAAACAGTGGCTCAGATATTTCAACTCAGCCTTTAGAGTGCTGGATCTGGCCTTTGGATCTTTCAGCTTTGCCTTTTCTGTTCCTTAGTCTGCCATGAAAACAGAAACCAAGCCAGGAACTGTGATTTCCCTTCAGGATATAGGAGGAGGAAGAACATCACATGGATATCAAGTGTGCGTTCCTCTATCTCTCAGCTCATATGGAGTGCAAACTCAGTTCTGAAGAAGCCAGAAAAGTATTTAATATTTTATTTTTAATAACAAATATGGCTGTGTGGGGTAATTAAAAAGATGGCAAGTGCTAGACTGTGCTTTCTGATGTTTCCATTGACATCAGTTCTTCTGGCTGGCCTCAAAACCACAGTTGATATGCCCTAAATTAGCAGAACTGAGCTTCAAAACTGAACAAAGCTGCAGATCTTTTTTTTTTTTCCTTCATTTTAACATTCTCTACAAAGTTGGCTCAATGGGTTTTTTCCTCTCATATTTATTAATATACATTTTGAATGCTTAATTTAGAAACGACCACAGTCCTTGATCACCTTCCTGTTTACATTTTGATGTTTCACTCAGAGCAAAGGGACCCTTCTTGTACTTCTTCTCCCTCCTCCACTCTCCAAGCTTTGTCACTCTCCTCTGGGATCTCTTTTCAAAAGATCAAGAGGAGAGAAAAGGCTTCAGATGCCATAAATATTGCAGGAACCAGTGTTCATCAGAGAATGGCCTCCTTTAAGATCAATATGTCTTCCTGAGGGGGCATTCAGTCCTTCAAAGTAAACAAGCTGGGAACATTAATTCAAATGCTTTTATACTAAATACATATACATGAATTAAACCGTGTGGCTGTGATAAATAAGCCTTATATAAGTAAGGTTTAAAGCAAACCACACATGCAAAAAAAAAAAAAAAAAGGCAAACTCTGCAAATTTGCAAGGAATGAACTGATGCCTGCTGCTGATCTTGTGATGACCGAGATAATTTTGTTAAAGGGCTAAAAGGAAGTTCTCTTCACCTTTGTGAATAGATTGATCTGGGCAATCAGAATCTTTTCCTGAGAGGAGGAGCAGCATTATGCTGATGTGTAAGTCAAGATATATTGCAAAATGTGCTGAATCTACATTTTGCAGTCTGTCATTGCCTAGGTTTGGAAATGTGGTGTTTTCTTGGCAGGGAGAGGGACAGAGACAGGGTTACCTCCATCACAAGCAGGGAAGGTGAGAGCAGTGTGTCTCGATTTCTGTCTTTGTCAGACATTGGGAGCTGGGTCAGACTGCTGCCAGGTGCTTTGGGTGGGTTTGTAACCTGCCATCCTCCCGGAAAGGGGCAAGTGCCAGAGGAGCCTGGCAAAGGTGGAGCTTGGACTGGAGGTGGGCAGTACCCACCTCAGCTTTCCTGCTTCTGATACCAGCTGCCCTCCTTCCAGTGCCACAGGGGACCAAGGCAAATGAAATACACTGGAGTAGGGAACCATGAAAATTGAGGATAATTGGGATGGTCGTGAATGAAATGTTTTGGTCTGTTCATGTTCAGGATAGCCCCTCTCCCTCAGTGAAATCAGAGTCTCCTGCAACCCTGGAGGAGTTAAGTGTTCATAAGAACATTTGATTCTCTGGGTTATTAGATCTGGACAACAGTTCCAGGGAAACCCTTCCCTAACAAAGTATAACAAGGCAAAGAAGATAGGAAAAAAAAAAAAAAAAAGAAAAAGGTGGGAGCATAGGAGAGGTCAATAACAGAGAAAATGTTGCTAATTCTGACACATTTGAAAACTAGGATAACCAAGTGGAAGGAAGGGTAAGGAGAAAGAATGTAAAAGAATTAGCACAAAAATATCCTTGTGGTCATTTTTTTCATGTCTGGCACAGCTGGACATTCAAAAGAATCTCTTCATACGTTAGCCAACTGGCTGGCTGGTGGCTACAGCCTGCAGCAAGGTGTGTGGTTGTGTCTTCTTTTACACTGCTGTGGGCTGGGCTTTTTTGTACTTAGACAACTGGAAGATTTCCTCCTAACCCATAAGCTCTCCACCTCAGAGGATGGAAAAAATCAGAGATTTCAGCATGATTTTGCCAAACCTTGTGATTGTGCCAGTCACTGAGACAGCAAAAACTTGTCTGTGGGCCCTTGCAGACTTGGAGTGTTGCAGACATGATACAGTAGCAGCACTTTGATATCAGTGAAAGTAGGTACGTTTTCATCCTTTAAAAGAGTTTAGGCTGTCTAAATAGTTGATCAATTGGTTTTTGTACACCACCTAATCCCTTTTCTGCCAGGTGCTTGTGTCCAGAGTCTCTAATCTGGGTTGGTGGTGAGCGAGAGGATTTATATCACAGCAGGGAGTGTTGAGCTGCTCAGACACCAGTTTTTTCTGAGCATTTCCTTCTGAGTCACAGAGCCTTCGTGTGGCAGCCCTGGGTGCTGTGAGACGTGTGAGGAGACCAGGACCATGTCTGGGACAGGCAGTAGGAGAGAGCTTCGTGAGGCGAGGGGCAGAGCAGGCAGCTGAAAGGTGGCAGCTGAGAGGCAGCCCTGCGATCCTCCATGCTCTCGGTGCTGAGGGATGAAGTCCATCCTTTTATTGCACAGGGACAGGGCTGTAAATAATGTTGGCAAATGACATTGCCTGCTCACAGGTCCTGAGGCACCCCCAGTCAGCCACGGAGAGGGAGCTTCCATTCATCTTACTCTTCACCTTTAAACTAATGGGCTGAAATCTCCAAGCAGTCTCTTCTGATCTTTCCAGCTTGAGGCCATAATGGTCTGAAAGGAAGACTAAGTGAGTGCAAAACTGCCGGCCAGGAGGGTAAGTTTTCATGTGGGCAGCCTGGTCCTGACATTCAGTAGATACAATTTAAAGGGATGTTATACAAGATGGATGGAGAAACACACGGTAAACCCAGCAAGTCTGGTAAGGCTCCCGTGAGTTATTCTCTGACCTTAGGTAGCTCCACAATATTTATGTTCATTTTGTTCATGGCCTTCCATCTCACAGATTCATCTGTGCTGCTGTAATGGGGATAATAAAGACTCCTGAGACATTTCTCAGGATCTCTGAAACAAAATGTACAAAATCCTCTCCATTACCCTCATACAACACTGTTAGAATTCGTCTGTTTGTTTAGGACTCTGCTCACTCTGTTCCTCTCCAAGGGTTTGATATTGTATTCCTCCGATGAGTGTGAAAACAGCCACGTGTGCAAAATATGTGGAGCATCATTTAAGACTAAAATCAGTATGAATGTATATATTTAATCAATATTTTTAGCATTGTAAATAACTGGGAGGTGATGTTTGACTAGTGTTTGGACTTACTGGATGGACACATTTCCCACATCTCTAGATGGGAGGTTATGTTCTGAATTTATATTATTCTCCTTCAAATAAACTTTGTCAGGAATCAGAATTAAAAGATATCCAAACCTGGAAGGGAGGTGCAGGGTAAATGTGTATCTCCTTGAGCAGTGCAGCATAATTTGTCCTTTCATTACCTCTAGCTCTAGAGCCCGTCATTGTTTCACTTCTGAGAAAACAGTCTTGATCACTGCAATTCTCCCTTTCTTCCCAAATCAAATTGGGATTCAGAGTCTCCTGTAGGCAGTGCAAAGACTCTTGTTAACTTCACGTTTTTTTTCGATCAGACTTTAGTCATTTTAAGCAGAGAGAACTGCAGTCACAACCTTTCCATCCCACTCTTCACCTGTTTTTTCTCTGGGCATCTGCAGGTTCTTTACTGCTGTGAATTTTTCTTTCTAAGTGTGGGATTCCCTGTGCTCCATACCATATGGGCCATATGTCCATATGGTCAGTGTCAACACAGGAAGCCAACTCTCTGCCCGAGGGATGGACTAATGTAATAAACCCCCTGTCTAGAAGTTGTGAAACAGGCTGGGGTGGGCTGTGCTCAGGTGATTTAATTTGCTGCTCAAAATCTGTTCCTCAGGCTTAGCAGAGCAGTGGGGTACTGGTGCCAGTCAAGCAGAGAGCACATAGCTGACTGGAGGGATGCAAAATGAGGCTTTGGTGTACCTGGGAGCTTGATGAGAACAGATCAAATACCTACCTGGGTCAACTCTGTGCAATGCTTCCCTCAAAACAGCTTTGTCTTCTACAATTTGGGATTTCCAAACTCTGGGGAGCTGGGCTCACCAACCCTCTGAGGCAACGTGAGTCAGGCTGCTGCTCCGCAGAGCAGGGAAATAAATTACAACAAAGGCTTTCTGGAACTTCTCATTCTGTTGGAGTTCTGGTTTATTTAATTTGTCTCCTGACACATCTAAAGGTGGGGAGGACATGAGCCAAGCAGTATGAAAGGGTAGCTCCAGAGAGGGCTGAGAGAGGTGAACAAACAGAAGCTGACACTAAAAAAGGTCAGCTGTTTAAATGGCCTGATTTAACCAAGGCACGTGTCAGGCTGCATGCCCCCAGAGGAGATTCCTTGTGTGTGTTTATGAACTCTGGGAAAGGGGCCAACTTAGCCCTAATTATATTTTATTTAATCAGCTATTTAAATACTGAACTGTTTTCTTGGCTCTCCTCCCCATTGAGATCACATCTTTATACTCTTGACCTTTTTATTTTATGCAAGAGGCTCTTTCTTTGGTTTGGACTGAGGTAAGTCAGCTGCACTTCGCTTGTTCTTACATCACCTCTCTTCTTGGAAGACAGAAAGCCCAAGGTTATTTATTTCCCAGGTTTTCAATATGAAGGAAATAGAGAAGTTATTTTTTTCCATTTTCACTATGCAAACTCAAGAAGACCCTCTGGAATAAGGGGAAGTATATTTAATGATGTAACATAAGTAGATTTCTAGACAATACCAGGAACATTTTGTAGTTTTGCTTTGAGAAATGCTTGGAGAAAAACACAGCTCAGCTATCTGGACAGATCTATTACTCCTCTCTTCTAAAGCTTCATTTTCTGTAAAGAAATGACAGGAGTGCAGGGGAATTAACTGCCTGAGACAAGCAGGCAGTGTGTTTCAGAGCAGTGTTCAGCACAAATAATGAGTTCCCTTGAAATCCCACAGGATTTGGACATGTATTGGTTAAAGAACTCTGAAAGGAGACTGAAACAATACTCATGCCTTTCTGTGCTGGTTTTGCTCAGCCTGGGTTTTGGTAGTGGGGGGGGCACAGAGGTGGCTTCTGTGAGAAGCTGCTGGAAGCTTCCACCATGTCCAGCAGAGCCAGTCCCTGATGGCTCTGAAGATGGACCAAAACTGGGCCAATGGGAGAAGAACAAGCTTCTCAAGAGCTTAGAAAACAATTTAATTACAGCTGTGGATTTAATATGGACAAGACTCTACCAAAGAGCAGCTTGTGGATTTTGATGAGGAACATGCTGGCCCTCCAGTTTATCTTGTAGCTAAACACTGGCTTCTCAAGTGGACACGGAGGATTTAGCAGCAGCAGCCTCATTTGCCTTGGCTGGGAGCAGCTCTTTTGACTTTCTCCCTTTAATTTAAATCCTCACATTTCAGCCTCTGAACTAACCCTCTCCAAGGAAGATCTCTGCCTTCTCACTTCCACTATTGTATGTTTATGGCTACAGGAATTCTGAGAATAGTTTTGTCACAGAAAGTGCCACCAATGCTGTGGAAACCTGTCTGACTGGACCCTGCTCCCTCTCTCTCTGTTTCCCTCTGCACAGAGCAGGCATCAGGTTCCTCTGTGATGGGCACAGTTCAGATTGCTGTGCTCCAGCTTTGAGCTCCTCTCCGCCTCAGCACATCCTGTGTGTTTAATGATCCACGCTGGAGTGCTGGCAGGACGTTGAGGGGTTGGTTTTGTTATTGCTCTTCTGGCAGGATGGCATTCTGCTTGCCCAGGAGCAGGAGATTGGTCAGATGTGCACCGAGGTGATGCGTGTGCTGAGAAACACCCAGGCTTTCAAAGCTGCTTTTGAAGCATCACCATTTCACTGTTGAGACACTGGTGTGCTTCTGGTGCAAATTCTGCTTTCTCCCTGCTCCTCCCCTTGTGCATCCAGGGGTGTCGTTTCAAGGGAAGCCAATGTTTCTGCAGTGCTGGCAAAGGCAGTTTTTCTAAAGGGGGGAGGCCTATATTTTGTACCACCAAGTGCATCTTTCTCCTCACCCTTACACAGTTTATTTACTTTCCGGTCCAAGGGAAACAGGCAGACTGAATTTTAAATGGCAAACAAGCACCCAAATTTCCTTGGCACATCTTGGCTTTAGGAGGAACATCTGATAAAAAAGGCAGCTTGTGTTGAAGATGTCCCTGGGCAGGGCAGCAGAAATATCAGAAAAAATCCTGTGTTTTTGAAAACAACAGAATTCCCCCTCTGCTGCGTGCTTCCTTTCAATGCCTCTGTCTCCCAGAGGGAAACCGCTTCACACGTCCGAGATTGCAGGAGCCTAAATGAGTCAGATGTCCCTTTCCCTCTTGATAAGGCAGGGCAGGCTCCAGGATTAGTTATGCATCTGATTGTGTCTCTAATAAACTAAATGTAATTAAAAAATAGAGCAGGGCCATTGCATTTTAACAGCTTGAAGCTTTCCCTGTGGAAGGATCATCAAACAGTGAAAGAATATGAAGATTCAGCTCCCCAGCACCTGCTGGGCAGCCGCTGTCAAAGATTAACAGCATCTCGCCAGGTTTATTAAAGCGAACATGAATACTTTGGGGGCTCTGTGGGTAGTTATGGTATCACGTTTTATTATCTTCCACTGAAATGAAATTACTTATTGTAATTGCTTGTCAGTCACAGACCAACAAATCTGACAAAGGAAAGCTTCTTTGCTGCTAATGGGGAGCAGGAACAGAAGGGAGTGGATGGACTGAGCAAGATTCTGCTCTGATTCTTTTAGGGGGGAGGTAGAGGAAATATAACAGAGAGGGAGGGAGGGAAAGGGCTTCAGCTTTGCACAGTGCCCTGAGACAGCCAGTTCTGCCCAAAGGGAGTGAGCAGCTGATCCAGGGCGGTGTGTCAGGCTGGTTGGAAGTGACTGCTTTATGGACAGTGTATCAGGCACAGCAGCTCAGCAGTTTCTTGATAACATCAACTATTATATCTCGTGGAGACACTGCTGAGGTTTATATGCCTGGGGCCCACCAGTCAGCGGGAGGTGTGAGCTTTGCACAGAGCAAGGATCTGAGTCAGACAAGAAAATGATCCATTTGGGTTGTTTGCTTTCAGGCATCTCAGCCTTTCCTGTTGTACTTAAAGGAGGAAGAACAGCACGTAGGAATAAGGGTGCTGGGAGCAAAGGGCACAGCGAGGGATCCCTGCAGGGATTTGGAAGGGAAGAGTGCTGTACCAGAGACAGACATGCTCCTTTGAGAGCACCTCTGGGAGTGCAGCTGGCAGGACTCAGCAATTGCATAACCTGTCTGGTGGAGGGATGAGCTGTGCTTGTTTTACCTGTGGGCAGGCAGCAATCCCAGCCCGATGAGGAGAGCAGAGCCGGCTGCAGCTGTTGAGGCAGGGGTTGCCTTTTCCATCTTCAGAGGCTCTCTCAGCGCTGCAGCAGCACAAGGCAAAGGGCTCAAGGTGTAATTAAAATGGAAGCATGCCACAGACAAGGCAACCAGTCCCAGTGTTTGCCATTTGACATGGAGTTAGATGTGTCCACCAAGTAACCATGTTTGAAAACCCCAATAGTGAGTCCCCTTAGCATTCACTGTAGAGGTCGCTATAGGTTCCTAATAGAGGAAAAAGAAAAAAAGACTCTGAATCTCAGAATCTCTAGGTAAAGGGACAGCCTTGAAAGGACTCTGTTTCATGTGCAGCCATAGCCAGCCTCAGGCAACAGGGATGGGAAAGACTGGATGAACAAGCAAAGCATTCCCAGATTTTATGCTGTTTTCTGACATTTTGCAGTTCCAATTTTCAATTCAGTATTGTTTTATTTCCTCTTGCATCCACGATGCTGATATTTCTTCACTTTTGTAATCACTGTATTTTGTAGCATCTGCAACCAGTATTTGAAGTAGGTAACTTCCTTCATGTATTCTGACCTTGTCACTTCCTGTCTTCATTTGATGCCACCTCACTGGTGCTTGAGAGGAGACTGTGAACAGCTGCTGTTTATGCTCTGGCTCGTTCTACTCACAGAATGCTGACTCGGGGACCAGTTCAGCCAAACAAGTGATGAGAAAAGCTTGGGAAACAGCAGCCTCTAGCTTCACCAGGGGAATAGAGGTAAAGCATGGCAGTGAACATCACAGGTCCCATATCACAGAGCTCACCAGCCCCAATGGCTCACCCATGTCGCAGCTGAGGGACACAATCCTGTGTTTACACAAGTGTAAATGTACTAGAACTTGTTAGAGAACCAAATGTGTTCAGCCCTTTAATTATGGTTTTGTCTGCTGTATCTAGTTTCCTAGTGCATGAATCCCTGTCTTGAGATAGTTTTTGTTATGTAATTGGTATTAACGATTAGTGTTCAGCACTAATTAAACAGATTGGTTTTCATTCTCAGACGTTTCACTTAAGATGCCTTCAGGCTACTAGACTGGGAGGGAGTTCTTTTTTTTAAGCATGTCTTCATTAGCGCTTATGTCTCTTTTATCTGCAGATGAGGATTCTCTGCTTCCTTTGTACTGCAACATCAACCAGGGTACTATCAGCTTTTCATCCTCTCAGCAGCAGCTAGTATTTATTAGTACTTTATTAGAGGCATAAAGGATGCCTAGTGATACAATTACAGCTCATACCTTTTGTTGTTTTGGTTCCCGTCCTCCTGGCTGCTTTTTGAATTGTGAATGATAGATAGTATGATATTTACATACCAATTTTACAACTTAATTTTAATACTAGCTGCATGCCATGTACTGGTGTTTTCAGCTGAGCTCTAGGGTTTAACAATATCATTTCCTATTTCAAAGTTTATTCCATGATAAAGCATCCAAATGTGGACTGGTAACAACTGCAAATGTTGCTGACAGTAAAGGCAGGAGGAATCATTGCTGTTGGACATCATGTATAACACAAAGTGGAAAACATAATTTAATAATTATTATTTCTCTACTGTCTCATGTCTGAGCTACAGTAAACCATTGGGAAAGTCATCCAATCTTCACTTACAGAAGAGGTGAATCTATCACCTTCCTGTGTTCCTGTGGTTAATTGTCTTCAGCACCAGAAATGTGAATCCTGTTTTGCATTAGAGCCTGTGCATTTTCAGGTTTTGGTCCCTGAATGCTGTAATTTTTCAGCCTCATCTATGTGAAGTGCCCATACCTAATGGAAATCTCCACTTTCATAAAGGTAATTACAGGTGCCCAAGTGTTATGTCTATTTTGAATTTCAAACTGGAAGTAGTTAAAATTCTGGTAATCATTAGCGAGGATTATTAAACTGTTCTAGATTTTCATGGGTTTAGGTGGTGAGATGCTTCTGTAACAAGTTAATCAATATCCTTCCCTAAGGAGTAGGAGTTGGTCTGTGGGTCTCTGATCAGAAGATCTGACCAAATGAGCAGGCTCAGTTGGATTTTTGTGCACCAGTGCTGGTTAGTGTGAAAGAAGTGCCGTACTTTTCCAGGAAGGGAGACTTTTGTTATTTCTGCTTGTTATCTTCATTTCCTACTTGTTTTTGGATTAGATGATGAAGTTTGATGAGTCATTCTGTACTGGGTGAAGCATGCAGCAGTACAGACATCCTGTGAATGACAGGTGTCCTCCTTTCTGAGGAGGTCTGATCTCCACAGTACTCACTTTTCCACTGTGCTGTGCCTGCCATTTAGAGCCATGGGCTAAGCTCTCTCTTAAGAGCTTGGGTGGGACTGAGAGTGTGGAAAAGGGTCCAGATTTTCTGCACTGAGCAGCAACAATTATCTTCAGAGTCCCCCAGCTGGCACCCAAAGAACTGTCTTAGGTTTTGAGCCTCAGAAGTTAATGAGGAAGGAACAATGTAAAAGCAGCACTGAAGTATAACCTTGCCTTGGTTTTCTCTATATCAGGTGACAAGAAAAATGTAATAGAGCTGGCAAATACTCCTGAATGCCACTGTCCAGCCATTTTCAAAAATTAAGAATTCTCCTCAGCATGGCATACTTGTAAGTGCTTCATATTCTCTTGGATTTCTGTAAATCCTGTAACAAATTATTCCAGTTCTTTACTGTACACTTAGACATATTACCTAACACAAATTACAGTCACTCTCTTTTTAGTTTCAGCCCTGCTATGACACACACACACTGGTCACAGAGGGATTCTGCTAAACACTCCCATTTACTTGTAGCTGTGTGTAAGTTTGAACCTTCTTTTTGACATCTCCTCGTGCTTCTGGTCCTGCCACTTCGAGCACATCACACCAGTCATGAGTTAAGTGTTGGGTTTGGTTTTGTGTACATGGAACAAATGAAAAGGCTGGGTTACAATTTCACCTCTTTCATAAATGCCAGTCTCCATGTCCACACCTTCTTCTATTAGCAAACAAAGTTGTGATATAATAAAATGGAGAAAGAGTGAGGCTGGGGTTCTGGTCCTTGCTCTGCCCCAACACAGCATCCAGGGCAGCCTTCCCCATCACATCCAGCATCAGGGGCCTTTTCCAAGAGTCAGCTGACTCAGCTGAGACCATTGATTCAAAATGATGAATTGACTTTTCATTGCTCATGTGGGTAAGGTGATTCATCTGCTTTGCAAAATAAAGTCCTCTGGATGGAGGAAATGGCCAGAGACATGATGCCTTCCTGATTCAGTATATCTTTCCTTATTTGAAAATATTTATGTAATTTTTTAAAATATAATTTCTCTCAGAAACCAAATACATTATGTTGTGGTACAGATTTCAAGGCTCATTTCCTTGGTGGATAATCTTCAATTTCTATTGGTCTCATCTTTTAACACTTTCAGAGTCAGTGAATTAATTACAATTTGGTGGCAGCAGTTTTTGCTCATTTTTCCCCCTGTAAGGTGTCCTCCTAACAAGGGGTCTGCAATAATATTATCACTGTGTGGTATTTTAAACTGATCGTTTAAATGTGCTTTACCTCATATTCAAGTGAGTTGATATAAAGAGTGTTCTTTCAAATGCTTAAAAGGACATATACAAAGCTCCTGGAATTACAGCTGGTTTATTTTTCCCTAGCTAATCAGATTAAGTGTAATTTACAATGCCTTTCTGTAAAGGAAAATAGAAGACACTTTGGCTTAATTTAAGAGGAGCCTGTAGCAGTATTTAAAAAAATTAATTAGAAGTTGTTCACTTTAGAGGAGGCAGCCTGAAGCGTAGATGCTCCGACATGGTTTACATTTCTGCAGTACAAACCTGTACTTCCTCAGAATGCTCCCACCCAGCTCCTTCACTCTGGCAGTTTATGGTGTTGGCAAAGCAGCCCAGAAGAGCAGTGAGGGACTGGCCTTGACTGGGAACACTCCAGAGTTACTGCCTTGGTATTTATGATAAAGCTGCACCCAATTTTCCATCTTGGGTCGGGAAATTTCAGCTGGGAAAGTGTGAGCATTTGTAGATAAGGCTCTTTAATGCCACGTCTCGTGTGGGGCTTCAGGTGTTGTTGTATCATCGCAGCAGATGCACAGCAAACCAGGCAGAGGGGAGAGGAAAAGGCCCTGCCACAGAACAAGGAGAGCTGCACGTAGCTGCAAACCCAGAGGGAATCTGAGGGGCTGCAGTCCTCCTCTCAGTGCTTTTGGATGAGAGCAGTGCCTGTCTGTCTCCCTGGAGGTAATGAGGAAGCTCTTCTGTCCTGTCAGCTGAGCATTTGCTGGCTGGAAAAAAAGGAAAACAAAACAAGTCATTGCTAAGAGTGGAAATCCTGCTCCTGCAGGCAGCAGGTGGTGATTAAGAAACACAGCTTTTTTATAGGACTTGATGCTCTTTACTTGCCTGAAGACGTTTTCTCCTTTCTTTTTTCATCTTTTTTCCTTGTTGCAGGGTGAGATTGTGTGGTTGAGAATGTGTGACATCTCACTGCTGGGCAGGAGAGGCAAAGCTGTGTCTGGGCCATGTTTTCAAGCAGACAGTGCAAAGAATGGGTGAAATGAGAGAAATCAAAGAGCTGCTCCATGCAAACTCTGTCAGTCTAGTGGGGGATCCTGCCTGGATGGAAAGGAGCAAAGTGAGGGCCAGAGAAGTCGAGCAGCCTTGAAATTGCTCTGTACTCCTCTTCCTGTTCTAAGGCTGAGGACACTACATTTGCACCAAATGCTGTTCTCTCTATAGGAGAACTAAATGGGCCATGAAGAGCAATTCAAGTCCCTGGGGAAATACAAGGGAACTAAATCAGATTGAGCGTGTCAAAACCATCTCAGGTGATAGAGTTATGGGAGAACAAGGAAAGATGGAGACAAATACGGGAAGGAAAAATAGGTGCTGAGTGCTTTGAAGCCTCCTGCGTCAATCCAGCTGGGACCAAGGGCATCCTGACCTTCCCAGGAAGCTGCTCAAGAGATTTGTCCTCAGGGTCTTCAAAACCCAAAGCTGAAAAAAGCTAGACAGTAAAAATGAGGGCTGAGTTATTCTGTGTACTAAATGGTGCTCCTGGCCCACAATTTGGTGAAAAGGCGTTTGAATGATGTCACGTTCCACTGGTGCAAATTTTCTAACAGAGCCAGCTTTATTTAATTCAGAAAAAAATATTTTCTGGGTAATGACACAGAAGCCAAATATTGGGAGTAAGAGATACAGAAAATAGATGAAAATAAGGAGGGAAGACCATCCTAGGGTAATCTTGAAGTATCCCAAGGGACACTATTAATGGTATCTTTTGGAGAGATGAATGCAAGGAAGAAAAAGAAGCTAGTCTCTCCTTGGGAAGCTACTTAGAGATGATATTTTGGAGATGATTGCCTATAATTGAAAGAGACAAGCAGAGAATGAGCGTGGAAAAGGAGCACCCTGTATGTGTAACCAAGCAGGTGTAAAATGAGAGTGGCAAATCTCCCAGTCTCTCCTCAGTTTCCTCCAGTTGCAGATCAGTTACACGATAAATTGTTTAGAAGGGAATTATAGACACGAGGTATTAAAACCAAAATAACAAATACTAGAAACACAGTGCATGGGACGGAAAGTGAATCAAAAATAAACCTGACTCCTGTTGTGTGAAGATCAAGATCTGTCATCTAATTACACACTCAGGGACAGGGATAAGGGATGGTACTGGAGGCGACTCCCTGAGTTTTCAGCCTGGTGTTTGTGTTCAGAGCTGGCTGCAACCTGGGAATCATCTCCTGCTGCCAAGTCCGTCTACGAGTGTATGTGGGACAGATAATCTTTTTTTTTTCCATAGGTATTTGGATAAAGATATGAACTATTATTGGAATAGGAGGGGATTCACAGAAAAGAGAAATCATTTAGCATGAACTGCAGTGACAGTTTTTCCTTTTCCACAGCTTTTATGGCTCACTTTCTCTTATGTAGCTCTACAGAGTGTACAAGCAAACCTTCTCCAGATTCACCAAAAGGTTGCCACAGGAAAGTGAAAAATAATTTTAAGCAGTTACATTTGGAAAACAAACAAACAAAAGAATAAATTGAAACAAGGCAGGAGAAGCTCTTTGGTTCCTGAGCAGTCTTGGTTGTTGTTTCTATTCAAACTCAGGGCAAGAGAAGCTCAAAATCCAGAGAAGGAAAGATTGGTTTTCTTTGTTCAGGATACAGCATGCAAAAGGAACAGAAAAGGCAGAGGATATGTATGATCCCTGCAGGATAAAGGTCTTGTCTCAGTCAACATTTACTCTCTGGATGAAGAAGATGAAATCATCCCAAGTGCACACAGTGCTGTTTCTCTTCTTTATACCCTTTACCTGAGGTGCAATCTAAGGTGCTCCACCCTGCAGTGGTGGCATTAAATGACAGAGGACAAGGGTTTTCCTGTGCTCCCTTCCCCAGCAGAGAACAGCAGGCCATCAGGTGGCTTCAAACCCACATGAGCTCTGTAGCAGCCACACGTAATGCTGCTGGAAAGGGACTCAGAAGAAGGGGAATCCCTTTGCTTGTATTCTTTGTCCTAGATGGTTGATTGAGCTATGAGCATGGGAAATCAAACAAGTCCCCCAGTGACAGGCCAACAGGTAGCTTGTTTGGTTAAAAATAGAAGAAGCTCAAAATTACCGGTCTTCATGTTTACAGTGATTTTTTTTGTTAAATATTTATGTCAAATATGCTATTCTCTTCTAGAAAAAAAAAATCAGCTGTCAGTGTGATTGAAAATAGCAGGGGACTCTTGCTTTTAACTGTCAATTTGGTTAAGCAAATTCAGCAGTAATTTCTTTCCAAGATGTCAGCTTTTCATTAAAAATGGCAAGTAAAGAGGGATGAAATCCTGCAGAACTTGTCCCTGGCTTTGCTGCTGCATTGTTTTTTGTCTGCAAATTGCAGCAAAAAACCTTTTAGGAGCCCTCCAGCCAGAGGGCTGCGTGTCTCATGTTCCTCTGGAGCTCTTGGCTAGGAGAACTACTGGACTGAAAGCTATGTATGGCTGGAAGGAATTAAGTTTTATATGTTTGCCATAAACCAATGAACCAAACCTCTTTTAAAGTAGTGCCCCGGTGTGTTAATGCTCCTCCACTGCATTTGCAGGTGCAGAGCGGTACCTTGCAGCTTCTCTGTGGCTGTGCCTGCCCTGAAGGCAGGGTTAAATCCAGCACCACCCTTTGAGTGTGTTGGTATGTTGCTCGTGTCTAAGGAGAGAAAGCAAACGTTGTTTTCAGAAAGGTTCCCCAGGCTGTGTTGATTACATATATTTCAGGCCAGTTTCCTGTTTTTGCAGCCAGTTTCCCACCTCTTTCTCCTAAAGGCCCAAGGAACGTGATGTCTGTAGAGCAGCTTGGGTATTTTCCATTTTCTGGACTGTGACTCCAGCTGTGCCCACTCTGATTCCCTGTGCTTAAATAAGGAGTAGTTTAAATCATTGTACTACGGAGATAAAACATATTTCAGCAAAGGCTATGGTTTTCTCAAGAGCCTTGGAAGTATGTGTTTAGTCCTTCAGTCTCAGTGAGACTTTGAATACTCACAGATACATTTCAAAAACCCCCCAAAACCTCTGAATAATTCCCAGGTTTGCTGCTTCCCCCCTGCTCTGCCCTCCTGTGTCTGCCGCTGCCTGCACATCCCTGTTTTTATTCCAGGAGGTCTCCAGGCTTTATCCTGAAGGAACGTGTCCAGAACAAGCTGACATATTTTACAATATGTACTGAGACATTTGAATTAGGATAAACCAGACCAGGCAATAGAAGTTACTTACAAAAGATGGCTGCTGTCTATTGCTGAGATCACTCAGTGAATTTGGAAGTAATGGGGTAACAGCGAAATTTATTCGGAATTAATGGGTTCATATAAATATTCTACAGTAAATTATTTGCCAAATAACATTCATTACTTTGCGGCAGAGGTCATATAATTGAGAAAATGTATTTGTGAATAAATTATTCAACAATTAATGTAAAATGTAGCTGCTAAATTATTCACAGAGACTAATTCACGCAGTTCTAATTAATTTCCACTCTGCAAGTGTTTTTGGGTACATGTGCATTTGTCCCTGCCCATGGCAGGAGGGTTGGACTGGATGACCTTTAATGGTTCCCCCAACCCAAACCTTATAGGGCTCCTGTGATATGAGGGCACGGCTCCTGCAGCTGGTAGTAAACAGCATTTACTGTCTCCCTCTGCAGCTGCAGTTACTGAATTTTATCCTGTGTGAAGCCTCACCTCCAGAAATCCGTAAAAACGCTTCTTTTTGTCTCAAATAATGTACTGTTGTCTGGAACACTTCTCCCAGTGTTGACTGCATTGGCATGACAAAAAAACAATACCACAAATGCCAATTATTTTTAAATTGAATTTGATTTCAAGACCAGCATCACTGGAGGTCATCACTGTCATCCCAGCAGCCCAACATTTTTTTTAAGAACCCAAACCCTTTAAGCTTACAGATCTTAACACTCTTCTTCCGTGAAAGAAGTGGTTTGACCTCCATCAGCTTCAACCTGCAAGATCATTGTGAGATCCTTCAGATCCCAGAGGTGCAGAAGAGACTCAAGTCCAGTTTGTTGGGCACGTCCAGGGCGAAGGCAAGCAGAGCTCCGTGAGCTGTTTGATTGCTAGACTGACAAATAGCAGGGACCCTGTCCAACAGCACTGCTTCTGCTCACCAGCAGCTCCTTGTCTTTTCTCTGAGGGAGAGAGGAGCAGCAGCTCTTTGTGATGGCACCAAAATCTGAGGGGCTGCTGAGGTGTCAGAGCTCCAGGTGTCTACAGGACAGAGAAAAGGCTGGGGATTCTCCGTGGCTGCTGCAGTGCCAGACAAGTTAATCCAAGTGCAGGAGGGAGAGAGGAATTACATGTGTATTGAGGAGGTTAAGACATGACAGAAAGGATGAGATTAAAAAATGTCATTTTTTGTAGCTAATTGTAGTCTAGAGTAACAAAAAATAGTGTGCTTCCTGAAGTAAAATGTGACTGTAGGGAAGCACCAGAGACAAGCATAATAAATTCACACAATTCAGGCCCTCATGTTTCCCCTGTCTGAGTGTGGAAACAGCTTTGCCAGCCGTGCTCACCAACTGCTCCAGAAACGTGGCATGGGCTCCCTTAGGGGATGGCCAGGGCTCCCTTAGGGGATGGCCAGGGCTCCCTTAGGGGAGAGCCAGGGCTCCCTTAGGGGATGGCCAGGGCTCCTTTAGGGAACAGCCAGGGCTCCTTCAGGGGATGGCCAGGGCTCCCTTAGGGGATGGCCAGGGCTCCTTCAGGGGATGGCCAGGGCTCCCTTAGGGGATGGCCAGGGCTCCTTCAGGGGATGGCCAGGGCTCCCTTAGGGGATGGCCAGGGCTCCTTTAGGGGATGGCCAGGGCTCCTTCAGGGGATGGCCAGGGCTCCCTTAGGGGATGGCCAGGGCTCCCTTAGGGGATGGCCAGGGCTCCTTTAGGGGACAGCCAGGGCTCCTTTAGGGGATGGCCAGGGCTCCTTCAGGGGATGGCCAGGGCTCCCTTAGGGGATGGCCAGGGCTCCCTTAGGGGATGGCCAGGGCTCCTTTAGGGGACAGCCAGGGCTCCTTTAGGGGACAGCCAGGGCTCCTTTAGGGGATGGCCAGGGCTCCTTTAGGGAACAGCCAGGGCTCCTCTAGGGAACAGCCAGGGCTCCTTTAGGGAACAGCCAGGGCTCCTTTAGGGGACGGCCAGGGCTCCTTTAGGGAACAGCCAGGGCTCCTCTAGGGAACAGCCAGGGCTCCTTTAGGGAACAGCCAGGGCTCCCTTAGGGAACAGCGAGGGCTCCTTTAGGGAACAGCCAGGGCTCCTTTAGGGGACAGCCAGGGCTCCTTTAGGGGATGGCCAGGGCTCCTTTAGGGAACAGCCAGGGCTCCTCTAGGGAACAGCGAGGGCTCCTTTAGGGAACAGCCAGGGCTCCTCTAGGGAACAGCCAGGGCTCCTTTAGGGAACAGCCAGGGCTCCTCTAGGGAACAGCCAGGGCTCCTTTAGGGAACAGCCAGGGCTCCTTTAGGGGACGGCCAGGGCTCCTTTAGGGGACGGCCAGGGCTCCCTTAGGGAACAGCCAGGGCTTCCTTAGGGAACAGCCAGGGCTTCCTTAGGGAACAGCCAGGGCTTCCTTAGGGAACAGCCAGGGCTCCTTTAGGGAACAGCCAGGGCTCCTCTAGGGAACAGCCAGGGCTCCCTTAGGGAACAGCGAGGGCTCCTTTAGGGAACAGCCAGGGCTCTTTTCAGCCCTGTCAGGGCTCCTTTAGGTGACAGCCAGCTGGGGAGTGACTTTCACCCTGGGTAGAGGCATCCCACAGCACACAGGAGTCACTGATGTTCCCTGTGTACCTAGGGGATGGCTTTTTCTGGGATTTCCTTGCATGAGGCAGGATTTCTGGGTGCACGTGCAGGGGTGTGAGCATCAGCAAGCACAAAGTCTTTGCCACTGGCTGTTTTGCCCAGGTGGTCTCAGGTGTGTCCCCTCCTGCCCAGCCCTCAGCCCTCCCAGCAGCTTTCTCAGCCAGGATGCATCCATTGGAGGAGGTAAAATTCGGGAGGTTTCTTACCTGAAGCAGCAAATGGTTGGTTTGCTATCAGCAAACTTCCTTTTTCTTCCAAGCTCTGTTTGAATCAGTCTGCTTGCAAGTGGAGGGGAAGTGTCCTCGTCCTGAAAAACCAATTTAACCCAGCCATTTTTCCTAGGAGCCAGATCTGCATGTTTGGGAGTATTTGGGAATCAGAGCCTTGGTAAATTTATGGCCCATGATGAGGTGTCAGGGGCAATTCTTGAGAGCAGCTTCCAGTGCAAATGGGGCATGACAAGGCACGTCAAAAATACGTGGACTTCCAGAAGCTGAACCTGTGGTGTGGATTTAAATCTGTTTGTGGAAGTTTAACATAGTCTTTATTTGATAGAGTGGAAATCTTACCTGAAGTGAGTGAATAACTTTCTGTTATTCTCTATTTCAAGGACATACTATTTTAAGATAGCTGTTGTCTGTAATATTCCTTATTTTATTTTACATTTTCTGCCATATATCATAACCAGAGATTTGGAACAGATCACTTGTTCCATTGACACAATTTCTTATTCCCACTGAACCAGAATGCCCAAATTTGCAGTGTTCATTTACAATTTCATTCTGTGCTGCTGAAGTGTAATGAATACATGGATGCCTCAGTAGGAGACCCTGATGCCTTGCAAAATAATCATGAAAATTAACCAGCCCAAGCATAAAATGTACTCCTGCCCTTACCATGATCATATTGGTATTAATCAGAAGGAAAAGCAGCTATTAACTGAGTCACAAAGACTGTGAAAGACATTATTTATTTCCAGTGAGAGAGATGCTGGAGTTTTCACAACAAAACTCTTTTATGCTCTCCACAGTCACAATGGTTGCAGCTGCCCAACCTCCACTTGCCTGTGAAAGCTTTTTGGCAGGCAGGGCTGGGCCCCAGAACTGTCTCAGGATGTGCTGCTTTGCCCTGTGCTTTGGTGTGAATTTAGCAACAAGTTCTGTGTGAAGCAAACGCGTAAAGCTCTGGAGCATTTCACACTGCATCTCTCTGTGGTCTCCCTGAACTAAACTTGCTTTGTTTTTCTGGTTGGTGGCAGGAGCAGCTGCTGTCTGCTGCTATAGCAATGGAACACCCAAATCGTGTGCCCGAGAGAAAAGAGAGAAAAGAGCTTGGCAGAGCTCAGGCTCAGAGGTGGATGAGTGCAGCTTAATGAATGATCCTGGATTAGCTGAGCAGAGTGTGCCTGCACCCAAAAGGTGAGTCCAAGAGCCCTGTGACATTGTGGTTTCACCAGCTGAGTGTGTTCCTGGCAGTGGTTCCCGGGGATCAGGAGGTGGCAGTGTTTCTGTGCCTCGGCGCTCCTCCTGCTGCTGCCTGACAGGAGGGCGTTCTGACTGCACAGAAATACACTTTTTATAATCACCTCTAAGAATATTATGACAGGCGATTAATAATCTGACAGCAAAGTGACTATTTTTAATGGCTTTAAATGAAGGCTTTAAACCAATCCTCACTGTAATCCCATTACTGCAGGAGACGTTTGGGTAGCTCAGTGTGTGCTGTCACTGCCGTGGTGAGACCGGGGCTGGCACCAGCCACACAAAAGCCTCGGGGCAGAATTGACCTGCTGGGGCATGTAAATGTGACAGCAACCCTGTTATAAAACATCTTAATTAGCCACAAAGGAGTGTCTGTTTGCAGAGAGGATATTATGGGTCTGAGGATAGACCCACAGGTTTTTAAAGGGGGACACTGAGGTGTGTGTGGCACACTACAGTACTGGTTTTCCTGTTACACGACATAAAACTTCACCCAGATTCTGCTGAAAAGTGAGTTTAAATAGTCTGCAAGGTGAACCCCGAGCATTCCCAGCAATATTTGGGAGCTTTAGATGAGATTTAGGCTGACAAGTGCTTGTTGGTACACAGGCATCCTTGGTAAGACCTAGTCTGATCATAGGTACAGGCTTCCTTACTACTGGATTTCACCTGCTTCAGTTTTCATTTGAGAATCTAAAACCTGTTGCTGAAGCCCAGGGGAAAATGTGTCTTAGTCTTAGATAGTGCTTTTGCAAAATAATAAATAAAGTCCCTCCTTGCCTCATAGAGAAAGCTGTTTAGCTTTCAGCTAAAATTGTGGCTTTAGCAAGATACTGAACTGTACAATAAACTGTTTTTTCCTGTGGTGTGTGCCAACACACAATGTGTGTATTTGAAAGAGGATTATTAAAATATTTTGAATGCTAATTGGTAAATGTTACATTGCACATGGCTTGGGTCCAGGATGTGACAGAGACTGCAGTTGGCTGTGATTCAGGTAAGGAACATGAATGATTCACAAGGTTGGTGGAAGTGGAGTAAGTAATTCTTTCATCTTGATAATTTTCTCCCTGAAGCAAAGTATCTCACATATGGTGACAGCTTTGTAAAATAGTGTGATGGCCAGTAAGGATAGGGGAGCTCAGAAAAGACCTGCTAAAACAGATTTGATTTGATATAAAGGATGGAGCCTATCTCTGTCCTTTTAAAGTCTTTTTTTCGTTATTTTCCCCTTTCTCTGTCTTCCTCTCTGTGTATGTAGAGAACTGTTAGGAATGAAAGGTAGGTGGCTCAGTACATGAATATATCTGCTTTGATAATTCTGAGAGCTGTTTTATTCAGAAAGAACATGCAAAGTCTTAGAAGAATGTAGTTACTCATGTAATTTGAAAACCTTGGAAAAAATCCTGAGGGGCAATAGCCTGAGGAACAAATGCAGTTTACTTGTCTGGGAAAATACAGGCAGATGTAGCTTTTCTGTAGCTTTCTGAGGTGGCTTTATTATAAAATACCCATGTGATGTGTTTTCAGTTGGCTGTGCTCCAGACAGGGGAGCTCTGAAATGCGCTTAGCATGTGTCCAACAGCTGCTGCCCGGGACCTTCCACTTGCTTTAACAATGTCCACAGAGAGAACCTTAGCCTGAGCCAGTGCCATAATCTGCTGGGTGGGGTGTGATCTGTGCAGGCATCCCTGGAGTTGTGTGGAGGAGGAGGAATCACTGCTGCTGCTCAGCATGGGACCATTCGCTGGCAGAAGCTGAATCTCGCCCAAGGTACAACAGGAGGACAGTCCCTGTGCCAGGCAGAGCAGAAATGCTCAGAAGCTCCTGCTTTCTGTGACCATGATCACCTCAGAATTGCTGCCAGACTTGGTACTCTTGACAGGATGATTTAACTTAGTGTCCTGGGGTGACTTTAGGATGCTTGTATTGTTAATTTCAAAGCTAGCCACTTAATTGTTTTTTCCATCTGTGCTAAACCAGCACACACAGAATTGACTTCAGTATCTGTTTCTACCTTCTTTTTCTCTGCTTCTCTTTGTCATTTGGTTCTTGAGATATTGATCCTTCCTCTTCCTTTTTTTTTTTTTTGTGGTTTTTTTTTGGTTTTTTTTGTGGTTTTTTGTTTGTTTGTTTGTTTGTTTGTTTGTTTTTTCTCCTGTCTCCCTGCTATCCTGAGGCTAAATGCAGGACATTAGTACAGTGCCTTGTGAGCCTGTAGGCTCACAGCTTTGCATTTATTCAGCAAAATGTTGCTCACGTGAATGATGAAGGTGGTCAGAAACCCGGGGTTTGTTTTGTACAGGGAAAGAAATAGAAGAGACACTGGCCTTTAAGGTTATCTCAGTCTATCCTTCTTATTGTCTGTAGTCATAGAACTTTGTGGATTGGGATGAAAGCCAGCCTTACTGGAGAGAAAACAATGTTGCTCAGCAAATCCACTTGCAAGAAAGCTCAAAAGCAATTACACTAGGTAAACAAGAAAGGATGTGGTAGATCTTGTCCCTTTTTCTAGCTGAGTGCTAAATACAAAGCTGATGGGATTATTTGATTTCACATTCCCAAATCCTACTGTGTGTTATCTTTGCCAAATGACTTTTATGTAATCTTTAGTGTGCATAAATACATGTTAACAAAAAAAATGCAATGAAAGAAAAAGCATAAAAATCAAGGTGTTACCACATGAACATTATGTTATCAGGTTCATCATTTGTTGTGTTTTGGTTTGTTGGGATGTTTTTTCCTGTGAAATGTAAGCCCATTAGCTTGGATACTGCAGGAACTGATTATGGTTTTTCTCCAGAGTGCAAACTCCTAAAATATCTAATATGGTATGGAAGCTGAACACATCTTATTTGTTTAAAGGAATGAAGAAAGCTTTGTGTGCTTGATTTTCACCTGAACTAGTTGCATTTGTTTTCCTGGTTTCTGTTAGATACCAATAAATTGGAGCAAGATGGAGGGATTCCCTCTCTTGGAGATTCACCTGTTTTCTGGTATCTGTTTGTCCTTCTGAGTCTTGTCAGCATAGCCCATAAAGCTCCCTGTCCCTCCCCTGATATAGAGAGCATGATGAGAGCTTCAGCTTGCCCCCTTGTCTTCAGTGGGTTTCTGAGCAGTCAGCAGTAGAGAAGAAATTGTAAAGAGTGTGTAACAACCCTAATGATTCTTCATTTCACTGCAGCTGCCATCCAGGGGGGCTGTTGTCCCTAAATTCACAGCCCAGATGGTGCTGTGGCTTCTGTCCTGAAGTTTTGAGCCTCTTTAACACTCCTCATAGCTATTTCTGAAGGAAGTAAATTACATCCTTTGTAATCAAATGTACAAGAGGAAATCAACTAGATCATTCCTCCTTTCTGGGTTTCAGGGAAAGCAAAGTACTCCAAGAATTTTAAAAAGAGTTACAAGCACTGATTTCGTGCTGTCTGTCTGGTGCCTTATCTATTGGAGCAGCATATGCCACTCTGTGTGTCCAGCCTGTGCCTGTGACATGCACTGTGACACAGGGGACACGAAACCACTTCAAAATCTGGTGTTCAAATACCAGCCTGGCCTCATCTTCCCTGTCTGAGCACCAGGGGTGTACCTAGGGAACAAGAGCTTCTACTTCCATGTGAAATTAGGGAACGGTGTCTTAGATTATGTCTTGAGTTTCTGTTTGTTAAATATGTTGAGGTTTAAAGGCTTACAGAACTCCCCCTCATCCAGATTTGATTGCACATTCATTGCTCATTAGCAGCTGGCGTGCTGCTTGCTGTACAGTGGTGCTATCAGTGATATCCAGTGTAATGAGCATTGCAAGACAGGAGCTCTGGAATCAGGCCCACCAGCCCAATTTTACACCTTGCAAATGATGAGGGGAAAAAGGCACGTGCATGAAACAATGTCACCTTAGGCTGAGGAAATTCTCTGAGGATGGCCATTGTGCTGTAGGAATGGCTGGGGGCTGCAGGTCTGTCCTGTACCTTACAGCCAGGAAAAAACACGAGTATCTCAGTGCAGGAATGGCATCTCCACCTGCAGCACTCTTACTGTTCATAACTGTGCTGTGCAATTGCATTTCCATTCACTCCTGCCTGACATTTAGACATTTTGCAATAGGAAATTCCATAAGATGCCCACGTGCTGTGTGAAGTGGCATCTTTCGTTTATTTGGCACTGGCATGCTGGTAATTTCATTGCTCAAACTCCTGTCCTCATATTATCAATCAGGAGAAAAAGGAGACATGGATCATTTTCATATTATGCCCTCCACAATCATAAATAGTTTAATAAAATTGCTTTGAACTGTACTGTAAAGTGAGAATGCAGATTTAATAGTGTTCTACAAAAGAAAAAAAGCTGTGTCTTTTTGGTTTTAATCCTTCAGGATGGTTACAGAAGAGGAGAAAGGATTGGAGATGCAGTGTTTCTTAACTTAATTGTAGTTGGAATGAAGTTAGAGCGAACACTGTAGGTAAAATAGCAATTCAGTCAAAATGTTATTTTATCAAAGCTGGAGGATTTTCCAGAGGCATATTTATTTCTAGGATCTTCCTGCTGGGGACTCTTGGGTCTGCGGCAGGAAGCAGTGTTTTACGCACTGACCTCTGCTGCAAAGAACTTGTGTTGAAGACCTTTTTATTTCAGATGAAGGGAAAGCAAGAAAAGGAAAAAAATGCCTTATAATTTGCAGTCCTTGGGACTTTGCACACTGCATATCTTCATATATGTTCTTTTAGAAAAATGTGCAAATGTATCTCTTCTTCATTTGGCATGAAGGCAAATTTTGGCATCTTGGCTTTTACCTTGAAATAAAAATTGTTGCTTTCTGCTGAGAGTATTTCATCTTCTGTGACCTTGCTGGGGAAGCCTGGGGAGCACTGGGGAATATCTGCAGCACATTCCTGGTACCTGGCCAGGGGGCTTGTTCAGCCAGCCAATTGTTAGCAAAGATTTGTATTGGTATTTGTTTTAAAGTGTCAGCTAGGGGACCAGTCACAGCGTGGATGCAGGGGTGCTACAGGTGTCACACTGAGGGGTTCCCCTCTTCTGAGGGATCACAGTTGTAAAGTAGGTGAGGTAGGAAGTGCATGGGAGGGGGGAAATGCTCTCGTGAGTTTATAGAGGGGAAAAAGAGATGTGAGCTGATCTCCTTGATCATGATGGGAGCCTGTAGTAGAATCAGAGCTGCAGGTCTAGGATTGCCCAAGGTCCAGAGGAGCCCTTCAGCCTCTCCTCAAGCCTGGGGAGCTCCTCTGGCTCCCCCTGTCCCAGGGACGGGCAGGAGGTGCCTTGCAGTGAGCCAGGGCAGGTGATGGATACAGCAGATACTGCCTGTGTGCTCAGTGAAGTGTTTGCTTACGCTGAGTGAGGTGAGCGATGCTGGCTGCCACAAAGCTCCTAATCAAATACACTGTCTGGGTAGGAATTGTGCTCTTGTGCCTCACAAACCCTTCCAAGCATCAAGGCCTTGTTGCACTGGGTGCTGTGCAAATGAAAAGCTGTCTCACCACTCCCCCAGCTTAGGATGTTTTCTGAGCAGCCTTTTCCTCAGCAGAGGACAAGACAATGTGTGCAGTGATCCAAAACTACCAAATGAAGGTCTCAGCTCACCATCTCTCGCACCAATTCCTGGTGGCATTCTGTGGGCCAGACATTGGAGATGTGTGCAGAAGGATGGTACTACTAGGTCAGTAAACTGTGAATACAATGCAAATAATAGTCCCATTAATAAGTGATTGAGTAATGCAGTAGAAGGTAAAGACTCATCCCTGAATCCCCAGCCTTTTTTTACCCCTAAATAATGGTAAACACAGGTTCTTTCACCAAGGAACATCTAGCTATCATCCCCATTCCTCTCTCACATTCCTCGGTGTGGAATCCTGCCCCGCTGCCATTCATGAGACCGTCAGTGCTGATGCTGAGGTTTCACCCCTGAGATCTGCAATGCTTCCTGTGCAGAGACCTGGAGGAGCTGAGAGCAGGAGGAAAGGCTGCAGCCTGCTCCCCTCCCTCCTTTCCCTAGGCCAGAAGAGAAACTGCTCCTTCTTAAAACACCAACTCTTCAGATTCATTGCTGCTTTGCTTAACATGAAATAGTCTTGATTTAAGGGATATTGAAGCAGCTGGAGTCAGGTGATTTTTAGACCTTTCTGAATTGTTTCCTAAATGTAAGGTAAGTTGCACTGAAAAATTTACAGCGGTATGAGAACAGGCATTTCAAAATGTCAGGTTGTGTCTGTAAATTGCCATGTCTGGTAATAAACCCACCTGTCAAGTAACCGGCAATCTCAGCCTACTGGTGAATCTGATTTTGCTGTGTGCTTTCTCCTGAGTGAATCACAGAGACAGCAAAACCAGTGATTCTTCCTTGTGCTCTTAACATTTTTTGAAATTCAGGTGAAAGCGAACATGAGCTGGGAAGTGAAATGAAACCAGTTAAACACAACCCAAGAAGATAAAATTTTTGAGCTGCGTTGTTAAGCACTTAAATCAGGAATTCTTTAAACTGGGATTTGTTCTTCAAATCTGCTCCTTAAGGTGGTTATATGCATAAGAAAGAGTAACCTAAAGAAATCTTCCTTTAAATATTTGGTTCACCATATGTAGGGTATTATCCTTATTGAACACTTTGAGCAGACATATGGTGTGATGTCTGATGGGCTTTAATTCTTTTAGCTCAGCCATATGATCTGAAGAAGGAAGCAAAATTATAGCCATAAAGCTGTACCCTCTGATTCACCTTCCTGTTCTATTTATGATTTTTGCAACCAGGATGCATAAACTCCATAGTCAGCATTCAGATGGGTGGGTATATAGTTCTCTACACATGTCCTCAGAACAGAATAGTAAATCTGGTTATTTCTGAAATCACTACTCTGCAATATTATAATTATAATTTTTTGGGCATGTTTGTATTTAAATGTGGTATATGAGAGGAATGAGACCACGTTCTTGGAGTGCTGTCTCTGAAGGTCATTAGATGTCAGTTGTATTAAAACACTGAAAGAATACCAGAGGTGTAAAGCCTCTGATTGGCACTTATCCAAAAAGCTTTGCCCATTGTCTGTTACTGCTTATTCTTCCTCTCACCAGCACACACAGAAAGCTGTAGCAAGGAGAATTTACAATGGGGTGTGTTTTTAATAAATATCGGAGTCTTCCAAAGTGCTTGACTTTAAGAAAAGTGTGTGCCTGCCTCTCTGCTTTAATGGTTGCTGAAACATATCCCACTAAATTGCAAAAAGGATACGCTTTGACCCTGAAATCCTGCCAGCATCCTAAAATATATTTGATGTACAACTTGCCCAGTAAGGTGGGCATTTGTTTGGCAGCTTAATTCATGGTTGATGATGATGATGATGATGATTATCCTGAATTTATTTTCCCGCATGTTCAAGCTCAGGCTAGAAAAGTTTAGGCATCTCTTCCCTGCAAGGAAAACTAGTCCAGAACCTGTCCCAAAGCTGTGCTTTGGGTAAGAGCAGGTAGAGAGGGTCAGCAACGTGCTGGGGAGACTCTTACAGTGTTAATTACGTGGTGGGGAATGGTTCAGTCTCTGATACACAAGGCTCTATGTTCTCATAAAAAGCTTGGTTTCAGCATGTTCACTCCTGGAGAGATTTTAAAAAATTGTGTGACACTTAGAGAATAATTAATTTTATCCTCCAAATACTCCTTGTTATGGGTGGTGATTATTTCAAGGGGTCTTCAAATTTCCATCAGCATTTCCACAGTAATATCTTGCTCTGTGGTTGTATCTCTGTATAAGCAAGGAGAAAATATTTGGGGTTCTTTTTCCCTTTGCAGCTAATTTGACAAAGAATCTCAGTGTTTAACTGTGCTTTAGTTACACTGGCCTTCCCCACCCCAGCTGAGGCAGATGTTGCACTGCTGTGAACATCTCTTGTGCAGTGGAATGAGGGGGCCTGAGCTCAGGCAGAGCAGGGATGCTGCAGTGACTCGGTCCCAGGTCTCCAAGCAACAAGCTGGGTGTCAGCCCCGTTTGGGTGGCTACGACAAAGGATGCTCATTTGGGCAGAAGAAACATCAAGAAACACAGAAAACAGGGGCTGGGGGATTTAACGAGATGGTGTCTCGTATAATCGCTAATTACAGTACATCTACGGCCTAATAAAGATCCAGATTGAACAGAACTGGGAGATGTGCCAGCTTGGTGCCGTGCCAGAAATCAGCCTGGCAGTTTAAACCCCGTTCTGGTCAAGCCTGTGCACACGACAAAGCACTTCTACAAATGTTTACCAAGTGCTTTGCTGCTGTGGGACGTTACCTGTCCTTGCCTTTGGTACACCCCCATCTCCTCTCCTGTGGTTAGTGTTGTGCCTGGTGTGGTGTACAGCAGGACAGCTTTAGCACTGCTGTAGGGCAAAAGGGTAGATCTGATTTCCTCAGGAGTGTTGTAAAAGCAGAGAGGACACAGAAGACATTCTTGAAGCTCAATAATTGCACAAATGTATTTGGGCTGTTTATCAAGCGTTCTCTTATATCCCCCTCCCCTATTTCCTTTTAACTGTTACTTGTCCCAGGTCACCCTTGTTTTTAGAATTTACAAAAGAAAATAGATTTTTTCCGTCTCCATGATAAAGCCTGATGATCCAAATCACCTGAGGAATGCCAGAAAATCACGTAAGCTCCAGAAGTTGCTCGGGTTTTACTGAGAATGCAAATACTCCTGTGAAGCTGTTTCAGCTGTTCTGAGAAGAGATTAATTTGATTAGCTGAGAATGCTGGCACACTCATGTATGTTTGTAATGGGCCACACTGCCTTTCCTTATAGGAGACCTCATGGGCAAGGGATACAGGAGAGGGATCCTTTTAGGGAGTTCCTCTAGTAGAGCTGCGACTCCACTAATTAATAATGTCTCCTGTTCATTAGCCTAACAGAATACTCCTAGTTAGGAAGTCGCGGGACTACTGGGAAAATAAAGGCTGGGAAATGGTCACAGGAATGACCATGGAGAGTATCCTGGCTCTGAGGGTGCATCAGGCAGTGCCCTCCCCAGAGCCACAGAGGTGTCCCTGTCACACACCACTGGCTGGGGTGTGCAGAGTGACACTGAATGGATGTTGACAGAGTTGCTGGAGGTTCAGGCTGCTGTGGATGCACGATTAAACAGATAATTTCTTTAAGCTGTTTTTATCGGTAAAGAATGAAATGGCTTTTCCCCTTTTGAGTGACTCTACTTTAATCCAGCTAAGAAACAATGCCAGGCTTTATTGGTGTAAAGGGACTTGCTCTGCTCTCTGCATGAATTGTTTCCGTGCTACAAATCAATAAGAACCTGCAATATTTATGTGACATCCCAAAATCCTCTACACAAAAGCTCACTCTGACAACAAATATATGAAAATTCCCTCCACTTGGTCCATTAAAGCCTTCAGCTGGGAAATGTCAGCAAGACGGCTCAGCTGAAACATGACCTGCAGTTTTTCTTGAATGGATGAGACTTTAGTGATGCAAACTATTGATGCCCTCAGAAAGGTGCAGTTAAAGAGCATTTTTATTTATTTTACAGCATCAACCTTTGTGCCCGCAAATGAAATCATCATTTACAAATGACTTTAACACAGAGACAACCAGCTCCTGCGGCAATTTTCACCTCTGAGAGCTGGAGAAGGTCTGTGTTACTCTGCACTGGAGTAGCTTTAGGAAATAAAATGGGAGGTTTCTTCATTTGGGTTTTATAGGTACAAAGCCGGATTTACTGCCATGTGCTATTGTAAGATTCTTTTTTTGTCATCTTCTACGTCTATTACCTTATTCCTTCTTTAATTGTGCATATTAATATTACAGGTGCCAATTCTACTTTTTATTGAGACATTCCCAGAAAAGAAGGGGGTGGCAGAAACCCCTTAATTCTGTGCTCAACTTAGCCCATTAGTTCTAGTATTGTAGAGTAGTTTTACTCCTAGATCAGATTCAGCAAGCAGCACGTGAAATATGGCCATTACAGAAGAGAGGTAAAATATTCCTGATTGTGCTTTTTACATCGAGTGTGGCATCTCAATTAAACACGATGGAGTTTTTTCAAAAGCTGCTGAACAGACTATTTTTAGATGAAGAATCTGGTGCAACCCACTAATGAGAAGTTTATTCTTTGCTGCTGCTAGCCACAGCCTCTTTTTCCCCCTTTAACTTTGTTTAAAAGCCAAATAAGTAAATATTGCAGGGCTCTTGCCTTTTTAATCTGAAGATCAAATCATTCCCACGAGGAGCTTCTGTCTCTTCTTGTACAGCTGTACTCCTTCATAATCAAGGGCCAGCATTTTAAAGTGGCTGGTAAATATTAAGTGCTTTAAATTCTGGGTGCTGGGTTTGACATGTTCAAAAGGGCTGATTTTCAGAGTCCCCTGACACCCACCATTAAAATCTCAGGCTTTGCTAGCTGGCTCTGCAGAATTCCTGGCCAAACACCACCACTTTGTAGTGGTATTTTAGAGCAAGATTCTTTAACAGGAAGGGTGGGGTCTTGTGGAAACGGTGCCATCAGTTTGAATTTACCTTTGGGCCTGCAAAGTGAAATGGGAGTGCAAATACACCTCCTGTGGATCTGCCTCCGTGTTGCCAGTGAGGGGAGGGTGACCCAGGGAGCGGGCTGAAGGCAGCACAGAGACAGGCAGGGATCCTGAAGGATCCTGCAGAAATCAGGTGGAGCTGAGCTCCGTTAAAGGCGGCTTTGATCCTCTTATTTAGGGCTGTTTGCACTCGCCTCAAGCACATGAATCACAGAAACTTGCATGTGTGTTCATTTAATGCTCTGCTGCTGCTCTTCTGCCACCCCAGAAGTGGAGGAAGTAAATTCCAAACTGCCACTCACAGGAGGTGGTCTCAAACAAAACTCCTTCCTGAAGGCAGAGCCTGTGGGGGCAGAGCGTGTCCCTGCCAGTCACTGCCTGCCTTGCCATCAGCTGCTGAGGCACATGGCAGTGACTTCAGTGGAAGACATTTGCTTTTAGCCAGCTGATATTCTTCTTCCTGGGCACCTCTCTGCAATGCTAAAACATCTCTTCCAACAAGTTCTTCACCTGTACTGACATGGAAGTTAGCAGAGCTGTGATTTATGCCAGCTCAGCATCTGACCTTTGTAGTCAGACCTGCTGAATTCCCTGGCAGCACCTCAATCCTGAGAGGGAATTGTGCAGAAGATGAAGGACGTTGCTTATGGTCAGTCATAAAGAGTTCCAACCTTTACAGTGAAAGGTCCTTCATTTCAAACATCTCACCATGGAGGCAGCCTCTCACGGGTGAGGCTCTCTCAGTGTCCTGCCAGGCCAGTCTAAGGGAGATGGCTCTTAAAAAGAGGCTTCTGCTATTGTGCCTAAGACAGCTGAGGATTCTTCACCCTGGATGTGGTACCATGAACAGCTTTTAATTTGTCATGGAAATTAGTAATTTAAAATAGATGTTTTCATAGCTAAGTGGGCTCACTCAGTATGAATCACTACCTGAAAAGCTTCACTTTGTGCACCACATGAATCTTGAGCAACACTTCATCAACATCAGGAAACTTAATTTAAATAGAGTAAGTCTAGTGTGAATGAATCTGGAATCAAGTCTCATGTCTTCAGACATCTGCGGTGGTTTCAGACCCTCCGGGAAGCTGTTGAGAGACTGCCCGTGGATGATTTTAATGGCCCACAGGAGAGTGTCTCTGTGATAGAGTGGCACTACTCACTAGCTGCAGGCTCTGAAGGTGAAATAGATAAACTGAGAGTGAGCGAAAGAAAGCAGGGCTGCAAGCTGTTGGTAGCACACATGAGAAAACAGCCTCTGAATTTTGTGTCTGCAGAGACAGTGTCAGGGTGCTGTGTGTGCAAACCCACCTGCAGGCATGGCAGGACAACACCTTCAGATCCTGCACAGCTTGGCTTTTAAAGGCAGCTAAGTGATGCTGCATCACAAGCTGGCGTTTCAAGTAGATTAAGTGATCCATGAGCTATGCATTACTTTTTGTGTTTCCTCTGGGCTGTTTGGTCAGCCCCTACTGCCTCAGAGTCCACCACTGTCAGCGCTGGGGTTTAAGGTCAGTGCATTACAGCTGGAGAGTGTTCCACCATGTGGCCAGGATTGGTGGCCTCCAGCACCTGTGGGGGCCTTGGATGCTTATTGAAGATACAACTTTCAGATTTCCAGATTACCCTCAATGTTCGTGCAAAGGGAGATTTCCCAGTTACTCCATCCTGAGTAGGGAGACAGCCCTGCCCTGGGCTCATCCCTTGGAGGATTTATAAGGATGTCCATGGGGATCTGCTGAAGTGCAAGGGCCCAGTTTACTAAGGACTGTGAAGCCAGTGAGAAAAGTAGCTGGTTATGCAAACAAGAGGATGCAAACGTCAAAAATTTGCACAAGAGTTCGAAAACATCTTTATCTCTTGATAGTTTCTTAGCTCCTGCTTGGCCAGATAGCAAGTTGATTAGTAGCCCAAGTAGCTCTTATGCCAAGAGCTTGCTGGAGAAGGGGTGATGTGGATTTGTGTTCCTTTTTACCTGCCTCTGTCAGGTGCAGCAAAGAAAAGCATGTGCATATGTCCCAGCAGAGCCCTCAAACTCTGCTGCTTCTGAAAAAACAAATGTTGGGTGTACATTGCTCTGCTCTGGATGCTGGTGATGAGACTGTTAACCCTCAGCACTGCTGAGTTTATGACAGGTTTTGCAGAGTAAGGTTTGCATGTTCTATCTTTGTCATGGAGACCCTCTTTCAGGACCTGGTCATTCATCCAGACAAACATGGCAAAAACATTTGTCTTCTCCTCATACACGGTTGTTTCCCAGCATGAACAGTCGACCTCGGTGTGCCTGGGTGATTTTAGCAGGTGACAGTGAGCAGTGAGGGTCAGCTTTTGGCCCTGGATCTTGTGCTGGTTTTTCTGTGTTTCCAGGTTCAGTTCCAGGGCTAAGGTAAGCAGCTCTAGGGAAATCTACTTTTCTTGATTTTCAGCCCCCTCTGTTAAAAAATAACAGGCTCTTGGAGCTTATGATCCTGTAAATGAGAGCACTGCTGGGAATTTGAGTGTGCTATTGGCTTTATTAGAACTAGTCCTGAACGTAAATTTGCTTGGGTGTGTTAGTGTTTGTGTGAACTGCCATGCTGGGGGGAGGCCTTCCCAAGTATTTTGATAGATAGGAGAGAGCCCATAAATGAACTTTTAAGCCATTTACAAACCATTACAAGCTTATAATTTTTCTTTAGTGTTAGGACACCTTTGGAAGAGTGAATTTCCCATGCACCGTGTCTGACAACGCTTAATTCTGGATCCAGTTAAAGGCAGCTGGGGGAAGCTGGCTGGAAATTTCAGCTCAAAACCTGCATATGTTCCATTCTGTCTGGATATTGCTGACATAAATATGGATCAGGAGAGTCTCTACAGCTGTCAGTGTGTTTACCCCAGTGTGATAAGGCTTCATATGGTATCTGTCATGCATCATATTGCTTTGTTTTTTCATGTCAGTATTTTTTTCCTCTGTTTTTGGTTTGGTATGACAAACAACATATGTAATTTATTTAAAAAAAAACCCCAAGCCTTGGATGATGAAGACCTAGGTGATTCTGAAGTGTGAGAGACAGCAAAGCCAGGGTAACTAATGGCTAAGATACTTCTGATTCTTCTGGGTCATTTTGTTGTTGGGAGTTACATGTGCACTGAAATAAAGCAGGTGTTTAATTCATTTTTACAAAGAAGTGACAGCTTTAGTCTATAAACACAATGAAATCTATAATCTCAACAAAGCTGTCAATGGCAGAGTTGGCCAAAAAAGCAGAGGCTTGACTCCTGCAGCTCAGTTTGTGGATTTACCTAGACTTTAGTAAAGCCTTTGACACCGTGTCTCATGGAATTCTCCAGGAGAAACTGGCTGCTCATGGCTTTGACAGGTGTATTGTCTGCTGCTTGAAAAACCCTCTGGATGTCTGGGACCAGAGTGGTGGGGATGGTGTCACACCCAGCTTGTGGCCAGTCTCTGGTGGCCTTCAGGGCTCAGCTCTGAGGACCAGTGAAGGTCCTTTTAAATCCTGAAGAAAAGGGTTTGACTGTGCTGAGCAGCTTGGCCACTTGCCCACTCTGTTCAGGCAACAGGGAGAGGAGGTGCAAAGCTCAGCTGGGCTTTAAGGAAGAAGCAGCTGTGTGGGGTTCATGGGTCTGTTCAAAGGAATTAGCAGAAGTTTGCTGCAATTCATGTGCCCCAAATGGTTCAGTTGTTCTTGTAATAATGATGTGGCTCCATGCAGGAGAAACCACCCTGAGCTACTTACAGGTTTCCTGATCTACTGTCAGGGAACTCAGTGCATGTAAAAATCAATCACTAAAGATAATTATTGACCTTCTGTGGGAGACAAGAGCTGAGGTCTCACTTGGATCCTCCAGTGACAATGCAAGGCATGAACTCAACAGGGCTGTTAAGGATGGGTGTTACGGGCAGCAAGAGTGCTTGTGACAGGTATGTCCAGTCCTCCACTCAAGAGCAAAAAATAAAATCACTTTTTAGATCAAATGTTGTTCTTGGACTTTATTCATATTTGAGTTCTTTGCATGACTTTGCACCTTGCTGTGGTTTTGCCGGTCTTTTTTGCCGAGTGTTTCAGGTACAAGTGTTCAGGTCAAGGAGGCAGTGGGGAATGGAGGGACCCGCTCAGGGACCAGAGAGGACACAGCTCTCCAGCATGGCACAGTGCTTGAAGGAAGGCACGTTGAGGTCCTGGCACCTGCTCCATGCCCCCTGCAGATCTGAGCACTGTGGGATTTTCTTCTAGTACAGTAAACTGAGGGGAATTCAGGCAAACTGTTCTCTTGGGTGCAGAGGGGGCAATTTGATGCTGTGGGTATTGTCAGGCAATTCTCTCCCTCTTGTCTACAGGTTGTCTTTTCCTCATGAATTTTCTTTCACTTTCACACAGCATCTTCAAAGTGTGAATACGACTTCTTGGTCATGTTTCCTCCCCTCCTTTCCTCTTCCTTTGATAAAACTACTATGGGTTCTGGGTTGAATCCTTCATTTCAGTCTGTGAGCTTAAAACTCTTATTACTCCACAAACACCAAAAGCATTACTTTTGTGCAACTGGAAACAGAATCAAGCTTTTTATCTATTGCTGGATTATAGGACACCTGTCAAAAAAAATCTGTTTATTTTTTAATATATTTCCATTCAGGGCCAAATTCAAGGTTTGGTTTTTTTTTTTTTTTTTCTCTCTTGACAACCCTAGGGCCAGAGGGCACCGAATGTGCAGAGCCTCTCAAAATGGTGCAGTGGGGTAGCGGCTGCTGCCTACACAAATGCTCGTGGAGAACACTCCCAGAGCTGAGCAGGTGGATGTTGATGTCAGGCCATGCCTGCCTCTCCTTCAGCTCCTCGGTTGCTGGGCATGACTCCAAGGATGTTTCCTGTCGTTTTCCCACACTCTGACCAAATGTTGAATGGGGTTCCTTTGCCTTTTTTCTTTTAATAGCCACTTTTCCTTTCATCAGTGCTGCCTGAGGCTGGGCAAAATAGTAACCCTGAAAACTGTTAATATAAGGAGGTATTACAGCTCCAAAATTATTTTCCAACATTAATGAATATATTTTAACCTCATCCAATTTAGTTCCATCTTCCTCCTCCTTGCCTTCCCACCCATCAGCCTTCTTTTTACAATCTCTGATATTCCCAATTCACAGTAGAATGTTTGTGATCTCATCATAGAACCTGTATCTTCTTTTTGGGTGGTAGAGTATTAAGTTTTGCCTCTACATCTGCAGTAGTAACATAATTAAAGTAATAATAATTCTGACATTTTGCTGTGCTAATATGATGGTCATTGCTAGTGTAATCAGCAATGGAAAAAGTCTCTTGCTGGTGGTAAATATGTGCAGTTAGCACTTCATTTTCCAGTTTTTTTTTTCCCATTCCATGTTACTTATTTTTTCTTTTATTTTTAAATTTTATTTTATAAGAAAGAGGCTCCAGAAAGCCTTAACTTCCTGTTGCCCACTCTACTCCCCCTGTGACAATTGAATTCCAGTCCTGTTCTCTCTGTGTGTCGTGCCTGCTGACCGTTCATGTGCCTGTGTCGTGGGAGGGTTTGGGCACTCTCCACTGGAATTTGTAATGGCCAGCTTTTACCTGGGGATGTCCTGGCTCATTGTCTCTCCCCAGAGGGGTGAAGTCATTTGTGTTTCATGTACTTCTCAGGAGACAATTGTGCGTCTGCCTGGGTCCGATTCCCAAAGATTCTGAGGGTAAAGGTTTCCAGCAGCGCTTTCCACGGGCGCTTTCATGGCTTAAAAGCCTTTCTGAAATCATCAACAGCCCACGTTTCTTTTCCATTCTGCAGGAGAGGCGGACTGCAGCATGGGAAGGGATGTTTCAGTGGGATGGTGGGAACGGGCATCAGGAGCCCGAGCAGCTTTCTGTCACCCACCTTGCTCTGTCCCCAGCCCTCCACCCGAGTGCCAGGGCTGTGGAAGCAGCAGTGTGGCCCCGTCATTCAATCTCAGCTACTGAGTAGTTTTCAGGAGCACATCCTCCCAGCCCATCAAGAGCCCATCACTCAAGGGAGATCTCTTAATTGCCCGTGGAGATGAGGGAGAGGCAACTGCAGCAAGGCGTGTGGAGCTTTTGCTTTCAGCAGCCTGTGTTTGGTCAAGCACACGGGAGGGGCCAGCTGCAATTTGCACCTCCTCGCAGGATTCCCAGGTAATGGGAAGCGATGTTATGGCAGGGTATTGACCTCTCACTGCCGCAGTTGCTCTGGCACTGGAGTGAACAAATGTTATCGTGGGGGCGGTGATTCTCGCAGAAACACAGAGCAGGGATGCTCAGATGCTGCTTTCGACAGCGAATAGCTCACGCTGAAAACAACAGATGCTGAGTTCAGGAAAATAATAGCATTTTCAGGCAATGGTTTTCTGCAAATTCAAACAGCTTGGTAGGCTAGAATTAATAACCTCGTGCTACTGTGGAATGCTGGTGCACAGCACAGCAATACACCTGTTTCATTGTTGGTTTTCAGCTAAGCCCCTGTTCTTCAGTTAACAGTAAATTGTTTTTGCACAGAAGTATATTAAAAAATGTTGGACTGGCTTTTATGAATGGGCAAAGCTTTGAATGATAGGAGGTTTGTGGTTCATTTATCTCACTGGTTATTCAGTAACTTGCCTGGTGGACAGCCCTGTGTGGTTCCAAGCATAATGTACTTATCTGCAATTAATAGAGAAGTCTTTTTCAAGCCCGTGCAGTTGGAGAACACTGTCTGTTCCAGCCCTCTGGCTCAATCTGTAATCTTGGCACCGCTTTCAGCTGGGTGAATTTGTGTACTGAAATGTTTCCCTGCCCTGATTCACTATTCCAAGATCTCTGAATCTCAGACATTCCCTGAAGAGCAACGAAAAGCTGAAATGCAAAATTGAACAGGACAGTGGACAGTAGATACAGAATGAATATATATATATTCCTGATAACAACACAGTAACAGATATATTTTTTCTCTATTTTTCTATTAAGATGGGAAAGAAACAGAAGAGCTATTCTCTTGGGGTTAGGCTTTAAATACACTGCAGGCTGAAAAACTGGTAATTAAGTTGGAACAAAAGCCTGGTGGAAGACAAATATTTTAAAGCTGTGTGTTAGAGCAGGAAAAAAAAGCACATTTCCTGGTCAGTGCTCATGCTGTGGAAGCCATGTAGCCAGTCATTTTCCAATACTAACACTGCCTAGGAAGTGAATCTCCCCTTTCCAGGAAATGCCCTCTCCTCCCAGATCTGTTCCATGATGCAAACATTGCACGTAAACAGACAGAGAACTCATTAAGATGGTTTGGGTCACCAAATAAAGCTTTTTGTTAATACAAGCCCTGTGTTTTGCAGTCCCCTGTCATGGAGGTTTCTGATTTGACCCTCCATGGGAGGCCATTGCAGATCCTTGTTGCCTCAACCCCAGAGATGTTTCCCCCAGAGATGTTTTAATATACAAGTGCCATGTCCTGCCTTCCCTAAATGCTGAGGATGTGACTTACCAGATGATCTGAGATCAAAATTAACTCATTCCCCTCACTTCAGTGCTTTGAAAGGTCTCATGCCGCTTGTGGTAGTAACATCTCCCTTATCTTGTTTTTGCTGCTGAAAGAGCTTTTATCAGCTGTAATTTCCTTTGTTTGGCCCTCACTGTCCATAGGGGGGAGTGCTCTTTCACCACTCCTACACGGCAGGAGCTGTTTTACCGCTGTCCAAATTACAAAATAAGAGAGTCGCGAGTGCTTTGCGAGCCCTGCAGATGGCACTGCCTTCCTGGGCTTACCCGAGCGCCCGATGCATGCCCCCGTGGTGGGCTTCGTGCAATCTTAGTTGGAACAGCTCTTCTTGCAGCTGAGCAAATAGCTCAAAAGTTCTGGCTCTGGGATGGTTTTAGTTAACAATGAAAAGTAATATGGAAATTGCTTGGAACCTTTCCCTTTGCTCCTCTTTAGGTGGTTTTGTTTTCTGGACTTTGGTTCTTTTTGAGGTTTATCTTCAAAGGGTTTTCAACAATTTCAGTCTACAGCCATTTTTTTCTCTCTCTGCTATCTCCCCATGCCAATTAAGTACTAAATTGGCTGCAGAGTCAATTGCCACTTCCTGGGAAGATGTTAGTGGAGAGAGAGGGAGGGAGCTGTCTTGTTTTCTGGAAGGTTCCCTCCTGGGGCAGACGTGCCCTCGTTGTAAGGAAATGGCAGCATCGATGACATAGCAGTGGAGATACATCTCCCATTGTTGTTGCTCCTTTCCCACTGTGGCAGGAGGGGGTTTTGCATGCACTGTTCAGTTCCCAGTGCTTTTCCTTGTGGTTTGCCAGGAGTTTGGGACATACCTGCCTTGTTACCCAAAGGTGGAGCACTGCTGGCCGTGTGCTCACAGCTCCCCAGTCTGCAGGGGCACTGATGGGAGATGGTTATTTTCTGGGGGGTCTGCACAGCCCTTGGGGACCTGCTGCCTGCAGCCACCAGTGGCTGGTTGTCCGGGGGTGGTCACACACCCTCTGGGACTCATCTTGGGCCTTCCAGATCATTTTTATATCATCTTGTGTCCTATACCAGCTACAACACAGAGAAATGACTCATTCAGAACCTGATGATTTTGCGGATCGCTGACAATTAAATGGAGATCTATTTTTTATGGCTGTTCTCTCTGGCTTTTCATGGCAGGCCAAACGATTTGTTTGCTGTTGCAGCATTTAATGGAGGTAGCAGCTATCATATGTGAGGGATCTGCCGTATTTTCCAAGAGTCAAAATAAAACCCAGCCGTGGCAAGGAGTTCTGGGTTGCTTCCTGTATATAAATCCTCAGCTCCTTCCCTTCAAGGTCAGCCAGGTATTTCATACCTCAGAAATGGTTCATATTGCCAAGTGACTGGGTAGCAATGCTGCCCAGACGTATTAAATCTCTGATTTCACTGCTTATATTTCATCTGTATGGAAGCACTTGAATTGTGATTTGCATCATTGCCCGTGTGACTAACCCGATGTGCACCCAGCAGGTCTGGACAGGCTCTCACAGGGTGCCCTTTGCAGGACTGAGGTGTTTTGTGTCCAGCTGCCCAGTGGGGAATGGATGCCTGGAATGCACCATGTCCTGGGGCTCTCTTGGCACTCACCACTTGGAGTATTTGAAAGCAAAGCGTTGTGGCTCTGCTACCAAAAAGCTGGGCTAAACTGGCTTTTATGTTGAGAAATTTAATCTGCAGCTGTATGGGAAAGCTGATGCTTCAATAGTTTTCTGTATTCATAAGCATATTTTTAGAGTGGTTTTGTATGTTCATACGTGCAAAGTCTTGTTAGAGACTTTTCTTGTGCATCCCAGCTCCCAGAGACACATCCTAACACCCTAAGTGATCAATTTTCAAACTTTGGGCTGGGAACAAAAGGAAGCAAAATCTCTGGGTGTGAAGAAAAGCCTGGAATGCAAGGAGTAGTTAAAGGTCCTGAAGGTAGTCAGGTGTAAATTCAGAAATATGTTTTGATCTGAATGTAACTCTCCTGATGGTACAGCAAGGCAGGTTTTACATGGTTGTGACTGCATATTGCACTACAGTGAGGACTGGCTGAGGGAACACACACACTCCAAACTCCTGTCTTTGGGCTTTAGCAAATTAGGCTCTACATGAAATGTTTGAGATGAGATTAATTAGCACAGCCAGCATTCATGTTACAGTATCAATAGCATAAAATGATTTTAAAAATTTCTGCTGGACATGGATGTCTTATGTAGCTAGTTAGGATTTTTCATTGGAGCTGATCAGGAATTAGAAGTTAGGTTGCTCTTAAATCACTCTGCTTTAGTTCCAAAACTTCATATATCTTTAACAAATTTAGGTGGGCTGTGTGTCCCTGCCATAGTGGTGTTTTGCAGGATATTGAATCCATATTCTTTGGTATGGTGATGACAGAATTTTCTGCAGGGAAGACAACCATTTCCCCACTGATTGTTAGTATCTTTTAATCCTTAAACCAGTGTTCCTCCTACCCCCACCCCACTTAATTTTGAAAATAACCACAGCATTAAAACTTCAGTCCCCTTTTTTCCTCCAGACAAAAAGGTCACTGTGTACAACTGCATGGAAGAACAACAGTGTGAATGGGGATAGTCTGACAGCAAAAACCAAACCTGAACATCATGATACAGAGGGAAAATTTTGAGTAATAGTAATGCTCAGTGAATATTGCCTACACAGATTTGTGGCCAAAAACTGGAATAATTTTTAGTTGCTTTGGCCTCTCAAAAAAGGCCCTTCAAAGCCCTTTTGTTGTCATATTTAGAAAATTTCTGAGCATTAGAATCCAGAGATACAGAGGGAGGGTACTGAGTGAAAGACATTCCAAGCATATGCAAATATGTATGTAGGAGTCCTGGTGCCTTGATCTTTGCCACTCTCCCCACATCAATCTCACTCATTCCATCTTTATTTGTACATGACCTAGGACCAGATCTTGCCTTATCTGTGCTTAGTGTGGGCACATAAATGTGTAGAAATTTGGTGTTGGAACAGATCAAGATCAATATCACAAGATATTCAGGTTTCCACTGCATTTTCCTTGTCCTTTCTGTCTTTTCTGGGGCACACAAAACCCCTCAGTACCCAGGAGTCTGGTACTGCAGCAGCTTGTAGCCCTCCCACCACATTTGCTTCCTATCAAAGCTGCTGCACAGAGGCAGCAGCCAGGTTTCGTGGAAGGAAACTGGGCTGGCACAGGAGTCAGGGTGCACAGAGGAGTTTCTCAGCAGGCTCAGCACCAGAGATTCTGGCAGGCAGCAAAGGCCTCCTCGGCAAATTCAGGGAGGCTTCCACCCAGGAGTGCTGGATACTGGTGTTGGTGTGCAAGGGCTGTGCTCATGTGGTGGCTCTAATGCAGCCCTCACGCAGCACGTGGGAAATGCTGGAGCTCCAGGCTTGGGAGGATCTTCAGGGACTCTGCAGCAGGAGCAAACAGGAGTAGTGGTGGCCAGGGCAATGAGGCTCTGCCCACTGCCCACCAAACCAGGCCACAGAGGGCTCTGGACCGCTCCTCTGAGGACATGGTTTCCCCAGAGCTGGCACATCTGCAGAAATACACCTGCCATGGAGAACTTTCTTTTTAATTCTTTCCATGTTCCTAGTTTGAGAGACGTTTTGCATGCCAGCAAATTCCAGGTAGGTCTTGATGGTGATCAGGTAGGTCTTGATGGTGGTACCACCGACACAGACTTTCCAGTGCTGAGCTAAACATAAGCAAAAATATCCTTTGAAAGGTAACTAGGGCCACGCTCTGTTCTTATATCTGCTTAAAATCTTGACTTACAAATGAGTTCCTATTATATGCCTCTCTAAATATTAGATTTTAACAAAAACCTGCCATTTGAAGTTATTGACTTACCACTGCTGTCACTAAAGCAGAATTGAATCCAGCACTTCCTGATTGTTATCAGCTGTTACTGGTTGGCTACAGTGCATGATTGGTATTGATCTTGTGGGAATAATACTGCCAATTGTTCTGGTTTTGCATCTGGAGAGATATTTATCTTTTAATCTATAACTCTCATTTTCTATAAAGCAACATATCCAGGTTTGTATATTCACATTACAGTTATACATTTTATTTTTTACCAGAGATTTTAATTGGAAATATTGAACAAGATGCAGGTTTTCTGTTGTACAACTTTTCACTCTGCTCTTGTCTGGTAATGTTTGTGAGGGCTAATGGATATCAATATGTAGGGTTCTGAGAGATGGATGGGGTGGAATGTTTTGGCAGCCTAGGTCTTCATCATCTCTCAGAACTATATGATCATTTAGATTTTATTGCATATATATTTCACTTGGTATTGTATTTGGGTCAGCTGTTTAATGAGGATATTGATTATTAGCTTTACAGACCTATCAAAAAGGGAGGAGAGAGAAAAATGTAATAAATAAGCGTTTGTATTAGTTCATCCTATGCCATGATATTTATTCAGATGGGTATTCTGCATTGAATTTGACCTGAGAAGAGGAAAGTCGCCAGAAAAAAATGGTTAGGAAAGTGTTCACTTGCCCCCTCTGATGCCAGGGCAGGAGGCTCCTGGGAAACAGAGAGAATGGAGCAGCTGCAGAGGAGGATGATCAGAGCCCTCCATTTGACAGGTTTGTTCCTGTTAGACCTGGCAATCCCAAACAAAAGGATGCTTCAAGAACATCTTAGAGCTTTGGTGGGATGGAACCAAACAAGGCATCCAAGCTGCTTTCTTTAGCTGCTGCTTTGCTCTCAGCCTGGCCAGTTCACTGACCCAGATGAGGTTGCTGTAGGAAGCAGCATTCACCTCCCTCTTAGGCAGGGGATGGTGTCACACCAGGTTTGCCTCCTCTCATCCAGCATCCAGCCCAGTGCATCCCAGCATCCCTTCAGTGTGGCTCTTATTCCTCTGAAGGGCATTGCTGGACTGGAGATCCAGAAGTCCTAGGAGCAGAGGGCTGAGAACACAGCCTGCTGTGATCTTGCAATGTTATGAAGGCTCTCCTGCAAAAGAGTTGTTCCCTTTTGTAGGGGATGGGAGTACAGGTGAGCGGGCCCCTGATCAGTCCCAGCTGTGTTAATTACCAATGCAGCCCGGCCCCTGATCAGTCCCAGCTGTGTTAATTACCAATGCAGCCCGGGCCCTGATCAGTCCCAGCTGTGTTAATTACAATGCAGCCCGGGCCCTGATGAGGCACAGCTGTAGCCAATAAAGTTAATTGTGGGCGTGAGGGGGCCGGCGGGCGCCCGTGAGGGGGCCGGCGGGCGCCCGTGAGGGGGCCGGCGGGCGCCCGTGAGGGGGCCGGCGGGCGCCCGTGAGGGGGCCGGCGGGCGCCCGTGAGGGGGCCGGCGGGCGCCCGTGAGGGGGCCGGCGGGCGCCCGTGAGGGGGCCGGCGGGCGCCCGTGAGGGGGCCGGCGGGCGCCCGTGAGGGGGCCGGCGGGCGCCCGTGAGGGGGCCGGCGGGCGCCCGTGAGGGGGCCGGCGGGAAGGAACCATGAAGAAGGAGGAGAGAATCCCTGCAGTGAGGTCAGTGTGGGTGTGCAGGCAGAGCCTGTTGTTGGAACCTGCAGTTACAGTCTGGCTGGGTAAAAGCTGCACTCACAGCTGCACACTGCAGAATTTAATGCAGGGAAATAAGTTTGGTATTTGTACCCCTTACACTCTTGAGGTTTCATAGCAGTGGTTTGTTTAAAATTCTTTGTGAGGAACCTATCCTCAGGAACAAACAGAGCTCTGTGAAGCCTGCAGTAATTTGATGGGGTGGATTTGGTTTACTTTGTTTTCATTAGGTATGCACTGCTTCTGAAGTTGAGTGGTTATTTACACATTAGTAAATAATAGATTATTTCTAAATGAATTAATGTAATTTCTAATTTTGTGTATGTATAACAAAAACTTTTTACTTGTCTTGTGCCATTTACAAGGAATGGGAATTTAAACGCTGCCTTGCAAGTTGTCAGAGCAATTTGACTTGTTGACCTGAAAGCTGTGTGTAGTGTGTAAAGAGGAACTGTAGGAAATGTTGTTCTGAGATGACTTAATTAAAAAAAAAAAAAAAAAAAAAAAATTCCTAAATAATTTATTTTCTGAAAAAATACTACATTATGAAATTACTACTGAAGTCTCAGTGTCCTGGAAAAGTGGATTTTTTTGCTCTAAAAAAACCACTATGTAGTGATCTTAATATTACACAAAACAAAAGCACCTTTGAAATGTGCTCTCTTGTGGTTCAGATGACCAATTGTATAATTGTCAGCATGTCAAGAATTGGCTGGATGTGCCCTCTAATATCTCACTACTGAAGGATCAGTAACAATGGAAAATAAAGACACACTCCCAGTTTTTCTGTGCACCTTCGTGCTGCATAATGCCATAAAACACTTAACAGCAGGCAAATCTGAGGAGGGGGACTGTGCCTGCAGGAGGCTGAGATAAGGGTTTCAAAACACCTCTCGGAATTGCTGATTTCTTTGGTTTGCTTGCATGCACAGGGAGGGCTGGTAAAACAAGACAAAATAATCTGAATAATTGCTGTGAATAGAAGAACAGACACTGAGGAGACATAATGAGAAATAGATGGGACATTAGTGTGTAAGCCGCATATGTTATCCAAAGGTTATCATCAGCTGCTGATGCGGGCTGACATGAAATGTGCAGAAGAAAGTTAAAAAAATATTCTGAGATTGTGATTTTTCTGAGCTTTGCACTTTGGGAATTCAGAGAACTTTCCCATGTGAGAGGTTCGACTGATCAGGAGATAAAGCTGCCAAAAGAAATTCTGAGGGATGGTGGTGTGCTCTGCTGTAAGTACTGTGAGATGATTTGTGGGATCAAGCTGGTCTCGCTGCCTTTTGGGATAAAAGATAATTACATTTCTAGATTTTCCTTCATTGTCATGGATGTTGGAAACTACTTTTTAATGAAAAATGTAATTTCCTAATGCTGTGGGCCTGCAAGCTGAAGTTTCAGAACTTTTTGAGAGCTGTCATTAAAGTTGTGGCAATCAGGCCCCCTGACTATTAGCTGTGATCACTGTGTGTGTTCAGCTCCTGTAAAGAGCAACGTGCTCTGTAAGGGAACAGCTCATATCTCATAGTGCAGTCTGGAAAAACAAGATCTACTGAAACATGTAAACCTTGGGCAGTGAAATACTGTCTGGCAACAGGGCGGTAGGAGAAGCCAGAAGAAAGACCAGACATTAACTGGTGGTTGGCATAATGGCCAACTTTAAGGTGTTGGGTTTTAGTATTGTTTTCTTCCACTGAGGAAGCCATCCCTTCCCAGCTGTGCCTACAGCTGAGGCTACACCGAGGTCAGCAGTGACAGAGCTGTGACTAGAATTCCTGGGAAATATGAGCTTTCCAGGGAACTCTCAGCCGCTTGCCTGAGTGTTCCAGTCTCCTGACAACACTTCCCTTTACAGGGTTGTGGCTGCATGTGCCTGTCTTCCTGTTTTCCCTAGATATTGCCTCCCACATGGATTTTTGCTATGGATTTTCAGCACGATTAAGTGACTGTATAAAACAGGTTGACAACCATAGTTTGGGAAAGTGTTAAGTGCCATTGCAGCCATCCCAAAGTTGAGTTTGATTTTCTTTGACGGAGGGTCTTTCTCACTGCCTCTCTCCTGCTCTCTTCCCATTGCACGGAGCAAGGCTGCAGGCATTGAAGACCCTCCACAGCTCCCTCCTAAAGAGTGCTGGAAACTCCTGGATGAAAGGCAGCTCTCCCTGATCTGCTCCTTTATTAGAGTTAGTTTCCTTTCCTTTTCACACAAGCGTGCGGAACAAAACATTTCATTACACAGCAAATGGAATGTCAAGTGAAATGATTTGGTGGGGGGATTTTTTTTCTGCAGAGAAAAATATGTTTGATCCAGGACTCTTTGTCATTTTTATTTTCACTCTGTATTTTTGTGCTTGAGCGACTGAACCAGAAAACCCATTGTTCCCACAGCCCCTGTGCAGAGAGGAAATACAGACACACCTAGAACCGTGTAATCCAAAACTGTGAGTTAGAGGTGGCACTGAAAACTTCAGAGGCATGCAAATGTCTGAGGACTGCTTGAAAGAGAGTGGTAGAAATATGAGTGTTTGGATAATTGTGACTTGTTCGTGGATTTATTGCATATAAAAACAAGGCAGAAGTTGTATTTTTAAAATGGGAATTACAACATTTAATCCTGATAATTGAAATTAGTTCCACAGACTCAATTATCTGCCTCGATTGTGATCCCATGCATGGCTTAACCCACCCAGTAAAAGGCTGTTAGGCAGTGAAATGAGGTATTTCTGCAAAAGGCTCTTTTATTTATATTTCTGTAAGAGTGGATCACAGGGACCAAGCTGGAATCTGCTGAATATGCAGGCTCAGAAGAGGACCCCTGGCCAGGTAGAGGATGAGGCTGTGGAGATGCTTAGGTGAGGGTAGAACTAAAGCTGGGTGCAGCGAGGGGCCCTGGAAAAGGGATAGAGTTGGAAGGGTCAGGAGTTTCTCAGGTGGGGCTGCCAGGAGTTAGCTTCCCATGCAGGATCAAGATTGGTCCTGTGTAGATTTTGCTGTTAGTTTTGTAATTGTTCTGCAATTATGACAATATTATTAATATTATTAGAAAATATTAATTCATAAAATCCTGGTAACCTGAAGAGGTGAATGATGCAGCCTTGCAGCAACCCTGGAGCAGTGGGAGTCAAGATCCAGAGTTTCCAGAGGCATAGGTCCCCTTTTAAACAATTCCAAATTGATTTCAGAGCATCTATGGCTCCATTACAAGTGCACAGATATTTGTTTTGCCACCTTTTGCAGCCACTTCATGAATGGTTTAGAAGCTCTTCTCTTCACACTGTTAGTGTAAGCTGTCAAGAGAGGATCCTCCAGAAGGGAATTTGGGTCTGTGTTTCATTTTCAGAAAGAAGCTGATTTCTGCCAGCTGACAGTGGAAGTACCCTAAAGGAGAGCATCATTAGGCTTAGAGAACTCTCCACAGAACCACCTTGTCCTGCTCTGTGTTGTAATTCTTTTGCACTACCTTTCATGAGCAGTTTTACCACTGAAGAATAGACCAGTCTCACTGGGTGTTAGATCAGTGTGCTCACTTCTCATACTTTTGTGAAGTGTTTTGCTGCCAGGGAGGACTTCAGATCTTTCCTGAAGGGAATCACCCTGATCCTCCCTTCACATAGGTGCCAGTGACCTCTGCTGATCCCAACCACTGATTAGGAGTTTCTGGAGCTGCTTCTAAGTGTTGATCCCAAAGCTGCACAAAAACTGAGATTTTCCCCTCGTTTAGTCCCTTCTTTTGTTCATTAAACACAAGTGGCCATTTGGCAGAGACCTTCACAAAGTGTCACTGGGTGTGTGGCTGTGAGTTCAGCAGAACTTCCCCCTCCGCTTTTTCAGGAAATGAAAACCTGGGCAGATAACTGAGCATAGTCTTGTTTTCCTTAGCATTTCCCAGCTTAATCTGGAAAGCTGAAAGGAGAGACAGGTTGAGAGGAATATTTTACGAGGGCATGTAGTGACAGAAAAGGAGGGGAATGGCTTCAAAATGAGAGAGTGTAGGTTTAAATTAGATATGAGGAAGAAATTGTTCTCTGTGAGGGTGTTGAAGCCCTGGGAAGTGTTGCCCAGAGAAGCTGTGGCTGCCCCATCCCAGGAAGTGTCCAAGGGCTTGGAACAACCTGGGATAGTGGAAGGTGTCCCTGCCACGGCAGAGGTGGGGCTGGATGGGCTTTAAGTCATTCCATCATTCTATAATTCCATGTCTGAGGAAAACATGAAACTCTGCTGGTGTCATACACTGGTGGGTATTCAGTGGCTTGTAGAGGAACTTGAATTAGGTTTTTCATCTGAATCTAAAAATAATTCTTTAATTAAGTATTCCAATGCAATTTTTGACATCTGTAAAGTCATTTCCTGCTTGCAAGATATACCTAATGTAATATATTATTTCTAAGTACAGCAAAACTCACTGTAGGCAAGTCTTCCTTAACTTACAAAAGGATTGTGTTCTTTTAAAACCTTTCATTTGTGTCTGTCTACACTGGAAAAAAATAAAATCCATCTTAAAAATTGCACTGTATTTTAGAAGAATACTCTGTCTTTTGTAATGCTTTGAAAGTCCTATTATTGATTCATAGATATTCTCTATTAAAATATTAAACTGTAGAGCCTGTCTAAAATCACTAGGAGAGATCCATGAGTTCTGAGTGTTGGGTGGGTCAGTGTAACTTGGGTTGCATGGCGGGTCACTGTGATCCTGATACCATCACATGGTTCTTGGTGACAGCAATCCACTCCCCATGTGAAAGAAAGCAAAATTTCAGTGGTACCAAACCCCTGAGCCCTTGGGAATTTTACAAGGCTCAGTGAGTTCAAAAGTCAGCATCTGTTCTGCCTAATTATTCCATAATAATTGGTGATGCAAATTCCATGTGGGGAGAATCTTGCCAGTGCTTTTAGAAACTAACAACTAGAAGCCAGAGCCCTCAGAGCTGAGGTTCAGTCCTCAGTGAGGTGATTATGCAGTCAGTAAGGATTACAAAGAGAGAGCCAGCTGCCTCCGCCACTCCTGATAACACAGGAAAATTGTATTTTCTACTTGGGGTGGTTTTTCAAGACAAAATGCAAAGTATCTGATACATCAGTGATTTACAGCTGAGCAAATCTATATAGACTAAATAAATTATCATTTTTGTTTTAAACCCAGATTCCCCTGAAAATGTTTATTGCCTTACCATTAAAACAGCCAATTAGAATGATTTCAGATGGAGTTAATTTCCAGTTGGTTGACAAAATTCCTCTGATAATTCTCTTTTTGACGATTTTATCTCACATGATATGTGTCAAACCTGGCTGTGTGGGAGGATTTGGGCCTTGTGATTTCAACTTTTTCTCTACATGTTTATCTCAGCTTGAACATTCTTGTAAGATTGAAAAATAAATTTCTTTTCTTTTTCAGTTACAGTAATTATATCTTGAGAGATTTTGAGTCATTCAGGGAAAAGGGTTTATACTGTCTGGCAAAACTTAGGCAGTACAAAGGCAGAATAACAAGGGCAATGCGGAGAGACCCCGTGTTCTGGATCATGAAATAAAGAAATTTTGTGCTCCTGTTGTTCCTGTTGCCCAAAAAGCTTTGATTTTGTGCTAAAACTTCCGGATGGGTATCTGCCCTGTCCTGTCCCCAGCATCATGGCCAAATATTTCTCTTTTTCAGAGGCAGCTGCTGGGCTTAGTCATATCAGGGCACCTCTCAGGACCCTTTTACTGTCTCTCCCTTTAAAATTCTCTCTCAGTATAGGTAAAGTGTGATGAGCCCCAGAAGTGATAAACTGTCTAGATTGCATCAGGAAAATTCATGTTCATGCAATAGTTTAAGCTTGTTTCTTACTTTCTTGTTGATATTTGTACAGATTCCTTCAGCCCACTCCTCAAACTTCTCAAATTTGGTAGAAACAACAGGTCTGACCAATTCTGCATGAATCTCTGATGGGATGACATATGATACCTGTGCAATTTCATGTGATGCCAGGTATTTATATCTGAATTGATTGAGGGCAGCCATAGCCACCTCCATGTGTGCAAAACCAAATTATTTCTGTAGGATGCAGGGGTGGGTAAAATAGAAGGGCAATAACTTTCAGTGCTTATTTTGATCTTGTGGTGGTTCATCCATATGCCAAAAAATGCCACCTTTGTGTTGAAAATCTGCTGGCCACTGCCCTTGGCTTGTTGGGGGCACATCTTAGCACCATGCCTGTTATGAACCACAGTCAAACAAACTACAGAAAAGCCAGTGGTTGTTACTAGATGTCCCCCTGAAATTGGAACCACAGCTTTAATTTAAAAAGGAATCAAGAGAAGTGAAGAGCCCCCTCCTCTGACTTCCTAAAATGACTGGACAAGTAAATCTGCTGTTCTTGTGGGTTTTGCTCCATCTCTGCATAAGAATACTGCACAAGGGACTGTTCTTGCATTCTTTGTGACTTACTAGGAGTTAGGAAACGGATTAATCCTGCATGCAGAGAGCAAGTGGCACCCTGTGCCTTTTCACTGAGGATCCTGAGCAAAATGTCACTGTGGTAGTTGTGACAATGTCCTTTGCCTGCTCGTTACACGCTGAAATTCAGCTTTCCTGCTTGCCTGGGTCAGCTCAGGTTCAGCATCCTGGTCTCTGACACAGCAGGCAAAGTGCTTTAGCTGCTGGTTCTACTCTGCACCCCTTTTGTTTTTGACCACAGGTTTCATTCAGGGCCTAAGGCACCCAGACAAAAATAAACACCGTTCAAACTTTTAGTGGGAAATAACAGGCGTGGTTTTAAAGAGTCAGCACTTTCTGACAAACACAAAATACGATCAGGAAATCCCTGACCTGATCTAAACCTTACCACAGTATTGGTCAGTGTGTAAATTTTCTTCACTGCAGAGTTATAAATCATCATTTTATTACGGACATTGAAAAATTCTGCTCTCCTGATGCAGAAACAGTGCTTCCATCTCTTCCAATTAATTTTCATCAGCGTTCCCCTAGTAAGTGATGTTTTAAATCTCCTTCACCTGAATTCCTGTGAATAGTAGCTTGGTTTCTGTCTCACTTTCTACATCATGTGCCTCTTACCACACTGATGTTTTATTTCCACATGTAAATACGGTGATGTTTTCCCTCTTGTTGCTTGCTGCTGGGTGGTTTTGTTGCATAATTAATTGCGGAAGTATTTATTAAAAGGGGGTTTTCTTTCAAGAGGGTTCAGCCTTTGCTGTTCCTGCTGCTGTTGCAGTGAAGTGCACTTCCAGAATTAACTGTTAAGTGGGAATGTAAATTAAGCTGCTGGACTAAATAAATGAATTTGTCATATGTGTAATTGCTAGGCAAAATGGCAACAATTTTAGCTATTTTCATTGGCCTATTATTGCAGCTTTCCATTGCTAAAGTAATAAATCCTTTTTTTCTGTAGAAAGAGGTATGTGCCTTTGACAGAGAGGGGGAGAGCCACTGCACATGCAGTAGGGAAGGCTGTCGGGAGGGGTTTGAGCCATTCTGTACAGGAGAGCTTTGGCAAGGCCCCAAGTGCACTGCAAGTTAGCAAATAATTGTTCAAAGGGGATGCAGTGCTGTGCTGCTGCTTTGCTGGGGAGCATGGGCAGTGTGCTCCGGGGAGATGCTGAGAGCCAAGGAATGCCTGTGTAGAGCACCAGGCTGGGCCTCTAGCAGTGTGCATTCCAGGGTGGTGCCCCAGAATGGGGCAGGAGCTCAGCCTGTGTCTTGTCTCCAACAGGGAGCCTGTTCCAGGGATCCCCATCTCACCACGGGCAAATGCCACAGCTCACTCCGTGGTTGGCATGGGGGCATAATGCAGCACCGTGGTAGAAAACACAGCCAATACCTTTAAAAAGCATTGACAAGCTTTCATGTCCCCCATGCACCCCCCAATAATTCTCTCCTAATGTTTGTTTCCATTTAAAAGCCACTCTGTGTGTCTTTGATAATTTTCTTTATTGTGCAGCATTCAGGAGACTTGCTCAGGTGCCAGATGATTGGGACTCAGAAGGGAAATGGGAACAGTTTGGAACACGCTTTTGATGAGTTTTTCAGATGGCTCTGTGTAACCTGAGCTGTCTGTTATTTCCTGGGTACTAGGAGCACTCAATAGTACTTGCTTTGGTACATAAGCTGCATGTTTTGATTAGCTGAAACTTCCAGTTGGGGAAAATGCAAGATTAGAAATTCCAGTTTTATTAACTGTGCCCACGGCAGAAAGTCACTGGAGTTTCGAGTATGTCTCTAGAGCCCGAGAAGCTATAAATCATTCAAGCTCGTTAGAAAGTTGCCTAAGCTCCTTTGTTTACTATCTTAAAATTCTCTATTATGCAGTATTTTATTCTGTGTATAAAATCCCTACAACTCCTTATTATTATGAAAAACAGGTGCAGATCCCTCTAACTGCTTACTCTGTTTTCATGGAAGAAACTTTTGAGATATTACATGAAGGATAAATATTGCACAATAAAAAAACAATGACAGAAACACCAAACCAAAGAACCTTGAGGCATCTTTTGACAAAGCTTCTGAGGCTATTCAATCCTTTCAAGATATGATGGGTAAGAGATGGAAGCCCCATCTGTAGTAAATTTAGCCACTCTAAGGTATCTCTAGCAGGTCACTCAGATATAATGTCTGCTTCTGAATATATTGACCTCAGTATTAATCTTTACCTCAAATTTATAAGTAGCACTGACAAAGGAACCCTATCCAGGGCTGAAATTTCTGCTTTTAATTTGGGAAAATCTTATACTATAGGCTTTGCACAGGTCATACACACTTGCAGGTCCAATTCAATTTAAGCAAGGTGTTTGGTCTTTCTGCAATTTCCTAATATTGCAATTTCCCCAGAAATATTAGCAGTTAAAGGTAAAGAAATTTAGCTATTCCTCTGTGGCACCCTGTGTACTGATTCCAGGCTCTTCTTGAAATGCTGATATATCATCCTCAGTGCTGCATTCTTGCAGCCTGTTCCCCGAAGGGGATTCGGATTGCCTTCTCAGGAGCAGATCATCTTCTGATCACATTTCTCATATTAGGAAAGCCATGAGACCAGAGTGATCATTTTACAATTTAGCTTTATCTAGTCATCTATTAGCAAGTCATATGATATATCAAGTAATTTTTGCTTTGATGAGGGAAAGAGTTTACCCAGACATTAAGCACGCAGTAGTTTGTATACAAAACAAATCGGTCCCTCAAAGCATCTAAATAAAATCCTGTCTTTGCCTAAAAACCAGATATTCATACAATCAAGGGCATGGGATGATGTTTAGAGATGCCTTCATGTGTCTACTTTGCTGGATCATTTAATGCTAATCTAGTGTTAGATTACCTTTCTGAAGGTGCTAATAAAATCTGCTACATTACCTTGCTTAGGCTGAGGCCCCAGGGCTTCAGAGATGAGATTTCTATCCACTGACAGATCGTGCCTGGCTGAAAACTCAAAGCAGAAACTTTCTTGCATCAGGTGTGAAACAGCCTCACATCTTAATCCTTCCAAAGGACATGGTAACAGAGGGATGTGTAAAATGCTTGCTTATTCCACAGAAGGTATTTCAGCTGGGGATGAGGGCGAGGGAATGATATATTCCTAAATTACAGGCAATTGCAATAAGGCCAAAGTAGCTGTAGGTATGCTGTTTGGCATCCAAGAAATGTAGGCTTTAGGGTCCAAACACAGTACAGGGTGCTAAAGGCCAAGTTCCTCATTTCTCCCCAGCCCTCTAGTCTCACTGATGAAAACCATCCAGAGAGCTCAAGAACACCTAATGCATCTCAGTGGTGAGGGGCTTGATAAGAGGTGTTGAAGCTGGCATAAATCCTTTCATGTCCCAGTGTAATTATGGCTGTTCAATTTTGGGGAGGGTACTGCAAGAGTTAGTGAGCGCAACATGTCTGGAAGACTTGAGATTGTTCCAGGAATAACATGACCCATCACAGTGTTGGGCTCAAGTTATTGATGTTACTCTATTGCATTTATTGCCCAAAAGAAAAAACTGGTTTACAACTATTTGTATTCTTGGATGATTCCTCAGGAAAACACTTCACGTGCTTTTGCATAGAGAGCCTTTGGGGGTCTCTGATGTTTTGGATGTATAGTGCTGGCTAGTGTCCAACAGGAATGCAGTTTGGAAGGAAGCTTGGGTTTGATTTTTCACAGCTTTGTGTCTTGTGTAACCCTTGAAATGTGGGCACCGGTGTAGCAGATAAAACATCTCCCAGAGAGATATTCAGAGACCATGCTGGCTTCACTGGCTTTGTTCTTTCTGCACTGCCACCACAAACAGGAAACCAGCAGGAAATAAAGCCTTCTATTTCTGCTTTCAAAGTAATGACTCCACTTCCTTCTACTTCAGATGGCAGATGAGCTCCTCATCCAGGCTCTCCTTATAATCCCTGCTAAGGAAGAGGCATTCCTAGGGCATGACTCATGTGAGCTGTTTCCAGGCTGGCTCCAGGGGGAGGTGGGATGCACTGCTTCGCTCTGCCACCTGCCAGGGGAGGCTCTCCGTGTCTGCTTCAGAAGGAGGTGTCTCATTTGCACTGACAGAGAGCCTAGCCCGTATGTTCAGCTGCTTCCCCTGATTATCTTAGTTGGCCCTCTTAAGAAAAGTCTTTTTCTGAGTCAAAGTCTGTCTGTGGGTGTTGGCAGCTGAGCAGTGCAAAAACACAAAGCCTGGTGCAAAGATGTAATTTGTCCTGCAACTTAGAACTGGCAGTTGCCAGATGAAAGCCTCTGTGTTTCCAAGGCATGCTCCTATTGGAAGAAGTGCTTGTGGATGCCCTTCCACCAGGAGCAGTGGACTCTGCAAGGAATGAGTGACTCTTTTCCAAGGCTGGGCCCCAGGCTTGGTGAGATGTGGGTTCCCTGTGGCTGCTCATAAAAGATGACAGCAAGTTCCTTTCAGAAGTGAGTATCAATAGGAAAGGTGGGGCTTGACTCCTGCCCTCATTGCAATAAGGATTGTCTCTGCACGTGGCTGCCTTCTGCTTTTCCTGCAGCTGCCTCACCCCTCTCCTGCAACGTTTTGCCAGATTTTCAGACTTACACCTAGCTAGAAGTCTAATGGGAGAAAAATGAAGAATGACTCAAAGGCACCAGCTGAAGAGTGAAATAACTCTGCTTATACTGGGGAAAAATATTAAGAGTTGGCTTGAACAAAACCTGGGAGATGAAATGAAGATAAACTAGAAAACAGCATGCTGATGGTAGACTGCATGGTCATTTTTTGTACTTGAAAACTCTTACAAATACCAGTGACCCTTGAAAGATCTCTGATTGATTGGACAACCCTGGCTAAGTGAGGGACACAGCAGTATATTTTTCATACAGACATGTCCAGAGATAGTCCTGCAGTACAGGCTCAGTAGCATCTTTGATAGCTTTTTCCCAACCCTTTTGCATTGCTGTAACATATTCTGCAGGCTGCCAAAGGAGGAATAACAAAAAACAAGCCAAGGGAGGTCTAAAAACCTCACTCTTTCAAGTACAGTGCGAATTCTGCTGTGCGAATTGTCAGGAAAGGTTTCGATATTGGCACAGACTTCTCTCCTGGAGGCAGGACAGTCAGGCACCTGAATTATCCATAAATTTTCCTGTCATTCATCTGCCAGGAGTATTTTTCAGAAATGCTGCTGTTCCAGCCAGGTACTCCCCTTTTGTAATCGAATGATGATTTATTATCCAAGCAATGAAGAAAAATATATTACCTTGGAATTTTTGAATGTGTAATGATACGTAAGCCATAATAATGAATCACTCCGTTCCCTGCCCTCCCTTCCTCATGTATATTTTATATATAAATTTCCATTCCTGTCCTCTGAAGTTCTCCTTCACAAAGGGGAATTCCAAGTAAAGGTGTTGGAGAATTTGAGAGTTAAAGAGCAAACAAACAGAGCCATGTGCCTTTCAGCTCTCCACTCCCACGTTTCCTTGCTCTCCCGGTGCTGGGTCTCCTTGTCAGAGCCATCTCGGTGTGTGACTCCCTTGCAGTTGTGTTTGTGGTTTGGATATAAATGTACTGCAGGTCTGGATGAGGGGGCTTGCCCAAGTCGAAGCCAGGCTAAGGCAAGCCAAGGTCCTTGACCCCTTTGCTTCCAGTGCATGTTCAAAAAGGACTGATAGACTCAGAAGTGCTCCATTCCCTGCAGGTTGTCCTGGTGAGAGGAGCTCAGGGGTGATCCCCAGGACAGCAGTGTGATGTGCCTTAAAGTCTTTCTCTACTCCACATTCTTAGGTTTTGTTTGTGTTAGATTGGCTCCTGTGCCCGGGCTGCCTTCAGGTGTTAAAGGGGCCGTTCACTGAAGAGCTGGTTTGATGATTCTTGTAGGTGCCTTCCAAACTCAGAACATTCTCTGATTCCATCTGCAAAAAGAAACTTGGCAGTCATGATGCCTGCCTTTGCCTGCAGGGTTATTTCTTTCACTCCAATGCATTGCTCCTTCTGGACTCATTTGGGAGACAAGGTAGTGACACAGAGCCATTACAAAGGAAGAAATTGGTCTCAAATAACTTGAGGAGAGCTCGGGCTTTATTTGGTGGTGTGGCCTTGGCCAGTGCTGTACTCTGTACTCTGTCAGGAGGGGTGGGTCAAGAGCACTTTCATGACAGTCAGAAGTGACACCAGTAAAAGAACACCTGATTTTCCTGCCACATGCTCCCTAAAAAAAGCTCTCCTACTGTTTGCCAGGGAATCCCCTAACTTGGCTGATGCTTATGCTTATTTTCTAGGCTTTTTTGCAGGGATTTATTTACAAGCCTCCCCAGGTAGTTACTGTTATTTTTTCTTGAAATGTAGTCAGCAGAATGAATTCTTCTAGGCTGGAAATGTCAAAAGAGCTTTGTGGCACTTAGAGAGCCAGATCTACTGAAATTCAGGAGGACCTGGTTGTCTAGCACCTTAAAATTTCATTGAAAATCCCCTGCTAGACCTTTTGCTATGCTTGGTATATTCAGAGCATGTCACAGACAAAAAAATGCTGCCCATAAGAGCTGTAGGGAACAATCCCACAGTTTGAGATACTCTGTTAAATTGCTATAAGTCAGCCTTCATCCCTCTGGGGCTACAACATGTGGCTCTGAAGGATTAATAAACACCCTGTCCTTCAGTGAGCACTGAAACCAGGTGGTAATGCAGAAGTGGCTCAAACACTGAGTAAGACTTTGCTTTTCAGGGTCTGGACCTGCACACACACAGGCACTCATCTCACTTGAGAGAGACTAAGTTTGTCTTCAGCAAAATGAAGATGTTGATGGAAAAACGTAGAGCTTCATCCATTCTTGCAGGCTGCATTTGCAATTGAATGCATTTTATTCTTTTCATGCTCATAAAAAGAGTTATATTAATATGGAGTTTTCTTTGTGTTACGGTACATATTCCAGGCTCCTGGATTTTAACTCCATTGTAACCAAAACAACCCCCGCCAAAAGGACAAAAACCCTGTTTATACTAGTGAAAAAATATTGCAAAAGCTTATGGAAGAGTTTCACTTTTGCATCAGCCTGAAAAATTCCTTGACTGGCGTCACTAAAAATATAGGAATGATTCTCTCTGTGTTTCTTTGTTGTTAAAATGCAGCTGAACAATAGGGGAGGCAATGGTCAGTGAAGCCAGAGAAGGAACTTATTAAAAACAGATGAAAGACTTCTCTTAGGGGTTTTCATTCTCCAGAAGTGAAAATCCATATGACAGTGACATTTTTGACTTGAGCTGCAAGGTGTCATCCCTGACATTTGCGCAGGCTGGGATGTGTATTTCTTTGGGGACATGAGATGGGGGATGGCAACACAGAGTCCCCTGCAGTGGCTGGTGCCATGAAGGCACAGCAGAAATATCCCTGCTGTGAGCTGTGAGCTCAGGTGCTGTGAGCTCAGGGGCAGGTGGTTGCCATCGGTTCTGGGGCAGCTTCTTCTGCACTTTCACTGTCTTGGGCAGAACTTGGTGCACTTGGCCCCTGTAGCAATGCCTGTGCTCTGACTGCTTTCCATTCTCTGAGTTAGGTTCTGAGCAGGATGTATGTGAACTTAAACTTGAATTTGAAGTGACACAGAAAAAGCAGGAGGAACTTTTCTGTAGGCATAATTGACTTTGGACACATGATATGTAAAGCACAGTAATTACAGTTTCATGGTCACAATATGAAATCTACTGAGATATCTCAGCTGCAGCCCGTCATTAAGTTGCTATTTTATCAGGAGGTTTGTCATGGAAACTCCATGTCAGCTTCAGCTCGAAGGATGAAGCCTCTCTTTTGAGGAACAGATTTGTTCAGGCTTGCTACACTTAATGCCAAATTCTTCCAGCTAGTTGCTAGTGATTAAATAAAAGAAATGAAAAGAGTTCTGATTGACTCCATGTGACACAGCCCAGGTGACTGGTGGTCTTATTGCACTGACCTCACCGAGGATGGAGGAGCTGAGAGAGTCAAGCCCAGCCCTAGCTGATCAGACAAGGCCTGCTGACTGCGCTGAGCCAAATGTTTGAGTTGCACGTGCTAAACTAACAGACTATGGTATTTACAAGGCTTCACTAAACACTTAAATCTGTTTTGTGGACAAAAGGATTTTAAGTTAATTTATTTTGTTGAGAGAATAATTTAAGCAAGTTAGCATTTTGTTGACAGAATTATGATGAAATTCATTTTGTCTACATAACTGATTGGACAGTTAGATGAATGCATTTTCTCCACTGAATCAAGTATGTGCCAAGACTGTCAAACAGAGTCTCCTCCATGATTTCAAGACAGTTTGTCAACAAAATGAATACAAAATCCTTTTGTCTACAAAGTGAACTTAGGTGTTAATTGTTTGTTCATAAAGAGCACAAAGCCAAATGATTCTCTGTTGAACACAGATAAAAATGTAGGAGAGGATGGGGTGTGTACAAAACCACGCAGAGCTGTGTACCTTGCTTTGCTGCCAGAGTCCAAGTGCCACAAACCAAGTGCCAGGCAGGGGACGGTGTCTGATCCGAGCTGGGATGTGACACGGCCGGGATATCCTGTTCATGTTGAGAGCACCACAAGGAGTTCACTTGTGTAGAAATGCAAAACATGGGGGCTGGAATGCTGCCAGTGTTGTTTCCAGCAGGAATTCAAGCCTCCCACTGTGAGGGCTGATCACAGTTCTGCCTGGTCCCGGACCAGCACATGTGGGATGCAGAGGGTTTCTGGGCCTGAGGAACTGTCACAAATAGTCATGGCAGAAGAGGAGCAGAGGGAGGATGTGCTGTAATGCAGATCATGACAGCTGGAGGATGAGGCTTAACAAAACAAGCACATTTGTTTCCAGTCTAATGGGGAAACACCTCTTGCAGAGCAGGAGTTCTTCTGGGTTTTCTTGATGATGTAAAGTCCCCTCTCCTTCTGGACAGATGCTTATTAAAGTGGTGCAACATCAGCTCTCTGCTTGTACAAGATGGACGTTGCACTTAGTCCTTGATTTTAACCACATCCAAAGCCCACTGATAGCTTCATTTTATATTGTAATTTTATTTTATTGTTCATGTTTTTGCAAGTATTAAGGGCTTAGTTTCAAAGAGAGCATCTGGGGTGTCAAGTCCGAGCACCTCTGAGATTGTAATAGAAAAACTGCTGTGAGTTTTATTCTGAAAACATTGCACTTTTGGAGTAGTCTCTGCTTGACATTCGATAGCTGGAAAGGAAGAAGGAAAAGGAAATATTCTCATTAAATGTGTCATAAAGTTGCACAAAATATTTTTTGCCTTTTCTTTCTTCCTTTGCGCTTCTAAGAGCATTAAAGTCAATCAGGGGTAGGAAAATATGAAGTGAAGCTGTGAAGAAGTATGACAATGTCACATTGCAAAACAGAAGTTCAACCTTCTAATATGTTTTTTGTTCATTAAGGAAGAAACAACCATCAAATCCCCAAGTTCATTTATGTTGCTCAAAGTACGCCAGTTTTCAGCTCTGCTCATTGTCAGCAAAGCCAAAAGAAGAGAAAACCCATGCATTTTCAGCTGTGTTTTCTCTAAAGGAGAGTGTTGGTGTCACTGCCAGGGAGCTGAAGTTAGGGAGAGGTACATCAGGTACGGAGAGATGAGGTTAAAGGAACGGAAGCAGTTTCTCCTAACACCATTTCTCATTTACAGGGGCATAGTCTTCTCTGTTTTCTGCAAGGAACGTTTATCAGGGAGCTGCAGTGGGACACTCCTGCTTTCACATTCTTTGGCAGGCTGTGACCCTTGGGAGGATGCAGCCCTGTGCCTGAGGCACAGCTCAGACACAGCACAGGTTGCAGCAGAGCTGAAAGAAGCTTGGCTGATGGCAGGGCCCTCCAGCCCACACTGGACACAGATTGCAGCTGGCCTCACGTCAGGGTGAGACAACCCTGGCACGGGTCACAGGTGCATTGCTCTTTGCTTTGGGTATTTTTTATGGTGCCTCCAGGATGTTTCCCTGCTGGCTCTTGCCTTTTGCTTTCTGCTCTCAACAATGGATCTGCCTGACTGAGAGGAGCAGCAGTGGGGTTTTGCAGTTTTATTATGCCATTTATTCCAAGTGTTTTGATTGAGCACGTTGCTGGGTGTCTTCTCAAGAGCCACGATTGCTCTGGCTGCCGTAGGTAAAGCAAATCCAATGTGTTAGCCTCCCTTGTTGCTCAGCAGTCACTAATGACTGCAGCATATGCTGCTGCTTCCCAGGCCATGGGGCGTTCAGTGCATCTGTTACTCCTCCAGGATCCACGTCCTGACTGTCAGTGCTGGAATTCCTGCGCCCTTAGCTCCAGAAGGAATGTGCTGAGAAACCTAGGGACAATTAGGCTCCAACTGGGGACCACGGCGTGGTAATCTGTAACACATTAATGATCTAAGTGTCCTGCAGAAATCCCAACCTGGAAATAAAAAAGTTGCGAATTGTGGATGCTGTATTAACATGGGTTCATAAAGCACTCACTAGGGGCTGCGTGCATAAATTGTCCAGGCAATAAAAGCCTGCAGTGTCAGTGCTGAGGGACCTCTCAAAATCCAGGAGTGCCAAGTGGAATCGGTGCCTGTAGTGCGAGGGCTCTGTAAATCTGGCCAGTGTGCTCTGAATGCAAAGGCACGAGACCACATTTTCCAAACTGCCTGGTAGAAGCAAACTGAGCAGAAAAGGCTTTGGTCACGTCTGTGTTTCAGATACCTCTTCACTGCTCACCAGCTCTCTTCTTTGTCCACTTCCCCGCAGATGACGTTGCATTTCCATTTTACCCTGAGGTCACATCTGCAGTGTAGGCATTCAAAGTCACACCTATTCATAAAACTGATTTTGCAGCCTAATAACCATTCAAGGCCAGGGAGAGGAGAGAGGGTTTTTAATGCAGGCAAAGGCAGGACACTTGGAAATAATAAAAAGTCTGTATTATGTGCTAGAAGAAGGAGAGAAGGGAGTACTTGCCTTACAACACAACTTAAAATGTCGTATATGATAATGAAACCAAAATTTGAGCTATTAGAAAAGCCAAACCCTGGTCTTCTTTACCTGTGTGCATTTTCTTACCTAATGTAATTCCTGATGTTGGCTGTAGTACAGTCATCTCCTAAATGACTTGGCCTACATAACATGCCCCTTTCTAGGGGAAAATGTGTCATTTTACTAGGCTGAGGTGATGTGAGGGACAGTCTGAGTATGTAAATTGTGATCGGCCTCATTTAAACCCCTAATAACTGAGTGCGTGAATGACTAAAGATTCTTAGTAAGGTAGGTCTGCAAAGGTCACATGGGATTATTTTGAGTGTAAACTGCAAAATTGGTTTTTGGAATGGCTATGTGGTACTTTGGGCATAAATGGCTGTAGTTTACTCCACCTATATCAAAAGATGTATGTGGTTTACAGCTTTGTGTGAGGTGGACTGCAATAAAGGCTCACCCTCACTGCATGCAGACCACTGGAGGTTTCTGCTGTTCAAGGCATTTGTTCCTCTTTCCAAAAGAATCCCAAACGAATGGAGCTGTCATTGCAGTCTGACAGGTAGCTAGCATATAAAGGAGGGAAGATGCATGACTCAGAGAAGCACTTGTTTGGAGCTTTTTCATTAGTCACATGCAGGAAATCATTCGGAGGGCAGTGGGGCTCCTGGAATTTAAATGAAAAGAAAATGTATGTTTTCTTCATAGCCTGTGCAGGTGACTGAACAGATGTACATGATTTAGACAGTCTGTAACCAGCAGGGAGGGCAGCCAGCTTCAGAGGTCTTGAGGATAGGCAGTCCCAGGTTTTAGGGACAGACTGGGATTCAGAGCTCGGTTGTGCTTCTCCCATGGCCACAGAGCCAAATCCTCACCAACATGCTGGCATCCTCCTGGGCTGTGCTTGTTCTTTTTGCTGCTTCTCAGTCATCTCCTGGTCTCCCCCTTGACTGGAGCTCCATGGCTGGTATTAAACATTGATGGCACCCATCAGGCAGATGAGTCCCTCTCTGGTCTGCTCAGCATGAGTCCCACCACCTGATCCTGCCTCTGAAAGGAGCAGGCAGAGGTACAGATTTGGCAACAGAGGCACCAAAGATGCTTCACATGAAATTCTTACTAAAACACATTGCTTTTACAAGCTCACCTTCAGCCTGACTGAGGCCCCAGAGTACACATTTGGGGAACAGATTTCACTCACAGTGACCAAAGACAAACCCCGCCTTTGTTTTTTTGGAAAAGAAAGCTCAAAGATGTCAGCTAGAGAGGCAGCAGTGTTATCTTTCTTCTCTTTTTATAGCCAAATGAGAAAGCATAAGAATGATGCTTACAAATAATAGGGTTGACTCATAAGGGCTGACTGTACATGACTCATAAGATGTGAAATTATTGTAGAGACTTGAAGGACACTCCAGAGACTTGAAGTGCACATACATGCACTGAGACTTGGGCTTGGGGGGTTATTTTTCATACCTGGAAGAAGAATGCTTGCTGTTTGTGTTGAGATGTGCATTGCTATTGTATATGTGATTTATGAGATTCAGCAGCCTTTCCAAAACTTTCCTGGTCTCTGAGGAAATCTGGCATTAACCATGCTTTCCACATGCTTTGCTTTAGCTTGGAAGGCTATGGCAGACAGCTGGTACAGTGGGGGCTGTAAAGTTCCTTCTGTAAAGTTTCTTCTTCTTTCTAAAGAAATTGAAATCACCAGCATTTGTAAGAGGGAGCCGGGGAAAGTGGGGTCCCTAACCAAGCACAGGGTTGGCCTGTGAAGATCCCCAGTGTCATTGCAGGATTTTGCACTGAAGACATTTTGCTTTGAAAGACTAGACAAGCCAGATGCAAAAACATGTGTGTAAGGGAGGGAAAATCTAAGGATTTAACCTGTCCCCTTAAAGCAGCACAATTAAGCACCGAGTGTCCCTGAGGGACAGAGGTGTGCCTTCACTGGTACAGCCTCTCTGACCAGCCCATGTGATCCAGCAGCAGCCCTGTTAGAAGAGATGCCACTTGCCTTTCCTATTCCAAAATGTCCTCACAGTCAGCTGGGCAGAGGAATAACCTCACACTCCTCCTGGGGCAAGGCTTGGGGTCACTGCTTGTTCCTGGCCAGGGGAGCTTCACTGGTTTCCCCGCCAGAGAAGTCTTTTGCAGCTCTGCTTTTCCACGTGCTGCCAAGGAAATGCAGGGTGGTGGAATCAGGAATGAACCTGCTTGAATGGGGCTAGAAGCTATCGAGGAGCTTCCCCTATATCTCTGTTGTTCTTTTGGATTACAACCAAAGTTACTTTTTCCTCAAAATGAGGAAAAGTCTTTGGATTGCACCTGCCAGTATTGTTTTCCACTATTGTGGTATGCAGTAGCATTTTGTCAAATTAGTGTGCAACTTGGAGAATATAAAGAGCAGCTCACCATAAAAGGGGAGGCACCACATCTGAGTTGTAGAAACCACTCAGTCCAGAGGGAAAGACCTCTCTTTCCAGCTTTCTGGCCTCCTTTATTTGGTTGAAAATAGCAGAAACTGTAAATTTTCTTCATATGCATCCAGGTCCTTACTGCCCTTGAACTCTCTGCTGTGCTCTGGTTACTGAAGTACTTGAAAAGACTAAGGTAAAGAACATCTTTGGCATGCTTTTTACCTAAAACTGATTGTTTTGTTGTGCCTTTTGTGCTACACATGACTGTATATGTGGGGACACCTTCTGAGAAGTCCCAGCAGCTTTGCAGTTGCTGGAAGGAGAAGAGATCCTTCATGGCCTATCTCCCTTTGGTCAGGTGGGGTGGAAGGGAAAATGCCAGCATAGCTAAGCTGCTCTGTTGGACTGCATTCCAAATGATATTTTTTTCCCAGATAATATGCTCCTGTTGGGCTGTGCACATACTTGGATGAGAGAGGGGCATTCAGCCTTTTCCTGCACCAGCAAAATCAGGGGTTGGAAAGTTCTGTTGGGAAACTTGCCTGAGGAGGCTCACGCTGCTGGAAGTGGCTCTAAGCATACTGTGGGTGTGTATTCAGACTCTTCTCTCTTCTCTCTGTGTTCTGCCTGTGGTTGTTTATCAAAAGGAATGTGAAGAGCCTGTCCCAAAAACATGCTGGGCCATGAATAATGACTTTTCTGTGCCGACTAGGAGCCATTCAGTGAGTGAGCACAGACAGGTGCTGACAGAAGGCTGAATTGTTCAGCAACAGCAGCCCCTGGGATCGAGTGTGAATTTTGGAAATTGCCTCATAACTTGCACAGGAGCGTTAACATGTGACATCAAAGACTATCGGCACTGTCAGGCATGCTTTCTCACAGTGAGCTTGCGTTGGGCAGGATGTGCCTCCTGCAGGAAATAAGAGCACAGGTTTGTGTAAATCTTTCCAAATTCAGAGCTTGCTTTGAAGACATGGTTCGTCACTCCCCTTTATGGTATGCAGCCTTTCTCCCGGTTTTAGTAGGGGATCATTCAACAGTGGTTTTGGTCAGGGAGGCACATAACAGGTACAGAGAGTATTGTAAAGAGCAAGGTGTCTTCTGAAAACCTTCGTGTGGTAAATTAACCCTTTTGGCCACGTGCAAGTCCAGGACCAGACTTGTCCAACAACTCCATATCATATGCAGAAACCTGTGCTGGGGCTGGGAATTCGCCAGCACCACAAAGCTCAGTACACTCACCTACACCTGTCACCTTTAGCTGTAGATGAATTATGTCCCTACGTGTGCACGTGTTAGACACAGAAGCTAGCTTTTCATGATAACTGTGGTTTGGAACACATGACACATACTAGATTCTCCAATTAAAAAGTGCAGCACTCCAGCACTTGGTAGCTGGAGCACGGTGTTACAGAATCATTCCTTCTTGTACCAAGATCAATAAGCAAAGGCTGTATTAGCAGTGGAACAGAAGCTTGGCAGCATGGCAGCAGCCATGAATCTACCATCTACACACAACCCTTGTATTGGGTGTATGAAGCCATGCACACGTGTATTTATGTAAGTAACAAAATAGATTTGAATCGTGCTTTCCTTCCTATTAAGTGGCTATGTCTCTATATAACAATGTGTTTACTGCATTAGCATAAACGAGCCCTAATAACGCCAGATGGAAAGGGAGGTGAAATTTAAACAGGCAAGCTTAGTGGGGAAACTGCAAGTGGTGTAAGTACAAGAGGAGGCTCTGCAGGCCTTGTTAGATGTGCCTGCTTCAGTCACAGTGTGTGTTATCAGCACATTGCCAGGACACACGGGGAGAAAAGTAAGAGATCAGGGAAAAGAAAATTATTGAAATGGGATCAGATTGCACTGTGAGAGGAGGGTGCAGAGCCATCCCCCTGGAGAAGGTCTCCCCATACGAAGTGACATTGTAGTCCCACAGCTGATTCCCAAGGCTCCTGCCTTCCACTTGCACAACAAGTTAAACAGCTTTGATCCTGTGCAGGGCTTGACCCTGTAAGAGAGGATCAGGGCTGCTGTAAATTCATTAGGGACTTGGCTTCTGCTTTTTCTGAAGGGTACAGATAAAGGCAGTAGGAAAAAGCCTTGCAATGAGGGAGAGGAAAGATGAGGCTGTTGCTTAGGCAGCAGTGGGAAGCTGTAGGTGCCAGGGAATATATTGGGAAGTAGCTGTGGAGCCAGGAGCAGGATCACTGCCTGCTGCCCTGTGCAGAAAGGTACTGCACTTTTCATAGCTCTTCTCCTATCTTTGACACCAAGATTTAAGGACTGTTTTTTCCCATTGTAAAGCCTCACAACTGTCCTTGTATCAGGAAAAATTGCATTTACAAATTATGTATATTAAACTCCAGAAGATCTTATGTGTAAGGAAGCTGTTTTCTTGTTTTCATTGCAAAGTGTGACAGCCACAGCTAGGAAACAAAACCAGTGAGCAAAAATAGCTTTGGTATTTATCTAGGATATGAAGAACACTGCGAACAACTGTGTGTGGATTACTGTAGATGTGTCAGATACTGTTTTCTTTACCTCGGTTTCCTGGAATTTGCAAGGCTGTATTTAATTGCTGATAATTTTTTCAGCCTTTAATTGCTTGGCTTCATCTTCTGTACAAACACAGCTGTAAGGCTGACGTTGTAAAATTGCTACTATTTTAGCCAAGCCTCTTCACCTGTTTTTGAAAACAAGGAATGGAGAAGGCTGCTTTGATCTGTAGGTACTAAAAACTCTGAAAAACTTGTCCTCAGGTGTTTGAGCAGTAGAGGCTGTTGCATTCAACATGTGGCTTTCTGCTCTGCCAAGGTAGACTGAGGTGTTAGGGGAAAAAGGTTTGTACATGACAAAGAGATGTGTTGATTTTACAGTGGAAAAAGCTCCAAAAGGGTGGAACTCTTGGAGCTTGTGCCATTCCTCTCTGTCCTATTGTCTAGCAGAGTCTGATGGGTGCAAGTTTGAGATCACTGCAACTTTTATTGCTGTGTGAGTTCGCATTTATTTGTGCATCCTCCTGTTTGCACAGGGCTGGCAGGGGGCCTGTCCTGTTCAAATGCAGACTGGATGAGAGGGTCATAAAAATTAAGCTGTACTGCTGGTGTTCTGTGAAAGTGATGTTACAGTACCAAAAATGGCACTTATCAAGATTTGGAGCTTGTGCACAGAGTTGTGCTGGAGTGAGAACTTCATTGATGGTGCTGAGGTTCCTTTTTAAAGCAGCTGGTGCTTGGAAAGGCACTGTCTACCATGGCTTCAGAAAAACATTTACTTGCAGAAGGATTCCTTTGTATCAAATAGAAAAACAATTTTAAATGTGCAGTTTATTTTGAATTATAGATGTCCAAATCCTGCAGAAACAATGAACCCATCTCTGTTACCTTTGTGTACCATCAGGTCGGAATGGCTTCTGAGTCTGCAGAAAAGTCCTGAGCACATATTGCCTGCTTTTAAAGACTTCAGAAAGGTGGCCAGATCCTCTGTCTTCTTGCCCCCATTTGTTATTTATTTCTTTGTTAACACTGGCTGACCTTTCTGTCACCCCGTGCCGTGTCCCAAGTGCCACATGCCTGCACTGGGATGGGTTTGGGATTTCCTGCTCTGTGCCCCTGGCTCATGTCTGGTTGTTCCAGATCAGCTGGCTGCATTGAGCAGTGGCCTCACCATTTCTGGATCTGGAAACCCTCCTTAAATCATAATCCAGGACATATACTGAGCAGTTGCTATGGGGAGAGGAGGAGGATCACTGCCTGCTGCACTGTGAGGAGAGGTACTTACCTCCCTCATAGCTCCTCTCCTCTCTTTGACACTGAGATTTAAGGACACTTTGCTTCCCCTGGCTCTGCAGACCAGGAGGAAGGCTTTGTCCCAGAGGATTTTTGATCCCACATTGTGCTGGATGGGCAGCCACCAAGGGTCCTGGTTTCTCCAGAGATGATGAGACAAAACTCATCTCAGCTTTGTTTCCTCTTGTGAGGAAAGGGAGAGTTAATTACTTCCTGGAAAGCATGCAGCATGGATGAGCTGAGCAAGCTCATCATAAGTTGTTGCTGACCTGCTCGTGCAATACTTGCACTCGAGACCTTCTCAGGTCCCTTGCAGACTTAATTATCCTGTGATTACAACATGCACCAGCTGCTTCAGAGATTTCTGGCACAGTTCACTCACCTCTTCTGCCACAGGTTTTGCATACAGAGATGGAATCGTACTGAGGAGAGCTGGAATTTCAGGCAAGGTGTAAGGGACTTGCACCAGGTCCTGGATGTCCTGGCACGCAGAGCCACAGGAATATCCTGCTAGCTGTGGTTGTTCTTCAGCCTGTGCTTCCTTCTAGTGCAAATCTGGGGAACCACGGGAAGACACAACTGCTCTGATGTCCCAGGCAGGAGTGGGTTTGCTCTTCAGTGCAATCCCCTCTTCCTGCTCCTCTTAGGTCTGATATTTGTAATTCAGCTGGGTTAAGGCCTGCACACTGTGGTTGTTACCTGTGATCAAACGCTGAAGGAGCAGGACAGCTGAGAAATATGAAATTTTCTGATGTGAACAACAAGTAAGTGGATTTATTCAGCAGCAAAATAGTCTGGATATTTGTTACCATTGTTGAATATTAAATTCTGGCCCTATGCCTGCAGTTTATTCTATCTTTTAGTCACTATTCATCTTCCCTCCTCCCCCTTTTTCTGTTTTTTTAGATGCCTAAATGAGAGGCTTTGCAAAATGCACAACATGTTTTCCTTATATTCCTGCCCATTCTAAGAATAAATTATACCTTAAACTCAGGAATGCTGCATCTGTCACTAGTTGTGAAGCAGCCTTGAAGAATTTTGCCTTGGCAAGCCTAATTGCTGATAACTGCTTCTCTTATGCAAATCTGGGTGCTCACAGGACTGCTAATTTCGTGGTGGGCTCCGGGAGGCAGAGCTGTGGTGGGCAGGGTGGCTTCCCAGGCACTGCTCCACACTACGATGGGATGCCCTGGGAAGTGGGTTCTTCAGGCATCATTAGTTTAGATACCTGCAAAAAACGGTGTGGTGTTAGAGCCAATCCCAAGGAAAACAGCCTGCTTATTTAAGGTCCTGCTCATGCTTAAAGTAGTCTTCAGTGTTTATTTCTAAATAAAAAGAAATTGCCTTGTGGGTCGTGGTTGCTTTCCTTGCCTGGCTGCCCTGCCTCTGGTGGTACCCACAACATCAGTGTGGTCATGCTGCCTGCCAGCCCGGCTTGTGGGGCTCTCTGTGCACTGTTTCCCCATCTCACCTGCTCCTCGCCTTTTGCAGAAGCATTTACTGCTTGGCAAAGTCGGAATTGTGGAGTTATGAAGCTGCTGGCCCCACGCTTGTCCTCCAGGTGTGGCTTTGGTGCTGGGCCAGGAGCCTCACACCATGTGTACTTTGGGGAAATGAGGTGACTCGCTCTTTCTGCTCCTCCAGCAAAGGAAAAACAGCCAATGGGTGCTAGCTGGGAAGGATGTTAATACTGGGCTGCATGCTTTGCTGAGCATCTGTGGAGCAGCCTCTTCTTGCTTTAAGGCGTTGCTGGAGCGTATTCTCCTCCCTGGGAATCTGTCCACTCCGTTAACAGCCCTGGAGACAGGTACTGTCACAGCACCAGCTTTGAGAATAATGTGCAAACTGATAGCTAGCTGAGGTTTGCCCTCCTGAAAATGGAGTGATTACAGAGCACAGTGGGGCTCAGTGTCACAGGGAAGCGTGTTGAAAGCTGCACAGCTAGTTGTGCAAATTGCAGTCCCTGGTTTAAGCAGAAAGGTCAGTGAGCAATGCAGCTGGGTCGCTGTCTGGTGGCTGGCAGGGCTGTCTGTCTGCAGCCTGTGTTCAAAGGCTGATCCCAGCACATTCCCTCCAGTGGTGCTCAGTATCCTTTTACTTTTTGTGTTTTGTTTCAGGGTACAAGAGAGGTCCTGAGTCCCAGTGTGGTACATGATGCAGAGATATGGTCCCAGCAGGAGAAGGAAATGTTAGTGTTGTGGGGTTTTGTTTTTTGCCTTGTTGGCAGGGAAGGGCTGAGGGGTTATTTGTGCTGAAGTGGCACTTCCTGGGTCCTGCTCTGGGAGAGTCCCTGGGCTGGGTGGTGTAATGAGGATCAGCAGTGCCCCGTCCACGTGAGGAGGCTTGGTGCTGTCATCCTGGGAGCGTGTCCTGCAACACGGACCTGCTGTGAGGGCTGCTCAGCAAAATCCTTGGCATGTGACCTTTCCCAAGCAAGTGTAAGCTGGAGTGCAATGAAAATCTAAACACTGGCCTGCAAATCCATGTGCAGCAGCTGCCACGGTGAGGGAGGTGAGGAGTCACAGAGGAAGCCTGAAATTAGCTACCAACTAGACATTTGGGATTAAATCTGAGTCACATTCCAGTAAACCCTTTAAAAATACACTAGGATTTCTTCTCCTTTCCTCTTACAATTTTTGGGTTGATTTCCTTGAGAGGAAATCCTTGCCTTTTTGAGGGACAGGGGGTAACATTGACAGGAGGTGAGCTATCAGCTCCCATGTCATGTCACTCCCATGTCACTCCCAAGTCCCAGGACTTCTTATGCAGTGACACCATTTGCGTTACCAGCAGCTTTCAGGAGCACAGGCAATATTTTGTTGCTGTGGTGTGAATTTGGCAGGTGCAGTTATCACTGCCATAGGCTGTGTGTCTGTCCTCTCCTTTATCCTGCTGTTGTCAGGCTCCTCCCACCATGTCATCGATTTTATTTGCTGAAAAAAAAGAGGGCTTTTATTGCATAATTCAGAACGTACAGGGATCATGTTAACCTGGACAGTTCCTGCTGAGTCCCACTCCATTTCCATCACCTTTGCCACAGTGAGCTCAGGTTTGCTGTCACAGGCATGTGTGACCCCGCACTGCAGACCAAGCTGGGGTGCTAAAGTGCAAAGGCTGCAGTAAAATGCAAATAACGCTCCCCACTTTTCCTTGACTCTGTGTTTCCTTGCGGAGGGCTATTTCTTCCCTGCCTTTTAATGGCACAGCTGCAGGAACACTTTGGGGCAGTCCTGCTGTGTGACGTGCTACAGGTGAGGATGGTGACAGGCTGCCGCAGCCCTCATGGGCAGCACCATCAATGGAAGGTGGAGTCACCACCTGAAGAAAATTTTTGATGGAGGATGGAGAGGGTTGTGACAGGATTATTTATTTTTTCCCTGCTTGAGATTCTGTGGCCTCTGCTGAAGAAAGGGGCTTGGAAGCAAATCCTTGGTCTGAGCATGTACTGGATCTTCTTATGCTCTTACAATCAGTGATTTCAGCCAGTGATGTCATCCCTTCATACCTGTAGAGATGAGCTCAAATCTGTGTTAAATTTGTCTGATTTGCCACTTCTGGGTGCTTTGTGCTTCCTGAAGTCACTTTCTTCTTGGGAACAAAAGTCCTCTTAAAGCAGGGTTTTAGCAGGGATGGTGGAATAATTGTTTTGCAATTTATTTTTGATATGTAAATATTATATGCCACCACAGTGTTACCTTGCAGAACTCAGGGCCATCAGATATCTTGGCTAGCAAGTGCATAACAAGATAAGAAGAATAATCAGCTTTTAAATTTTTTTTGTAGGAGTAAGAAAATGCTTAGAGAAAATGGGCGGGCCTGGGGAGATTCTGGAGGGAAAGCCTTCATAGTTTAGGCAACAGAACAATTTAGCAAAGGAAGAGAGTTCTTTAGTGAGGAAGAAAACCTCCTTGAGCAATCTTTCTCTGGAGCACTTGTTTTGCTTTGCTCTGGAGAAGCTGGTGTGTACTTGCTCCATCAGAGTTTGTTTGAAGTCTCAGCTATGCTCCCTGTCAAAGCCTTGCATGGTTGTCCTTCCAGCCTGTGAGACTTGCCTGGAGGAGAGCAGTCTATGGCATACACTGATACGTGACCCCCCCATTCTGCATTTAATATTGTCAAAGACCTCTGCAAAATAAAAACAGAACAAACAGTGCATCTGCTCTGTCCCTGAAAAATGCAGAGTACTTGACTGGCAGCTGCTTTGGACAGGCAGGATGCTGGAACTGGCTGGATAATTTAAAAAGTCCTAGTGTGGCTATCAGTTATTCCCTTCAGACAGCCGTATTCACACAAGAACAGCCGTGGCTGTCACCTCTCAGCAGGGGAGATCACCACAATCCTTACTCATAGCCCTTTTCCCTTCACTGTCCATAATGAAGAGACTCATGCAAGCAGGACAGAGGAAAAGGGACACTCAGTGCTTCAGGTCCACGACTGTTTTAGTGCATGTAATCACCTGGAAACAAAGATGATTATAGACATCTCCCACAGTCACAGGCAGCGCTGAACGAGTCATCTTCTTAACGGGGACTGCACATCTGAGACTGCCTCAGCTCTGTGCATGACTGCCTCCCTTCTATGGACATAAATCTCTGAGTGGGAAGCAGGCTGTAAAATTTATGAGCACTTTAGTCCTTGTAAATTTTATCCAGTGTGGCCTTTAAAATCAAGGGTTGTCATTAGTATTAAATGCAGATTTTCATTTTATTAACCCTCTGCTCACCCTTTGCCTTATGCGGGGGGAAAAGACAGAAAATGAGCACTAAAGAAGAGGGAAAGAGAAGATTTAGTTCATTGGAGGAAAGTAGTGAAATCACTTTCAGATCTACAGATTGGCAGACTAAAGCCTGGTAGTAAAGATTATATAATCCAGATGGGAAGAATTTGAAGGAGGATATTCCCATTAAATTTTAACTGCCTAAATGCAGCGTTGCTAAAATAAAATATCTGTGAAATAAATCACTATTCACTACAGCTAGATGGGAAATCAAATTGTTTTCTAGGCAGAATTTAAGTCAGTTAAGAATGTGAGATATAGTGCTGTTAAAATACGTTGCACTGACATGAGGATGGAATTGGTAACTGGAACCTTGAATTTCCACCTCTTTTCCTGGGATTTGGCTGTTGTCCTGTAGCCATGTCAAAGGATATGCATGGCTGGAACCTGCCTGGGAGCAGGGGAGGGCGAGGCTGTGCTGAGCCGTGGGGCAGAGCTGTTTTACACATCTGCCAGGACCTGGGAGACTCACAGGGGGACACAGGATGTTTGGTTCTCACAGACTTCTTGGTGGGCAAAAAAAACTTATCCCAGAGCAATGCAAGGATACCCACACTCCGTCACAGGCCTTGGGCCAGTCCTCATTGCTATCAGAGCATTCTGTGTTCTCACTCCTGTATTTTCTTCTCTCCTTCCATGCTTTCTTTTTTTATCATGGAATGGGGTGGTTTTTTCTCTGTTTTTTTTTTTTTAAGAAAAACTGGTGTTAGGATTATGTCCTATTACTTAAAGTGCTCGTTCTGCCGTGTGTAGAAGCAAATTTGATTACACTGGCCCTATGAAAGATGCATGAAGGTTCCCTTCTGGGAAGTATGCCAGAGAGACCTTCTGAATGTGTGGCTGTTTGGCATAGGCATGTGCACAGTAATTGAGTTACTGATCAAGTACTGTATCAATGAAATAATCTTCCAAAGTTCTGTGTGCTTAAGTAACTATGGCCTTGACGTTGTGGTAAATGGAGTAAGCTTTTTATTGATTTTTGTTGTTGTTATTGTTGTTGAACGTGCATATTTTATACTTAATAAGGCCATCCTTTTTTAGCTGTTTGTGTGTCCTTCAGAACTGAGGCTTTTCTTTCGGTCACTTGTGAAGGATTCTCCTGTCACCGCTTGTACCAAGGAACTTCTCAGATGTCCTTTTCAGGGCCCCTTTGCTGCCCTCCTCCTCAGCAGTGAGGAACCCTGCAATGCCACTCCAGTGAATCATCCTCTGCTCCCCCTTCCCTCTCCTGTGGCCCTTGCAAGTAGGACATTCTCTTCTACTCTCACTGCTTCCCAAAAAAACCTCACCAAAACCCAACCTGCTCTAATTCTGTTGGAGTTTTGTGGGAAAGCTCATTTATATCTTCTGTGTCACTTCATCCTTATCTATCCCTCCCTCCCCTTTTCCAGAAGACTTCAGGTCACAGGACTGCAAGATGACAGCAGCAAATATAATCCATCCCTGGTGTGTCTCAGGGACAACAAAAGTGGGTCCATCAAGACCCTATAACACTATGGATTCAGAGTTATTTGCTTGTCCTTCTCCTCTTATCTTGTGTGGTTTTTCTCCTCTGTGCTTGGCTCCTCCACAGTTGATCTCTGGTCCAAGGGGCAGCTAAACTGGTGGTCATGGTGTGGGTATCAAATCTCAGAAAAAGCAGCTGAAGAAAGAGGGAGCATCATCCTGGGATCATCTGCAGCAGCTGTTGGAGATGCTTCAAGGCAGTCCAGGAGGGCAAATTTAATAACCCACAGTACAGCAACTCCATGAGTTCATGACCTAGGGGCATGGATAGCGTGCACTGAGTGGACCTGAGGAGAAGTTAATGTGCAGATTTATTTTGGAGTCAGTCTGGATCCCAAAGTGAGAATTTCTGCTGTGTTGCATAGGAGGATTGATGCTGTCTGGATGTGCATCACAAACTGATGTTTGTGTTTGGTTTTTACATTTGGTTTTCTGAGTGTATGAGCAAGGGGTGACTCTTGGGAAGATTTGCTGGGCTGGCTCTGGTTTGAAAGTTTGAGAGGGACCTGTGTGAGCAGCAGGTGCACTTTCTGTTCTGGTTGTGGTTTGTTTTAAAGATGAAGTTATTCCCAGGCGAGCCAAGAGCTGGTGTGGCTGAGTTTTCTTCAAAGACATCTTTCCTTGCACGTGGCTGGAACTGTGGGTTGATTTAGTCATGTAGCACCTTCATGTCTGCATGGAGGCTCTCCTGCTGTGTCTGTTCCAGGAGTTACATCCCCTATGAGCTGCATGAGAGAGCAGCTGTAATGAGATAGAGACTGGCCTAAACTGAGGTGGGCCCAGCCTATAAACTCAGATAGGAACTAAATGCAATACTTGGAGTATTTGGGGGTGTTTAGGCCTAAAACACTAAGCTCTAGTGTCCAAATAATAAACTAAGCTCTGTTGGTGCCCTGCTTTCTGAGTGCTGTAAGCAAGGGCCTCAATTGTCATAATTCCCTCCGTCTGTCCTCTCAGCTCTACTGTTTTAAAAGCTGCCAAAGTGAGGGTCTCAGAACACCTGAAAAAGCAACGCAGTAAAATCCTCCGTTATGTTTTGGATATTTTAAGCAACTCCAAATGTCAGTGGAATTATTGTTGCTCTGGTTTGCCTCTGGTTCTCCAGACTCAGTAACTGCTGATGAGTGCAGTTTGTAGGATTGTTGTGCAGAGTAACACCTCTTCAGAACTGCACATGTCAATTCTCTGTTTCATGGATTGAAAAATTAATACAGCTTTCCACTCAGTAAATGCTGTCACCACCATCTAGTTATCACAGTCTGTTACTGGGGTAGCATACATGCAGAAATGTTACTGAAAATCTGGTGTCTCTAAAGAGGTAGACAAAACAAATATAGTGACAGCCATGAGTATTTGAGTTTTGAATACAGCATTCATAAATACACCTCTCAAACACCATTTTGCTGGAAATCTGTGTCCCATTGTGAAGTGCAGAGCTCCCATCTCTCTGGAGTCTGGAGGAGAAAAGAAAATCACTGTCCATAGAAAGCATGCAGCTGAGGAAAAGGTCTTTGCAAAGTCTGGTAGCCTTTCTTTATGGCATCAAGCCTGAAGTGTGCACTGTTCTACTAAGAAGTAAGAGAGACTGTTCCCAGTCCTGTTTGCATTTCGTTGTCCATACACAGACATATGTGTATTTCCTTGATTTCTTTATCTGGTGATGGTTAGTATTCTTCATTCCTCTGTCATATGATCTGTTGGGTGATAGCAGCAGACGTCAAAAGCAAGGATTTTGTGTTAGAAACCTTATCAAGGATGGCACAGGCTTGATTTGGCAGAAGCAATAAGCTCTGCAGCTTCTGGTGTGCAGTGAGATTTTCCTTATCAATTAGCCTGCCACTCACAGGTCTGTGCCAGCTTTCTGGAGATAATTCCAAGGGGCTGCAGCCTTGGGACTGCTTACAGTGTGTATTCCTTACAGTGTGTGCTCCCCTGAAATGCCGTGTTTTATAGAGTTGGTCAGTAATTAAAGCAGCTCCAGCACAACAGGTTTAACGGCAACGTGGAATTGAGCATCAAGAAAAGCGTTCAGGCTGCCCCAGATCAATCCCATTCCATGCTGGTTTATAATGGTTTATAATGGTTCTTGTAGTTCCTGCAGATTGATGTTTCTCAGGATTTGAAAAAAGCTGAACTCGGCCTCAGTGAAGGCAGACACAGTTCCCACCAGAGGTTTTAGGAAGGACATTGCTTTAGCCTACAGCCTATCTACGGGAGCAAAGTGCTCAGCCAGATGTTTGTAATAAAAAACACCCATGGGCAGAGTTCTAGCAGTATAGACACGATTGGTTTAGGATTGTCACTCCTCTCTTGTTCCAGGTAGAGGGTCTTGTTTTCTTCTTTACATCAGCAAGTGCTGTTGGCATAAAATGCTTTTCTGGTCAGTCCCCACAGTGTGAGGGGGAGGCTCAGGCTGCCTGCCAAAAATCCTGGGGCTAAAGGCAGGAGACACTGAGTCGACACACCTCTGACATTCCTGCTCTGCATAGGGTGATGCAGGTTGGCCCCATGCCGCACTTGGTTTGATGGGGAACTTCAGTCAAAATGTTTGATGCTGGAAGAAAAATATTCTGACACGGATGCTCATCTAGCAGGAGCTGCTGACAGACTGCAAATGGCAGAGACAGTCAAAGGAAAGATCACTTTTATTCCCCACGTGGATTCATGTTAAAAGCTGTTACGCTAGCTTAAGGTGTCTGGTGAAGTGCTGGATGTTCCCATGACAATTAGCAGGATTTATATAATCCTTTGTGGAATATCTGAATTTAGTTTCTATATATAACATAATTTTGAATAATACGTCTCTGTCTTTTTGCTTTCTTTGTTCATCTATTCCAAGGTGGTAAAACTCTTTTAATTCTCTAGGCAAGCCTCTTGATTAGAGAAGGTGTTTGAGGAAAGCCCTTTGGCTTTCTGTCTGTCCTTTGCCCATAGCAATTCAGCCCTGGCCAAGCTGTGATAAAGCCTTATCCAGCTCCTCCACAAGCTGCTGCAGATGTCCCCACTGGGGAGCTGGGCTGTGGGCAGTGCTCCCAGGGAGGAGCACTGGTGTCCCCTCTTGTCCCACCTCCCACCAGAGCTGCTCTGCCTCTCTGGAGCAGGTGTTGCCCCTCAGTCCTGTGGCCAGAGCTGCTGCAAAAATTCTCCATTGCTGTAGGACTGGGAAATCATCTTTCTGGGCACTGGAAAGTGCTGCCTCAAAGGCCAGCTCAGATGGCCGTGTTCTGTTCATTTAAAGGGAACTGGCAGAGTGGGAGAGGGATTCCTGATGGCCACTTGGAATTTCTGTGCTGAAAATACGTTGCATCCATCGGCAGGAAAAATGAGAACCTTAGTTTTGAACTAATGTTATTTGGCTCATGTAACATGTGCTTACAAGCTACTTTATTTCTAAATATCCAAATAATGGGCAATTTCCTGGGAACTAGGGCGATTTTCTCCGAATTTTTTCATGTCCTTCATATTTTTCACCCTATTTCCTTTCCCTCGTCATGCCTTTGTTCTTTGCCAAACTCAACCCTCTGCAGAACCTCTCTGCCTGATTCTCTGAGCTCTTGCAGTGCAGCTGTTTTACAAGCACAGGGGTTGTTGTGGGAGAAGCTGAAATGCTTTCCTGGTGTAAAAGAAATCTCTGCCACGAGGAGTTCAAAGACTAAGGCTAGAAAGCCTGGGCTGAGAAGATAGCAGGCCATTAGTGATTTGGGTATTAGCCTGGCTCAAGTGAGTAGATAATGCTCTTCCCACAAGCACAAACCTCCCCTTTGACCTGGGGCACTTCATGGGGACCCAGACAGTCAGAGAGGTGCAGACAGCACTGATCTGGACATTATAGAACCCCATTCCTCCCCAAAAGACAGCTCTGCTCCCACCTCTGTGGAGTGCTTAAAAATAAATGTATTAAAGACATTAAGACCTCCAGATACCAGCAACAAGAAACAGATTAAGTGCATTAGCAGAGATCAGGAAAAGAGAAGCTCCAGCACAAAGGATCATCATTTGTTGCAAATTAGAATTAAATTTGAAAGCACAAGAGGGGTGGTTATACTGAGCTCTCTCACACAGTAAATTGGAATGTGCTGAACCTCTACTGGCACAGAATGCAGATTCCTCCTGAAGGCTGGACAGGAGGAATACCCTGCACAGGAGCAACAGGAGTATGAAGCAAAGAGGTTAAGATGTGAAAATTTACAAAAAAGATGCTGAGATGGAAGATGCAACATTGACTTGTAATTTTTAACATGTGAAAGGGATTTGTGAGATGTTCAAATATACAGCCCATGCTGTGTACTCAGTGCAAGTCCTTTTTTGCAAACTTCAGTTGTTCTGTTCTTGCCACACTGAATTGTGGGTGGGTTCATTGCTGCCTTTCCTGCCTGGAATTTCCCATATGTCCAGTGGAAAATGACACAAGCAATATCTTTTCTGACTGAGGATCCTGCCTCAGGTTTGAGTTTGCATGGCCTGCAAGACACCCATGTCTTTGTTAGGAAACTTCACTTCAGCATGAACAGGGTGGAAAAAAAAAGTCAAATACCAACGAGGGAATAAATTTGTTTTCTGCGACACAGTTTGTCCTTTAAACCCCTTGTGAGGATCGATTATAACTGGCTACAGAATTGAGAAGGAACTATTTAGCCAAAGTGAGATAATAAATAGGCCTGAGACTAATGCTCTCCACCTGATATCTAAAACAAGGATAGCACCCTCATGACTACTAGGACCAGCATGCAGAAAGTGGATCAGGATTTCAGTGTTTCTCTGAGCTTCCAAAGACAGCATAAATCAGGTGGAGAGACACTGACTGTGCTGAATTTGTCACTCTGAAATTTGTCACTGAGAACCAGCATTCCTAATGCACTGTTCTTTCTTACCCTCTGTTTAACATCTCTGAGAATGAAAGGTATTTAAGCAATCTTCTGGTCTAAAAAAATGGATTAAACATTTATTAAAACATCTATTAAACATGTATTACTACAGCCAAAGCCATTTATTAAGGGACTGCCTGAGCATTGTGGAACTGTGCTACAGGACATTTCTTTGGGATGTCAGGATGCACAAACAACAAAAAGTCTTACTCTATTGTAGCCCACACAGCTTTCTTGGTTTTCCCAAGATGCCAAACATCCCAAGATGTTTGGAGAACGGGGTGGTTCAAGGAATACACGTCTGCAGCACACTGCCTCTGAGCTCGTCTTCCATGGAAGGGGCCTTCAGTTCCTGTTCCATTGTGCACAGCAGATGTGTGCAATGCATGAAATAATCCTGTGGGCTGTGTGTATTTGAAAGGGCTAAATGAGACCAGCAAATCAAATTCACTTTTTTATTGGTGATGTATGCTGCATTTCTGCTTTGTGTTAATGAATGATGGTATTTTTGTTGAACTTTTAACTACAGGTCTCATCATCTCATATAGGAACCCTTGGCATATCCATTGGCAAAAACCTGATGAGAAGCAGCGATGCCCCTGAAATGGAAATTTGAGAACAGAAACTGGGGGTTTGCATGAGACACCAAGGAAGAGCCGGCACCCAGAGTTCTCCACCAGGAGGAACAGGTAGGTAATGGGCTCTCCATGAGCTCTGATCTTCACTGCTTGAAAGATGCAGAACCACTGCCATGAGCCCTGGATCCTGTGAGAACCAGGAACACCCTGCCTGTGTCTTGTGTCTCTAGGTTTTTGCTTTTGTTGGCAGCAAACAGAGCTTGGTTTAAAGTGGTTGCCTTTCTTTGAGCTCACTTGTGACTAACAACAAAATACTGGGTGACAGCTCCCCTGTGGTTTAAGTTATTGTGGACATTTGCATAGAAATGGAAAAGTACCCCCAAAACGAGGGTTTCTGCCTATCTGAGACCTCTGTGTGGTTTGGGGATAAGAATACCCAGTCCCTCCTAGATGAAATCCTGGCACCTGCCAGCCTGCTGGTCCCTTAACCTCTGTCCCCATCCCACCCTTTTCTCCTTCTCAACCATGACTGCCATCCCCATGAAAAACCCCTCTCCCTGCACCTCTCCTGGATTCCCAGGGACAGTCCCCAGGTGCCACAGCTTTCACAGGGACAGTGGAACACCCCCAGGTGCTCTCCCTGTCCTGACAGGGGTGCTCCTTTTGCATGGGGGCAGTGTCACCAGCTGGGCTGGGGGCTGTGCTGTCATACCACCCCAGGGGCAGCTGCACAGGGAGGTGAATTTAGGGATACAAGGAAAAATATATCCCCTCCTCCCCTAGAATTTTGTCTTATGTGACTAGACTGAGCTCAGGCATTTTGTTTGAAATAATTGCTGTAATGCAGAATAGTCTCTTTATACACTCAGAAATCTGTGCTAGTGTTACCTGAGTCAGCCAAGCAAAGTTTAAAAAAACCAACAACAACAAAAAAAAACCACCACCACCAACAACAACAAAAAAAAACCAAAAAAAAAACAAAAAAAAAAAAAAACACCAAAAAAAAAACCAAAAAAAAAACCAAAAAAAAAAAAAAGGAAAAAAAGTAGTCCCTTCTGCTTTACTGTGAACAAGTTTTCTGTGGTATTTTCATCCAAAGGATAGGGGTAGGTGAGATCTGAAGTCCAAGGGAACAGATGTGCACTCCCTGGAGCATTCCAAAGGATTCCCTTCGTGGTTCTGCTTGGAATGAGTGTTGGTGGGTGGGCCAACCCTTGGGCTGTGCATCCTCCCCCTGCACGGGCTGGGCTGCCAGGAGTCACCCCCACCCCTCTGGGCAAGAGTGGGAGCTCAGTCAGTCCTAGTTAGATCTTCATTAACCCTTGTCACTAGAAAGCTGCGTTTGTTGTACCTGAAAGCGTGTGAATTTACACAGGGGCTCATTCCTGAACTTACACTTTGGCTTTAGTCCTCTTTTTCTCTTTGAATTTCTTTGACAAAAGCACAGCTCAAAGCCAAAGGGTTCTGGTTTTGAGTCAATGGCAGTCTAAGCTGTTGGAGTGCAGCGTGTGCTTTGTGATGAGGTTAGCAATGACATGTTCCCAGGTTTGAGGTATTATTATTTGAATCTTTATTCAGGTAGCTCGCTGAGGGAAGCATTCATAATCTGTACGAATTTCCACTGCAACCAATATAAAAATGAAAAAAGAAAAATGGATCCAGAAGTAATTAAACTGATAGCTGAACGCACACTGAAGGAACTGTGGGGGGCAGAAAATCACACAGCTTCTATTTTCAGGAGTTTGCCTTTTGTTGCTGCCTTTCAAGTGATTTCAAAGACTTTTCAGAGGGAAGATTAGTGCTGTTCCCGAGTTAGGCTCCAGTTCAGAGCAGTCATATGGGATTTGTTTCACCTGGAGTCCCTTGCCCAGCCTGCCCGAGTTTCAGGTCCACTGCCTCGAAACCTGCCACACCCCAGGGCATCCCCTGAGGCACCAACCTGTGCCTCATTATCTCCCTGTTTGTGCCTGGGCAAAGCATGTGACTAGAACATGTTCTGCTCAAAGCATCCTGAAAACATGTTTATCACCTGTTATATTTTGGTGCCATAGAGCCCAAATCTCCTGCAGCCTCCTCCTCTTGCAAACTCTGGAACAGGCTTTGCTGAGAACCAGGACAACTGCAGAGCCATAAACCCCTGGCCCTCCTTGCTGGCTGTGCCCATGTGGAGACTGCAGGGGCTGCAGGCAGGGCAGTCCCAGCAGGAGAAAACGAACCGGGAATTTTCTGTGGCTGTAGGACTCACTGTGCTCCCAAAGGAATAAAAAGCATCAGGAAAGCAGGAAGAAGAGTTGATAGCATTTGCAAGGGTGATTTAGAGAGTACAAATTAGCCACTGCAATAAATATCTCATCTGATTGTGTTGTCATGCACCGCTTTTCGGTATTGCTGTCACTGGTACCAAGCAGGAAATAAATGAAAACAAAGATGCAGAAGGAACATTTAGGTATTAATTAATTCAATTTCCTCCAGAGCTAAGGTTGTTCTTATCTGTCAAAGCTGCAAAAGTTACCTGAATTTCTTTGTTTTCCCCTCTTTTACATGGTCATTCAGCTCCCCTTTTATTCTTTCCTTTCCCCTGTGTATGAGTGAACAGAAAACTGCTGGATCAGTGCAGGGGAGTGCAGTTCTTGCTGGAGTGAACTGGGGAGAAAATGATGGGATTTTTCTTCCTTTGCAATCAAGTATTTTGCATTGAACCAACAACTTTTCATAACTTTCTGGTGCCAAAGAAGTGATTAAAAAAACCATTAGCAGTCTCTGAAGCTACGGAGCTAAAAAGGTACAAAGTTTAAGTGCTCACAGAGCCATGGTTGCTTTCCCTGTGAAATGTCAAAGATTCCTCACATTCCTGCAGGACCCACACCCAGAGATTGGCAGTGAATGTTAATAAGAGGGATGGGCTTGAGAATTTTCTTGAATTTATTTCTTGCATGCTTCTTAGATAGTTTACATTATTTTGTGTCATAATGTAATAGAAATGATATATTTTTATATCCAGCTCCCCTCAGAGAATTGAAATTTAGTGATAATTGAAATATTTAATAGTGGCTGCCCAATTTTTTTTAAGATTATTTATAGTGTATAATTTTCTTCTACTGAAACTTGCCAATAATGGCCATATGTATTTGGTGGAATGCACATATAAATATGAAAGTTAAAGAGAAACATGCTACTCTGAAACTCAAAGTCTTTGAATGTATTTTGCCAGTGTGTATTGGAAAGAAGACAAATGTTGACATATTTCTGCAGAAATCCTGTCATCTAGCCAAGTGTACTCATTAAAAATGACAGCAAAAGAGAAACACTAGAAAGCAAAATAGATTGAGAAAAAACAGAATCTGGGGGAAGACAAGAAAGAGGTGACAGGATTTTTTTTTTAAATATATTTTCAGACATAGGCAAGTCAATGAAAGAACAGCATGTTATTCCCAGAATACCATGGCCCTGATATTAGATAACTGATCCCAGCAATCAGAAGAAGTTCACTTCTGGGTATTGTATCTTTTCATATAATCATCCAACTAGATATTTATAATTTTTTATTAATCAGTGATGTCTGCATCGTGCCACTCTCCTCTCACCAAGTGAACAGCAGTCTGAAGTGGCTTGCTGACTCCAAGGTCAACCCAGGAGAGTAAAGCTTTGCATAACTTTGCATAACTTGGATCCACTTTTAACACCACCAATTTTTTTTGTAATAATAATGTGGGACCCAAAAAATATGGCTGAGGATGAACAGCCTTAGACCTGGTTTAAGACCAAGGTTCTGTTGCCTGACAAAGAGTGTAAAACAGTCTTAAGGACAGGAATTCAGTGTCCAGGATTGGAGTTTGGGGTCTGCATGGCTGAAGGTCTCCAGTCCTCGAAGTGTCCCCAAGAGAAGATGTTCTCAGAGTGTCAGCAAGCCATCCTTTCCCGTTCAGGTCAACACAAGGACTCACAGAACAATCACATCAAAGTAAAAATACCTGCTCTTTTTCTAGTTTCAGACTGGCCCAGTCCGTCCTGGCTGCAGGAGGGCTCCCTCTCATTCTCCACAGACCCAAAGTTGGCACAGGGAAGTGGGCAGGTTTTATCAGCTGCACCCAGCTGGAAGGCTGGCCCTGCACCAGGCAGCCGTGCTGTCATTCAGACCATTACATTTTCCCCAGCCCTCCTTCCGTGAGTTAGTGCCTGCAAAGCACAGCTATGGGCAGCAGCAAATCTTCCCATCATTTCTGCCTTCTGGAGCTGGGTAACAGTCCAGGTCCCCATCACTGCTCTCTCCCTCTCTTTCTTGCTGACTTTTAGGGACAGGTAACAATAATACTCCCTATTACACATCCTCCTTACAGATAGATAACTAATGATTCCACTATGTCTCTGCCAGAATTAGGCAGTACTCTTCATTTTATATCTGTCTTAAAGGCAGTAACAGCAGTACTCTAAATTATGTACCTCTCTTCCTTTTCCTCTGTCAGGCAGATATTGTTATGCTCATTTTATGTATCTTTCCTGGAGCTGTAATGGTTTTCACTGTATTTCTTCAGAGCTTATTAAGGTAATGTTCTTACTGCATATCCCATAATCATAAGTGGGTATTTCTGAGTCATCTCTGCTGTATTTTACCTGTAATATTTATTGCAATTTGAGTAATTAAAATAGTGTCCTTAGGTTAGCAGCCCTCAGAAGGGTTGTGCTTTTCCTTTCTGGAGCTCTCCACGGGCTGTCTTGGAGCTGGAAGTGTTCCATGAAGAGACCTCTGCCCGCTTTTAATCCTGGGACCAGCAGGTGCATTCTGGAATTTCCTTGCTTTGTGCTTGACTGCCAAGGCACCAGCACTGGGGCTGCTGAGAGGGGCTTGGCCTCTGCTGCTGCTCAGCTCACCTCCAGAGAGCAGCTTGCCCCAGTGCCTGTGTGCTCGTGCCCAGCATTCTGCAAACTGAGTGCTGGGTTCCTCCGATGGACAGATGCTCCTTCACAGTGCCTAATGCCCATGTTCTGGATTTTGGTTTCAGCCTTCCTTCCTAGCTCACAGTATGAAACTTGCCCTTATTCTGGATTTTGATTTCAGCCTTCCTTCCTAGCTCACAGTATGAAACTTGCCCTTATTCTTGGTTTTGATTTCAGCCTTCCTTCCTAGCTCACAGTATGAAATTTGCCCTTATTCTTGGTTTTGAATTCAGCCTTCCTTCCTAGCTCACAGTATGAAATCTGCTGAGCACGGGCAGCAGAGGCAAGCGTCACAAACTCAGCCACGACTCCTTGGTTGTTTGCTGGGATTTCATTGCTTGCTGTACATTTTTCTTCAAACACAAGTGCAAGTGTCTTCTGTGAGGCCCTGATGGAGCAGAAACAATCCTGTGTGTTTTAGGTGATCTTCCTCTTTGCTGCATGTACACTAAACAGGGTAACAAACCAGTAGTTGTTCCTCAGTCTATGTAAAATAACTCCAAGCAGCAAGATCAACCTGAAAATCTCTTAATAAACTATTCAGTAAATGGATCTGTGTAAATAATACACAGGAATAAATTGGAGCTGGCTTGAAAACAGAGAAGGAGGGCTACATTTGCAGCATGGTTCAGAGATTATAAATTAAATCACACCAATTTTGTTTCCTGTTCCAACTTTTATTAGAGAATCAAAATTCAGATCAGTCTCATAAAAAGAGTTCCTTGTACTGCTTGAATCTCACAAGTCTGACTCTACTTGCGAGAGAACACCGCCTCTAAAAAAATTAAACTGCTGCCTGGCCATGATACAGCACGAAAAACCTGAAAAGTAAAATACATTATGAGACATATTTTGTTTGAATTTTGAGATGAAATGAAGTAGAAGCTGCTTAGAAAACCAATGTGATGTGGCTCCAGGTTAGGGGCATAGCTTATGGAGAACTCTTAAAATTCATGGGAAATTAATAGATATAACTGAAGAGGGTAATTTCAGGAGTGTAGCCATAGAAGCTGATGCAGACCTGTGAATAACATTGCACCCAAAACTGTGTTATTAAAATTTCCACCTTATTGCCTGGCATGGACATGAACCACAGAGGAAATCAGTCACAAGTATAAAGGTCTAATCAGGACAAGGGAGTGGAAATGGAGGGCATTCTGCAACTTGGAAAGAAGCTGCAAAGTTCATTGCAGAGAGCACTACATTTAGGAGAAGGGCTTCTAGCAAGGCTATTCTAAGTGAAGTTACCTTCAGCTTAGATGAGAAAAATATGCTGGCCATATTTTTTCATATAAAAGAAAATTGAATTCTTAGCCAGAATAAAGAGAGAAAAAAAATATTGGAATCTAGCGTGATGGCGAAATTCTCTCTGTGGTAATCTGATCCACAGCCCATCAGCCAGGGGAGGCTTTATCTGTCATTGCCTGACAAGGAGAATTTCTAAAGAATAATGTCCAAAGGAGTGAGCAGAGGTGATTCTGTCAGCAGCAAAGCACATCAGCTGCCATAAGAGCAGAGCTGGGCTGGGGCTGGGCACCCCCCATGCCAACCCTTCCTTCACAAACCACTGGCAGGAGGGTACTGGGTGTCAGCTGCTGCTGGTTTCAGCACATGCAAAACCAGCTTCACACAGAGCCTGGATGTGATGGGTCAGTTCAGCACGTGCAAAACCAGCTTCACACAGAGCCTGGAAGAGATGGGTCAGTTCAGCACGTGCAAAACCAGCTTCACACAGAGCCTGGAAGGGATGGGTCAGTTTGTGCTGCCCAGAGGGTTCCACTGCTCTGCACCTTTCTCCTGGAGGAAATGGTTTTGTGTCTCACTTCCCTCCTTGTGAGACAGGTGTGTTGCCACTGCAGCCCTTGCAGGTGTGCAGGGTGATGGGCACTGCAAGGCCACCAGATTGGATCCCAGCTTTACATGTTAAATGTTCCATTTATCATTTATCAGAGTGAGGTAGGTGTCAGTGCTAATGTGATTTCTGTACAGAGTTTTGCACAGCCCATCACAGGCTGCTCTTTGGGCTCCCTGGAAACTCGACAAACTGAGTTCACCCACACTTGTGGCCCCAACGTCTGTGGTACACAGGACCAAACAAGCAGTTCCCTGTCCCAGATGAAGTCTTTTGAGATGATACTCTGACAAAAATCCCTGCCTAGTACTTGCCTTGTTGCATTGAGCAAGTTAAAAGAAAGATTTCTGCCTACATTCTAATATAAGAAAAAATTAAACTAGCTATTCTGGGTGTCTAACAAGGTCTGCCAGTCTTCAGATAGGAACATTTAGCACATCCAGCTGTAATAAAAGCAAAGGAATTTATTGAGGAGGAGCTGAAGAAATTCAATTCTGATAACAATTAGTTTACACTGAGGTAGTTTTTCCATTTGCTTCAAATAAGGCTCTATCACTCAATTATTTCTTTAGAAATAAAGAAACCTGATCAATTTTTACAGATTTCAGGTGTTCAAGGTAGCTTATGCTTCTGAAGAGATCTGCTTTCAGCAAATACTTATGTTCTGATGGAGGTGGTACTAAACAAAGAAAAGTTACATAAACGCCATGGAGCAGAGGCTTCATGTGTTAGGAATATTAAAAATAGCTCATCAGTGCTCACAGGGTGTGATTTCAGTAAAGCATGCTATGTTTTCCATCCCTTTATGCATGACTTCAGCTAGGAAACCATCACGGAATTGAGAAGTATCTGAATATCCAAAGCACAATGCCCCTTGGCAGAACTTGTGGGAATTAAGAGGCCTGAAGAGGGGAAACACATTTAATATTCACAGATTAATTGACTGTAAAGTCAGTACACTCTGTTGCCTTTCTGCTTAGTCTTTAGTTAAGTGTAGCTGGTTTGTGTCTGAGTTGCATCAAGCTCCAGTGAAGCAGCACACAAAAAAGAAAATTCCTAAACAGAAATGTCCCAAATGAAAATTTCACTGGGATGATCCATGGTCCAGGGCTTTCTGTATTCAGATGGGGCCCAACTTTGAACCACTGGATCCGGATTTCATAGGGATTCCAGAGAGGGTCTTGAATTCAGATTCCTTAATTTTGCTTTCAAGTTTTCTATGAATCCATGCCCAATCTCTTCCTGCTCTTTTAGCCTGCCTTCAGGTATAAAATTTGTCTCTGTCATTCTTTCCCCAGTAACTTTTGAAGCTGTTCATTCCAACCTTTCCCAAGGGATCAGAAGTCTCAAAATATGGTATTTCCACAAACATAATGAATATAACCAGCTGCATAAAGTGGAAAAACTGTAAAACTATTTCAAATAAAGAGGTTGCAGCGGGCTCTTCCTCGTGGCCATCCAGAAGCTGGGAACCGTAAGAAAAGCTCAGGAGAGAGCATTTCTCTTCTTGGGTTTCAAAAATCTAATCACTAAACAAGGACCCATGGTATCTTTAGGCTTTTAGTATGAGTTTTTCTCTTACCTGGGACTAGCAAACAGGATTTGCTGTAGTGGGATACAACCCTATTACCTTTGAAAATTAACTTACTTACATACTCAAACCAGTTCTTCAGACACACACTTGACCCCTGATTCACAGAGCATGAAAGAAGGATTGCAAGCAGATAGTAGCCCTGAAAAAAAATGAAATAATTGAGTGAAGAATTATGGGTTTAGTTTTTCTGTGTTTATTTTTTTTTCTATTTTATTCTAATTGATTTAGAGGAAGAGAAGAAAGAATGTGATCTCTCAGAGCATTTCACCCCTCTTCAGAGAAGAGGAAGGAAACCCTAAGCAAATAAAAAAATCTTGATTATTTAATTTAATTTTTGGAGTTGTCAGGATGTTTGATGCCTGTAAATTATTTACGTGCAACGGGAATTCACCTGAGTTTATATTCACAAAGGCCTTGGAACTCAAGCAGGAAACTAATTTTTCTTAATCTCCCTTGCAATATGGAAATCAAAGGAAGAGCTGTTTTACAGATACAGCAATTCCAGCACTTAGGAAACTCTGATAAGACTGGAGTGTGGGAGATTTCCCAGGTGCTTTCCTAGAGGGTTTCTGGCTGTCTCCTCCTGACTGCAGACCCCGGGTGTGAGTTTCCAGCCTTCACCAGGTGTCTGAGCCAAACTTCACTGGGCAGCTGTCAGAAGATGGCTGGCACACATTTAATGTACCAGCAGAATCTGGTCATTCTATCCATTTTGAAGTGTTCGTAGTGGTTTCATCCTTATCGCTGCCAGGAGAGGAGGAAGGATGAGGAATGCTAGGGAAAGGGTTAAAGGAAGAGCTCTGGGGCCACTTTTGGAGGAGGTGTAGCACTTGGCTGGCTTATTTTATTCTCCATTCAAGCTGGGTTTCAGGAAAAAGTTCCCACTGTATCCTACAGGTCTAGCGACCTAAAATAAGGCTGAATTCCTGCAAGGGGAAATCTTTCAAGATCAACATTGCAGTGGAAAATCAACTGTCAAGATACACCAGATTAGGCATGGTAAATTTAGGATTTCAGAAGACAAGGAGTGAAGTGAGTAGTTTTAATCTGGATATTTCATGAGCAATAAGGAGAGACAAGCTTTTTCTAGGGTCCCAGCAGACACCAGTGTCCCATATTGTTGGTTGTTGAATGTCCACCATGGTAAAGTGAGGCTTGTGGAAGAAAGTAATTGGGAAACAATTTTTCAATAATTCTTTAGCTGACCTTAAAAGCTAAGCTGGGAAATGGCATCTACCTGGTATCAAGGATTTCAAAAAGAAAGAAGATCTTTTTTCCCCACGAAAGCATACATGTCTGTATGTATCTCCATGGGGAGGCTCATGAATATATAAAACCATGTATTTCAAACCTGTATAAATATACATTTATAGGTATACATTAACCTTTACAATCGCAATGAGAAGGACCATTCTGGCTGTTGGGTCAGAGAAGATGGACAGGGCGAACTGGGGACAAAGCCTGGGGTCTCTGGACCTCTCACCCCCTTTTGCAGTAGGAGCTGCTGCAGCTTGGTAGCATTACAGCTTGTCTTTTCAAAGAAAACTGGGATAGGTAATGTTATGCTCTGTTTCTGAAGGAAATGACAGCAGTTTCCGCTTTGGAAAAGACTCCCCAGAGACAAGCTGATGATTGAGTTTTGCAGAAATTAAAGCATATACAGACTTATTTGGCAGGGCTGCTGTGCCAGTGAAGGGGAGGAATCAATCCCTCAGAGAAAGAAAACAGCAGGGACAGCTGTGGTGTGCTCGAGACTGGCACCCAGAAATGTAGAGTGTGAGTCCAGAGCCCTCAGCACAGTCCTTGCCATCCCTTGGAGTCAGAGAAATTCCTGAGGATGGAGGTAGGCAGTGCACAGAGCCTGCCAGCAGCATCCTGTCAGAAACACTAATTACACTGACTGGCAAGGGTCAAAGAGTCCGCAAAATACCTCCAAGGGGAGAAACCTGAGCAGGAGCTGAGAGGCAAAATATGACCAGTAGTGTCTGTGTCTGAAAGAGCCCCAGGTGGCAGGACACTGCTGCCAAAACCTGGGGCTGGGCTCTGCCATGGTGTGTGTACCCTGAGGGCTTTTGGTCCCCCACAGTGAAAAATCTCACCTGCTTCCTGCTGCAGGAGACTCCCTAGGCTCTGCAGAAGGCAATGTGCTCTTCCTGGAGGCAGGGGGACCCTCACTGTCAGAGGGAAACACAGTCTGTGCTGGGGTGAGCTTCTCACCCCAGAGAAATCTGCAATTTTGCCTCCTTTCGTATTACACCTGCAGAATCCTGTTAGCCTTACAATGCAGCTCATTTGCAAAAGTGCTGACTGCATATGCAATCTTAAAAAACAATGTTCCTTTCTTCTGATTTTATGTATTTTAATGGCAGTTTGCAAGGACTGTTCCAACACCACCCGAGCAAGGCATCTAAACATGTCTGTGATTTTGTGTAGCCTAGTTTTCTGTAGAGGTTGGATGTTATATTGGATAGTATTATTTGTGTTCTTTTGCTTTTGAGACTGGATAGGATTTTGTAAAATCACACTTGTGAGAAATGAAGTCCCTCCTCTGAGGCTGTGAAGGCTGGAGCGACGAGGAAAGAGAAGATATCCATGCTTGTACTTTCTCCACAGAGCTGGAAATCACCTTGTGGCTTTTCTGAGTGCACAGCTCTTACAAGTGGCTTTGTAAGGCCAAAAACAAGTCTGAAGGACAAGGACCCATGGGCTGGTAATTCTAAGCAGAGCTTTCCCACAGGAAAGCTTCCCTTTGTCCTCAGTGTGGGGGGACAAAGCTTTGTCCTGAGTTGTTTTGCTCTGTGTGTTCTCCAGGACAAACACAGCTGAGGCTCTGGTGTGTCAGAACTCCACATCTATCAGCATATACACTCCCAGCCAGTCTTTTTGGAGGAGTAAATGTTTTTTATGTCTGGATGGATAACTCTTCTAGCTGTTTTTGGACAACCTGGAAACTTACATCTAATGCTAAATGTATCAGTTACACATACAGCAAATTTATTTCCAAGTTGTGTTATTTGGCTATGATCATTTGGGTGACTGCTCTGTACTGAGTACCTGAAGAGCCCTAGAAAATCTCTTATTGGCAAATAAGAAATAATTCTAACCTTCAGTAATTGTGAAAAGTGGAGAAAAACCCCTTAATAAATATGTATCTTTCTGGGGTTTTACATTGGTTCCCTTTTCATTAGCTTGGTAAAGCAACTTCCAAAATTACATTTGAGGGCTTTTAAATGACTGCAGTCTCTGGACATATTATCTTTGGACTATTCAATACACTTACACTGTATTTTCTGCACACTATACATTTTTTCTCTCTTTTCTTCTTTGTGAAAGAAATATTGATTTATCCAATGAAAGTTAGTTAATTTAGGGGGGAAATCATCATCCACATGGACAATGAAATATGTCTGATCTTCCCCTGATGAAGACAAACGCACTAGAGTGAAATGGTTTGGTGCCCAGTTCACTCAGCTGTGTTCTTCCACAAGTTTCAGACAGGATTTTTAGCAAATTGAGAAGGAAGGACTTGAAGAACAACTTTCTTATGCAGGTCCTTTGCAGGCTGAAGTCGTGATGTGCTTGGTGAGAGATCAGCCACGTTCCACTCACTGCACCCACTCAGAGCCCCTGGCGGTCTGGCATCTTGCAGCGGTGGTATTAATCTGAATAACTGTAAATTCATAATATAGGCAGAAGTTTACATGTGTCTATATATATATATATTTAGTATACATATGTATTTATTTTGTATGCATGGTCTCAAATTTATGTACAGCTTGAAGCTCACAAATACCCAGAAAGTTCCCAATTCCTCACTCCCTGGGCTTCAAGGCTACACAGCTGTAAGAAAGTTTTGGGAAAGGATATTTTAATTTCCTTTTGTGAGGCTTTTTTTTTTCTTTTTTCTCTTTTTTTTTTTTTCTTTTTTTTTTTTTTTTTCTTTTGATAAGTATTAGCGTTTGTTCTGTTTTTCCTCTTTGAGGGGGGAAATTTACTCTCATGGAGAGTTGAGACTTGGCACGCTGCAATTAACAGCCTGTGGTTAGCGATATATTTAGATAACTTTGAAAATCTTTCACGCCACTTGTGGTTTGGAATTGTGTTCTCGATTGTGTGGGGTTAGCAGAGGGCTGCCAGGAGAGCTCACTGCACACCAGGCAACCACATTCAGATTGCCACAGTGGCAACAGGCACCAGAACATTTTCAAATGCACTGTTTTGATCCTTACATTAAGGTGACCTAAACCCAACCCAAGGCTTGTGTTCAGCTGCTGTAATCTGAAATTCCCCGGGCAGCCAGTCCTTCCCCAGCCTGCAGCACTGCCCAGGGTCGTTGTGACCCAGGTCCAGCACCTGCCACTTGGCCTCCTTGAACATCATACTGTTGCTCTTGGCCCATTCATCCAGCTTAAAATGGAATAAAATAAAATATCCCCCATCAAAAATAATATAGAAGCAGCCTGAGGGGAGTATCTCTGCGATAGATCTAATTTTACTCTCTGAATCCAAATGGGATTTTCTTTACTGTGACCTCTGGAGCATACTGCAAAAATGGGGATAAATCTTCTCTTCTAAAAGGCCACTAGAAGGTTCTCATTTGTGCCCAGAACAGCTCTCCCTACAGCTGTCACAATCCTGCAGAAACATTGTCGCAGGTGACTTAAATATTCAGTGTTTTGGTTGAGTGCAGAGGGTTTTAATTCTTGTGACTCCAAACCAGCACCAGGAGTGCCCTGTGTTCCTCTACTGAAGTACAGCTTAGAAGAAGAAAGAAAGAACCTTTTTCATTCCCTTAGTGGGATTTCTTTAAAGTGGCATTCTCCAAATAGCTCCAACTACCCTTCCCAGAACCAATTAAAACAGAAAGAAAACTAGCAAAAATTTTGAACCACAAAGGCTAAGGAAAATGAAAAAAACCCCCTCCATCTGCCTATGCAAAGAAACCTTGAGACAATGCATAAAATCAGTTCATAGGAGTATGTACAGACACTGTGCAGTAGTAATGAGTTCACATCATTAATGTGATGAAAATAGCAAATTGTTTTAATGAATATGGAAGGAAACACATGGATTTAATGTGCCCTTCTTGCGAACTTCTTCTAAAAAAATTACATTTGTGCATTATCTGCCCCACACACTCTTCTGGTTTCTTTAGTGACTTTATGGCATTAAATGATTGGACCAGTTTCTGTCGTCCCATGGGGCAAAGCTGAATATTGGAGGTGTTTGGTGTTGCCAGCACCCCACAAACCTGCCCAAGGGTACTGGAGCATCTCTCCTGCCACACTCACATTGTATCCTCTGCTAATGCAACAAACAGACTTTGAAGGATGGTCCCTGTCAAGTTCAGATATTCGTATATTCTGGGTTTTACCTCTGGCTCCACTGAAGTAAGGCTTGAGCTCCTGTTTGTGGAGGCTTGTTTATCCAACATGCCATTTTACCAGGGCTTTTTTTTCCCTCCCTCCACTTCTGTGTTCTTAAAATGGCCAGATAAATTAAAATTTGGGCACACAAAAATATATGGCCTTCAAAATTCATCTCTTGGGAAATACAGCTTAGTGCTGGCCATGGAGGGGTCAGACAAATTCTAAATCACATACAGTTACTCACCTCATTCCCCAGCGTGTTCCCTGCACAGATCCAGAGACCAGGAGTGCAACAAAATTGAGTAAGAGGCAGAGAGGGGAAGGGAAAAGAATGAAGATTTGCTCCTGTCCCTTTTCATGCTGCATGTTGCCTCCAGAAAATATTTATTTATCAAGAACTAGAAGGACAAAGGGGGTTATTTTCCTCTCTGGAGGACCTCACGTGGGCCTTCTTTTACTTGCTGAAGACCAGCTGATAAACAGCACCATGTACTTTCAGCTGTATGGCACACTGCATTTTTCCTGTCATGGGTATGAGGCAGGAGAATGCTGCTCTGCTCTCTGCACAGCAGGAATTCCCTCCAGTGACTGTTGGGAGTTACTGAAACAGCTTCTCCACAATGAAAAATACACAGCAATCCCTAATTAGGAGTTCTTTTGGAACAGAGAGAGTAAAGGGCCTGGTGCTCCTCATCTCCCTCTGACACAGGGTTACCCTGGGACAGAGTTTGATCCAGCACAGGGAACTCCTCATTTCCAATCTCCTCATCTCCCTCTGATACAGGCATTACCCTGGGACAGAGTTTGATCTGGCACAGGGAACTCCTCATCTCCAATCTCCTGAAGGGTTCAGTGCTCCAGCAGGGTAGGAAGCAGCTCCATGCCTTCAGCTGGAACTCTCCAGAAGAGGAGGGTGTGATCTCCACATCCCCTTTCCCTGTGTGTCCAGGAGCCAGCAAATCCAGCACACCCAGAGCATCCTGGCTGCCTGCAGTACATGCTTCCCTCTAACTCTTAAAAAACGAAGCACACTCCTAAAACTTCCCGTGCTAATTGCTGACACAACCAGAATTAAGTAGTCGTAAAGAGAGAATTTTACTGTTGCATGGGGAATTATTTAGAGTAGAGGAGTATGTGAATGCTGAATTCTCCAAATGATTTCTGTGTGAATTTCACATTTAACTTATGGTAAGTACCTTGATAAAAGCCCTGGGAGAATAATTCCATCTTGTAGCTTTTTCCTGATTGCTATTGTATGAGTTATCAATCTTACACTTTACATTTAGATATGCTAAATAGGGCTTTTCTTCTATTAATAATCGGAAATTTTCACTTTTTTGCGTGTACTTTTCAGAATTAAAATCAGTATTAACATTATTTGGCTATCTGTTTGGATAGGGAATTTCAGTGATGGGAGAAAGAAAGTTAATTTTATTTTTAGATGAATATTACTGGGTGGAGAAGAGCCACACAAAAGAAAATTCATAAGATTAATCCTCTCTAGCAGATTCATGAGAGGTCTGCAATGAGTAAAATTCTTTTGTTTTTGCAGAAAACAGTTTAGAAGCTCCTTCCTGCCTTAAAAGTCACACCCTTATTCTGTAAAACTCTAAAATGTGGGCTGCCAGTGTAAGCATGTTTTGTAGGCTCTCAGAGCCCTGGGGTGAATGGTGCTGGCAGCAGTTTGCAGCCCCCAAATGAAAGCTGCAATTCTGCAATTCTTAACTTTGAGCCTTTTCTGGTCCCAAACTACTGCACAAGCATTTTCCCTCTAACACAAACCCTGTGGCAGGCACAAACGTGTTTACAGATGTAACACAGGTGAATTATTCTAAGCGCCAACTTTAAGAGGCTAATCTCACTGGGAGAGTCCTGCATGTTCCACAGACAGGCTCTTTCCCGGGGGGGTGGATTGATGGGGTAAGATTTACTCTGCTAGTCCAGGGCAGGAGTCCTGTCCTCCTGAACCCTCCTCTGGCAGCTCTTATCCCGGCTAGCACAGAAGCAGAAAACAGAATTTTTGCCACAGCTGAAGGATCCCATTCTTTCCTGTCTCTGTTTCCTTCTTTGAGGTAATTCAAATTCTTTCAGTGTTTTCCACAGAAGTTTTCTTTATTTCTGGATCTCTGATTCTGTTGAGTGCTCCAGTCTAAGCTCTGCCCTCATGGCATCTGCTTTTGTGGACAGGCAGAGTGTGAGTGTTGTGCCCCACCAGGCCTGTTCCCTGCTGGAGAGAGCACAGGGTGCTTTCCTCTGCCCACAGCCACAGCAGGCACCGGGTCCTGGAGTCACCACACCCGACAGAGCTGCCCCAAAGGGGCCTGGCAGCCAGGCAGGGCTGTGTCTGGGCTCCTGCGTCTGCTGGGTGCTGCTGCTGCTGCTGTTGTTTGTTTGCCTTGTTACAGATATATATTCTAGTAAAGAACTGGTATTTCTTTTCCCATACCTTTGCCTGAAAGCCCTGTTATTTCAAAGTTATAATTATTCAGAGGGAAAATTCAGAGGGCAGGGGGTCAAATTTTCCATTCCAAGGGAGGTTCCCTCCCTTGGCAGGCACCTGTCTTTCAAACCAACACATTGTTCATTTTATTTCTGTATTTTCCCAGGATTTCACTGTGTTTCTGTTTCATTTTTCCTTTCAGAGAAGCCAAACCCAAGGGTGTGCAGACGTGGACACTGATATCACCCATCCCACATGTGACTGCTTTCAGGTAGGGGCAGGGATGCCTCTGTGTGTGCAGCAGGGGCAGAAGGGAGTTCTCTGCATTAGCCCAGGGTGACAAATGTTGGTGACCAAAGGCTCTTTGCAGAAGGTTTGCAGACAGCCTGTCCCAGCTCACACAATTCTCATTATTTTTGGGAGGTTTTTTTGTGCTCACATCGTGCGTCTGGGACTTCTGCCTGCTCAAGAGCTCAGAACAGACCCTGATTTTTAGAGTGATTTCGTTTCAAGTGTAAACTTTATAGGCAGATACAAAGTGAAAGCTCTGTGTTACAGAAAATGGTGTTTACTCTCTCTTCCTCAATTCCCTCTCCTGTAAATGAGGTCAGGAGTGTTATGAATCCAACACCATTAATGGTAGCAAAGAGCTTTGAGATCCCTGAATGGAAGGACTTATATAAGTGGGAAAGCTTATTAGGATAATTATAATTGCCAACTCTACTGGCACAATGTAGATCACTTAATGAGTTATTTGGCTTTTCCTTTCTCTCCTTTTCTCCCTCTCAGCTCCCCTAAGCCACATAAATAGACTGATTTTTAATTGGCAACTTTCATTGCTAGCAACTCGATTTCTCTCCGAAGTTCAAACTCAGCAGCAGCATTTAGAAAATGCAAGTTGCTTTCAGATCAATTGAAATGTGCAGGGCCACAGTAAAAAGGAAAGTCTGTGTGCTCTTTGAACCAGAGAAGCACACAGAGCCTGCCTTTTGAGTTCCGAGCCCTTTTCTCTGCATTACCCTGGCTGCTCACCATTAGGGGTGCTGAATTCACCCATCTGCTGAGGGTGAACTGGGGACTCGGGCTGGTGAGGGACAGGACAGAGCTGAAAGGCCTCTGCAGGAAAGGAAATCCCCTTTTACTCTGATCTCCCATTTCACTTGTGTTGGTTTGAATGTGTGCTCCTCGGGAACTGATGCAAAGATGAGATGATAAGACCAGCAATTCCTGTTGTATTAGGACCTAAAATACTCTGGATAATCAAGCAGCTTCCTCCCCATAAAACTTTTTCTCTCAGCTGCAGTAACCACTCGTGTTCATCTCTGGGAAGCAGCTGCTTAAAGCTTTATAAAAGTAGATTAAGACAAATATTAATAGTTAAGAAATTATGATCTCCTTGTAGGTATTATTACCTTACAGGCAGCAATATCAGTGCTTGAATCAGTAGCATTCATTATTTCATTATTTCATTCATTCATTATTTTTTTGTGGAGCCCTGAACATTTGATCTCATGAAGTGTGGGCCCACTGGAAATGGCAAGGATGTTGACTGCTGTAGAGAGTGTATGCCCTTCCTTTCTTACTTCTGGTGTGTTAGAAGTATCCTTAGAACTCCTCCGCTTCTGGTCCTTAGAGGACAGCCCAGACGTTGTTTGCCCATGCCTCGAAACACATTTTATATAATTGCTGTAATAAGGGCACAGTACTTTATTATCATTCTTGCTGTACAATATTTAGCTGAAACTCGTACATACAGATCTGTCCATTTCTGTTAAATGCTTTTCAAATATGCAAGTCACAGGCTGTATTTGCTGCTGCATCAGTATTTTTCTCTGCTAGTAAATCAAACCACTTAGAGAGCAACAAAACAAAAGCACAGTCACTACTCTGTTTAACTTTCCAGAGTAGCTTGATATTTTCTTGCTCTGTTCTTTAGGATGTAACATTTACCTCAGCAGACTCAACCATACTTTTAAACGAGGGGAAGGCAGATGTAGGAGTACTGAATTGTGCCTCAGGCTCCTTCTGAAGCAGCAAAATGAGCTGAGCTCTTTCTCTGGAGAGGAACACCTTGCATTTTAGAGCTGCTGTCACGTTTTTCTCTTGGACAAGTTAAAAATTTGCATCTCACTGCCATCCTTCCTAAAGATACCGCTGATGTTTACAGCCCCTGGAAGCCCTTAGATAAATGTACTGTGTCCATGCTGCCTGCCTCAAATCCAAATTCTGTAACACAGAGACCTGTTGCATGTCTCACTAGCTCTGTGTCCCTGTGCATGAACGTCTGTGTGCACCTGCCAGAAAAGCATCGACACGAACGCCCCAGAGCATCACCGGGCCTCTGGGGGGATTCTGCCTCATCTCTGCTCTCTCTCAGCCTCACACTTCCCCCTTGTGCTCAGTACTCAGGAGAATGTTTCTGGTGCTCGGGCTTGGAACACACTCAGAGGTGAGCAGGGCAGGAGTCTGGGTACGGGATACATTTTGGGTACAGCTCTGGGGGCTTACGCTTGGTGTGTTTCTGCAGTTCTTGTGACACCTTGATTTATTTTTTTAATGTTATTTTTAAAGGCCTTTCCCTTCAGTTAAAACAGAAATTGTTAATATTGAAGGTATGTTACAGTTTGTAAAATCAAAGGGCATAAAGTAGGATGGCCAGCAGTGGCACTGTAACCAGTGCCACCAGTGTGTGTGCATTTATATAATATGGGAACATTTTGTCTTTCCTTACCATGGAATATTCCTATGCTCTTAAAATACCCCATGGTTCTTTCAGTAAGAACAGAATGCTTTGATTTCTGCTGTTCTGTGGGAGTGATGTGTTCCAGAATCTCTCCTTGCCTCTTCCTCAGGGATTTTGTGACTTTCAGAGGAGTTGGACCAGGACTGTGTGGTGGGTGACAGGTCCAGGCATTCCCATCTGCTGCTGGCCACAGGCTACCCAGAGGACCAGTGGGAAAAGGACATATAGTGAATATACCAGTAAAAAAGAAAGAAAAGACATAATTTACTGGGTCACTGGGGACCTGGAAAACCCTGAAAGTCCCTAAATGGAAAAGGAGATAAAAGGAAATTCTCAGCTAGTTCGTTCCTGTGGTTTGCAAACAAAACTTGTTCAGCTTTTCTTTCACAAACACATTTCTGTACTTAAATATTGACCTACCATTTTAAAAGGAGAAGAGGTTTAGAAATAGGATCAATAATCTGAGATGAAGCATTTTGTTTTGGAATGAATGAAGCATTTACCCAAAATTACATTTTGAGGGTTTTTGTCCTTTTTATTGGCTGAAAGATATTTTTTACTTGGAGTGGAGTTAATTGTTGTATTCCAGTATTACAAACTGCTGCATCATTTCAGGGTGACAGGCGGGGGAGACTCAAATTATTGTTTATTAGCTATGGACAGTGAAGCTAAGGGAATAAATTCTTGGACTTGGGATTTTTAATGCTGCTTTTCCATGCTTTATGAATTTTGGCTAATCCTTACTTGCTGCCTACTTGCATTAATCTTCTTTCTTTAAGCACCTCTTTAAATGTGAGTCTGGCAGCATTGTCTTAGTTTGGGTTTTTTTCCCCTCTGTTTATCTGTCCTTTTTAAATTGTTGCACCTGCAGAATGTTGAAGGTATCACCGAGGAGAGGGAAATGTGGATCAGGGCTGGGCCAGGCGAGCACTGCAGGCTCAGCTGCAGCATTCCTGGAGGTGTAGCTGATGGAAAACGTGGACTTTCAGGGAGGAATGATGACCAGCAGGTGTATTGCTAGGTCACCTTGGTGCCAAAATTCAGCTCAAGGCAATTTGAAACCAACCACCGGTGCCAGAAGCCATCCCTGCTGTGGGCACCTTGTATTCCAGGCTAAACAGGTGACAGCAGCGTGCTGGCCAGGTCTCAGGTGGCAGTACCAGGAGATGGCAGAGGCTGCTGGGATCATGGATCTGCCCTCAGTTGGATGTGGCTGCATGGCCCCAGGGTGTCCCTGCCCCATGGGGAGGGCAGGGCACCGGGAAGGAGCCACCAGGAGAGCCCCACTGCTCTCACGAGCTGCAGCAAGGAAAGCCAGACGGCAGGATGCCATCTCCTACAGTCAGCCTGCTGTTATCCTGATCTAGCATGACAAATTGGTGTTCCCAGAGTGGCAGCAGAGTAATCAGACTGTGACAAATGGTTTACTTAGAGCAATTTGTTTTCATTTCACTGAAAATTTCCGCAGTCTCGACAAAAGGTTCCCCCCGCCTCCTCACTCCCAGCTGCCTCCCTCTAATGTCATTTGCATGGTGTGAGGAGAGGGACCTGTGCCCCAGAGGGCAGCAGCAGTCGGGAGGCCACGTTTCCAGGGCCTCTGGGCTTTTTGCAGCTGGAAGCTCTTGCTGGAGGCAGCGTGCTTGTTGAGTGTGAAGTTAACCTCCACTAGCTATAGACTGTGCCTCTGCTTTTGCCTCGTTTTCCACACAGGAGCTGAGCCACCCCACACCTTTGGCAGGTTGGTTCCTGATGAATGAGGAGTGTGTGGGAGCAGGGGTTCCCTGTGTCTGAAAAGGGTGAGGGTCAGGCTGGCACCTTTCAGTTGCTAAACCTAAGGCAGGTCACTAAACACAGCCCTGCAGCAGTGATGTGTGTGGAGAAGGGGAGCAGTACCTGCCTGAGGTACTGCCAGCCATGATTGCCCTGTGGATGACAGGAGAGCTGTACAGCCCCACCCTGGCTCCTGGCACAGCCAGGTCCCTCTGCTTTAGCACACTTGCAGAAGTCAAAAAGTACAGAGAATAGGAAAAAATGCTAAAAATAAACAACGCCAAAAACAGCCTAGGAATTTGAGAATGTTCAGGTCCCTGCCATGCCAGTGCCTGCAATTGGCTCTAGGATGTGAACCTCATGGCCTTTTCCTGCCCAAGGGCCAGCCCAGTCTTGCACAGGGCTTCTCAGTGCTGTGGTGTCACTGCAGGGTTAAGCAGGGTGGTTTGACCTGCTTGGCTTTCACAGATGAGACACAGATGAAAAATAGGCAAACTTGACATTGCCTCTTCTGAGAATTCTCCCTATGGCAGAGAAGGAATTGCCATAAGACTGCCCTAAGAGCCTGCTCAACTGGAGATCCTCATCTTCTGCTTGCTGAGGTTGCTCTCATTTATAACAATTACCTGTTCCTTTCAAGTGCAATTCTTGCAGTTTCAGTGCTTTCCATGGCTGCAGGAAAGAGAGACCAACACCTTGTGTAAAATAAAAGGACAGTGGTATGGGGGGACTGGAGCTGGGAGCTCTGTGCCTGGGGAAGGGGAGAGGAGAGCAGGGGAGAGTCAGGCTGGTGGCAGGGCACACTGGCCTGGTGCCATGGCCTTTTGACATGGGTTGTGGAGATGAACATTCTCCAAAATCATACCTCAGGATGGGCTTGGTGGCAGAGCTGGCCAGCAGGCCTGTGCCATCCAGCTTTCTTCACTTCTGGCGTCTTTCCTTCTTGGTCTTTTTCAAAAGTGCATCACTGCCCAGGGCAGAGTACCTGGGGCTCTGCAGATGTGACATGTGTTACTGCAGTCCTTTCAATCTACCCCAAAGCCAGGAAAACTTACTTGAGGCCTTCTGGATGCAATCCTTGTTTCTGGACATGTGGTGAGTCCTGAGCAGTAGAGAAGAAGTGATGGAGCCAAGGCTTTTGTCCATCATGCTGCCTTGGGCCTGTTCCTTTTTTGTACCTGGAAGCAGCTGTATAAGGATGACCTCAGTACAGGCTAATGGGATGAAATGCTCAGGCCACTCTCATATGGGAGTTAGACATTGTTGCAGCAGCCCTCTTGTGATAGGGCAGAAATGAGCTGAGACAGAGTTCTTGTTTATCACAGCATGAAAAGGGCGCTGCTTTATTCCCCTCCCCAGCTCACCCCCTTGCTTTTCTCCCACTTATCTTTATTGGAAATGGCTGTGACTCATCAGGGGCCAGGCTGTATTGATAATTAACACAGCTCTTACTGATCAGGGGCCAGCTCACCTGGATTCCTTTCTACAAGACATTGGAGTCCAGATCTGCCTGCAGGAGCAGGCAACAAGCCTCCAGGACTTGTTTTGCCGAGCTCTGTTGCATCAGTTGCTGCTGCTGCTGCTGCCGCTGCTGCCGCTGCTGCCGCTGCTGCCGCTGCTGCCGCTGCTGCCGCTGCTGCCGCCGCCGCCTGTGTCCTTGTGCTCCTACCCAAACACTCAATAGTGTGGTGCAATTTACTGCTGTGTTCCCCTCCAGGCACCACATCATGATCTGGGGGGCAGCCAGGACAGCTCTCCTCCTGCACTTTGTCACAGTGGCAGCTGGGTCTGAAAAGAGGGCAGTGCCACTTAGGGAGCCTGGCAGAGTAATAGCTTTCCTTAAATGAAATTCCCACTCTCTTGGCAACTGGGCTCTGCAGAAGCCCCTGGAAATAGCACAGTGGTGAGTAAATAAGTGGTGCCCACTGGAACATGTCCCTGGCCTTGGCTGGAACGAGCTTTCTCGTATGTGCTCACACAACAAAATGACTTAAACAAGAGTATTATCAAACATGGTTTTCATAATGTATTAGCAAACATAATAAAGCAATGGAAAATCACTTGCACTAATCGGACATCCATAAATAGATTCGAGTCATAGGTTTGACTCTCCATTGAAGGGAATAATTTATCAGCTGATTAAATCTGATCATTTTGTACAATGTGCCAGTAGTTTCCCAGTGCATGTTTTTACAGTCCATATGTCTCCATTAGATTGACGGATTTGGGTGGTTCAGAATGGTAGTAGTTAGGGAAATGCCATGTGTAAGCAAATAAAGCTGGATTTATAGCATCTGGGCCCATTCTCAGACCTCTAACACAAAAATGGGGTGCTGTTGCATATTTAAATAAAAGCTGCTCTGTGTCTCACAGATGGTTTCTTAAGAGCTAGGGAGAAATCAAAAAGCAAACCGCAAACCTTCAGTCACCAAATAACACCTTGCAGCCATGGCAGGTAGGGCAGGAAGGCTGCCCAGAGCCCCCTCAGTGCCCTCTGGGGAGCAGAGGGAAACAATAGCCAGCAGGAGAGACCACAGCACACGGAGCTCTGTTGTGCTGTGTTGGGAGGCATGTCCCAGTGCTGAACACACTCCAGACCCATCTCCCCATCCTCCATCCGTGCCTTGTGTTCCTGTCCCTGCCCCCGTGCACACTGCCATGCTGTCTGTGCCCACACGGGCATTTTCTGAATGTTTGCTCTTTACTTTCCTGCATTTAAGTTACTCACTGGTCTCTTTTGCTGTTTGGATGTGGGACATTTCCCTCAATAACAGAACAAAGTCTGTATTTGGGTCCAGAACCCTACATGGCTGAAAAACTTCCAACAAGATTCAATTAAAAAAGAATTATGATTGGGCATAAAATGAATATTAGACAGCTGGGGACATCTCAGACAAAGGCTTCAGGCAGCATTGGGCGCTTAGTGTGATACCCCATTTCTGCTCTCCTTTGAGAACTGCACCAGTGAAAATTGTGCTGGCTCCTCTAGGAGGAAAGGGAGGAACTTGGCTGCTTAGCTGTAATTTGAAAGAATTAAAATGAAAAGCAGCAGGAGGCTGAAGCTGTTGGCTAGGGGAGCATTTGGAGGGCTAGCTGGATGTGAAGCAGGGATGGAACTGTTGCCTTTTCCCTTCAGATCTGTAGCTTAGATGTCCCTCTGATCCCCTGAGGCGATCAATTCGGTTTCTGGCTAAGGGAGAAGGAAAACTGAGAGCAAAAGCAGAGATTTTCTGTGATGGGTCAGTACTTCAGGGAGGTAGAGATGTGAGTGTAGAATAAGTATTAAAAATTAGTATATATGCCAACTTATGAAACGAAGTGAATATGAAATATGCACCTTTAACAAGTCAATAGAGTCAGTGCTGGTGTTGTTAATTTGTACCAGAAATGTTTCCTATGTCAGTCTCAGGGTGGGGGCAGGTTAGAACCCATCTTAACAGATTTAATTGATCCATCTATTTAATAGAGACAAAAAGGCATTTTTTTCTCTATTATGTTGTTGCAAGGCTTCATCCCTGCCAGGACTGACACAGAACACTTATGTCTGGAGAGCAGCTAGGAAGACAGTGGTTTTTGGAAAGGAGAGGTGTCCACATACACCAGAAACACAATTGCATTTTTTTACTCATTGACAGTGTTGCTAGTTATTTAGAAAATTGAAGCTGTTTCTCTAGCCATGTCCTTCTGTCACTCTTTAGACCAGCCTGGGCTAAGCATGGTGTGAGTGAGGGATGTGGCCAAATGGGAAGAACGGCCAAAGTTTTGGATTTAGCAGAGCTTTCTGCTGTTTACCTTTCTTGAGAAGAGCCGCTGCCTTCAGCAGGACTTGCTTTTGTCCAAGCTGACATGTAATTAGCACCTCTGGCAACATTACCTTCCTCAGCCAAAAACAGATTCGTGGCTCTAGGCTGTCAAACTGGGACCTGCAGGGTTGTTGTTCGGAGGCTGGAGCTGTGTTTTGCCACTTGCCAGTCCTCTCATGAGAAAAATTGCTCAATTCTTGGATCGGGTCTTTTGGGAATGGATGCAAATGCTGCTTCACCTCCGTTTCTCTTCTGGCTTCTTTGGCTTTTTGCATCATTAAATCAGCCTTGAGGATGCCCCCTGGGTTTTGTTACTTATGCAGCATTGCAATTTGTCTTTCCCCTTGAAGGGTCAAATGTTTGGCAAAGCTGCTAACTGTTCCTCAATTAGTGAGGAACTAGTTAGAGATAAGGAGCTGATGGTCAGGTATGTGGCCCAGCATGGCACAATATTTTTTGCTGTGTTCTTTTCTCTTTCAAGCTTGAACGTGACCATGGATTTGCATGTGCCCCTTCTTTTACTGTGGGATCAGGATCTTCTTAATCAACAATGTGTCTTTGTTGTCATTTTGAAAATGGAGTTTTGGTAGTGCCACAACACTTCCTGACACCATTTTCCACGGCACCATTTGCAAGTGGAAAGGAGGAGAGTGATGGGAGGGAAAATACTAGCTTTTACTTTTCTTGTCATCCCATCCAAATAAGATACTTCTTTTGAAACCAATTCAAGGAAAATACTGCTGTAGAGCACAAATCCCAAGCCAATTAGCAAGGCCAAAATATCAGATTCTCAGCGCTGACACAGAGGAGGAAGGTGTAACTCAGCTTCCCTCCCCCAGGCTCTCTGAGGGCTGTGGAAGAGTGGGCCAGGGAACTGGGACACGGAAAAATGTACCTCATCCCAGTTACACCCCAGTTATCAGCGACCTGAGAGCGGCAGCACCACGCTGCTGTTTTTGTGCTAAGGACAAAAAGAAAACCTCCATTCTTGGAGGGCAGCAATGCTTTATCCCAGTGCTGGCCCACAGCAGGGCTCTGGCGAATCCCTGATGTCAGAAGGGCTGGGAAGGTAAACTGCTGTTTATCTTCATTCATGACCCACGGCTTAAAATGTTTTCCTGAGCCTTGTGTGTTTGTGCAGTGCATCATCTGCAGCTTGGTCCCTGCAGTGACCTGTTCATGCCACGCTGGCCTCAGCACAGCAGTGTCATCTTTGCACATTGCTCTGGGGCTCGTGGCTGCATGAGGCAGCACCGGGGATCCCAGCCAAGACTGATTTCCTGGAACTGAACAATCTGTTATTGGAGAGCTCTGGAGGTAACCCTGGTCAAGCCTTTCAGTTTGCTGTTTGTGCCTTTACCCACTGAGAGCTTTGAGGGTTTCCAGCAGGGAGAAGCAGTGGCTGGATATGAAGTCAGGTCCAAAGATTCATGAACAAACTAAGCAGCAAATCCAGAGCAATAGAAATAGTGCTGGAACATCCTGATAGATATTTACCTTCAATCCCTCCCAAGTGGGGAGGACCTACTCTGTGAAATTCTATCTGAGAGAAAAAGCTTTTATTTTTACTGTTTATTGCAAAAAACTGGAAGCAGACTGCAGTGTGTCTGAAATGGGAAGCACAATCAGTGTTGCATTTTCCTTCTGGATGCAACAAGATGACCTTCATAGCTCACTTGAGGTTCTCTCCCTTTAGAATGATGGGCCATTCCCTTGTTAGTGGTAATAAGCTGCATTATATTCCTCTTCACACTGATTTTTTTTTCTACATAATGCCAGGGAACTTAAAAAAAAAAAAAAGAAGGAAAGAATAAAGGTCAGTGAGTTTCAAAATGTGCTTTATTGAAAAGGATATAAAATAGAAAGAGCTGGTGTCACTCCTGTGATGACATAAGTTATATTAACAGGCACTGTTTTGAGCACTGCTAGTAAGTGTTGTGCACACACAGTTTGGGATGGTGTTATAGCAGTATAGTAAATGTATACAAGTGTTCAGATGTTCAGAATTTAGAATGGACTGGGAAAAAATCGGGGGAGGCACAGAGAGGGTGTCTCCTTTACCACTGAGGAGCTTCACCTTGGTCCCCTGGATCAGTGGCAGGTCCCAGCATCTGAAGCCCTCCCAGATTTTTAGCTCTGCTTTTGGATAACCCGACCTGAATAACAGAGACCAGGACAGTGTATCAGCCCAAAACTCTGCTGATGTTGATGCTGTGCCTTTAAATAATTGTCAGAAACCCTCTTAGCTCCCCTCTGCACTTCTGACCTCCTGACAAACCTGTAATTAGCACAGATTTTTCACATCCGTGGCTAGATTGGAAATCTGGAAGCACTTAATGAAGAAGGTCAGTCACCTTGGCCGGGCTGCAGTTGCAGTTAGAGGACGTTGGCTGGCATGTCCATGAATATTAACGCAGAAATGCAAACGCTGTGCTGGTGGCTGCCAGGATAGCACCCTGCTCTCCATGTGACTTCAGCCCCGAGGGCTTTCTCCTGTTGGGGGCATTTCCTTCTAAACCTCCTAAGGCAGGGTTTGCACATTAGGACATGAGTCCGGGTCCAGATTAACTAGAAATCCAGATTACCAGCCTCCCATATGATTCGAGTTGAGGACCAGGTCAAAGTCACATAATTCCTTCATGGTAGGTCCAGCAAGTCACCGTGAAGGTGGCTGTGACAAATCTTTGAGTCCCCTGACTTCAGGGTGAGCATGGCATGAAATAAGAAACAGGAATGGGAATGATGGAGTGCCCTGAGAAGAAAATTTACTCTAATGAGAAGTAAAAATAGGGACGATGCCCAGAAACTGAATGCAGTACAGGGACAAGCTCCAAAAGACCCAAGCAAGGGAGAAATAACAATATATAGTCTGGGGGTGGATCATTCTAGAAACAATACCATACATGAAACACAAGTAACCAAAAGGGGAGTAGAACTTGGCCTGGTTAACATAACAACTTCAAAGGCTCTTGGGAGGAGATCTCAGGCTCGCCCTGAGTTGGATGAATGTTTCCCAGGGCTTGAAGCTAAGGCTTGGCTGGTTAGGGGTGAAGTCTGGCTGATGGTGTGCAGGGGATAAGGCCACTGAACAGTGACCCAATCTGATTTCACCAGAAGCTGTTTATTATTTACAGTACTATTCCAGTTATAGATTCTCAGTCTCCAGCCCAAGTGGGCACACATCTCTGGTTGGCCAAGTCGCTTGCTCAGGAAGCAGGTACGTGTCCTTCGGGACATCCAATTGGTCAAATGTCCATCATCACGTCACACCCTCTGTATCCAGGGTTTATATTCCTTGTGGACAGCTTCTCAGGCTCTCTGTTCTTATTTGAATCCTGTTATTTTCCCAGTAACCTTGATGAATCCCCGAGAACCCCGAAAACAAGACTGCAGGTGGCTTGACGAGATTTCTCACGAGCAGTTTGGCTGGTGCCTCAGAATGTCCTGGTACACAGATGCATTGTCTTGGGAAGCTAGTTTTTATGGGAGGCTAGGTGAGATTTAGATTTGGGGTCAGGACCAGGGCCCCAAGGATTTTGGTTTTATATTCTTGAAAAAAGGAAGTACAGGAAACATCCTGTCTGCAATCTTGTTGGCATTGGGGTGATCTAAAAGATTAACATGAATACAACAACACTCTCTGAATATAGAAAGGGAGGGCCTCTGTGTCTGGTTTTCCTACAACTTCCCAAATGCCTCCAATTTGATGTGTGTGGGCTGCAGGATGGCAGTGGAGGCTACCTCCAAAACCTTCTATCCAGTCTGGGAAGTCATGAAAGGAGTCCTGAGGAAACTGAAAAAGGCTTGTGAATCATTATTTGATTTCCTAGCTCTCCCTGTAGTTCATGAGTCTAATGTAGGAGTCTATGACACTGGGCAATCAGTGCATAACACATTTTTATTTATCTGTTTCAATCTCTTAGACCATCATTGACTATGAGAGAAGTAAAAGAAGGAGCACACAGAGCAAATTCTCCAACCATTAAGTTGGGAAAGCTCAGATTCTTTCATTTCTGGATCTCTTAGATGCAGTTAATATATAATGGGAAGAAAAAAAAGTTCCTTGTAATAATTACACAGTTTGAACTGAAGCTTATGGTAGCAGTAGGGATTCTTTCAATAATGTGCAAAGCATCATGTCCTATATTAAAAAAAAAGTGCCTTTAAACATTTACTTTACTCTGTGTGTTTAATACTAAAAATTATTATAGCACACAGCTCTTCACCTTAATTGTCTGGCAAATGTCATATTGTAAAAGCAAATCCCTCTCTTGCCATTAGAATATCATGGCATTGTCGTGCTGCCAAGAAGTCCCTGCAAGATGCTTAGGAGAGCACCCCCTGTAGCACAGTTTGGGAGCGTTTTGTAAACCTCTCATCCCTCAGAGATGAGTGGGGTTTTTATTCCTACCTCTTCACACCTGGAGAACTGAAGTACAAAAAAGGCCCAGATGCCCTATGGTGATCAGGTGAATAATTCCCTCTAAGTTCATCCCACCAGACTTTCAGGAAATGACTGGAAGTTTGGTTACCCTTAAAAATCAGTTCACAACCAGAGCACTTTTTGCTTTCCCTTCCAGTTGTCTAAAGCCCCAAAGGTGGGTTGCCCACCAGGTGCAGAGTGGCTCTCCAGCCATGCATGGCCAGGTTTCCAAAAGGCAGCAGTGCCAGGTATTTGAACCTCTGCCACCATGTGGTGTCAATGTTTGGTTTTGCTTTTACTGGGCCAAACTGGTTCCTAGCATGGGCACTATGTGTGGGTTTAATGACAGAACAAGTGTGATGAGCTACTCCTCCTTAGCAGTAAAGAGAGCAGCGTGAGACTCAGCTCAGAGCAGCCAGGGCTGTCAGGGCAGAACCAGCATCTCTGTGAAAAGCTGGATGAGCAAGGCAGGGACAGCTGGGTCTCCTTCAACATCTCTGACTACCCATGAAGGGGACATGGGTGAGGCTGCAGAGAATTTGTCAGGTCACCACTAGGAAGGGAAATTCAGCACCTTCAAACTTTTTCATGTGTGAACACTAGTGCCAGGCTGCTGCTGCTCTTTGCTGTGGTTTGCTGGTTGTAGTTTAAAACCAGAGCAAACAGAGCTGTGGGCACCTCAGGAGATGCCTGATGCCTTGCAAGGTCGTGTTCTGGGAATGAGGAATGTGCTCTATGACACAAGGACTGTCACCTGCATTCTGCTCCACCAACAGGATGTACTGTAGGTCTGTATCAAACAAATGGGCTCATATCTGTACTGTCACCAGGGGACAGGATGGATTAAAACAGCCAAGACCATGACCAGTGCTGCCAGAGGCTGCTGGACTCGTGGTCTCTGGTAAATCCCATGGAACAGTCTTGTCACAGCGAGACTCCCAAAGTACTGTTCTCAGTAACAGAGGGGAGCTGGTCCCCTCTCTAATGAGGGGCACCCAGGCTCTGCCATAAGGCATGGAGCTCTCCCCTTATGAGGAGGAATTATCTTCAGAGTTAGCTTCCACATGTCTCATCACCTCCTTTCCTTTGCTGCTCCAGAATTCGTGGAAATAAAATGTAGATCAAACCTGCAGTAAAAGAGCTGTGGGCCTTATGCAGCCCCCACTGAAACCAGCAGTGACAGAAGTCCTTGTCATTTAAATGACATGAAATCATGTGTTTGGGTATACATTTTTGGTGCCTTCCCCTCCGTTTCTGTGTGTCATTTGAAGGTGTATTTTATATCACATATGTACACTTAAGAGAGATAGGCACCTGTTTGTCTCCAGGCAGCAAATCCTGGAGTGTCTGTGTGCAGGTAGATGTCTGTGTGTCAGCTAATGTGTTTAAGCTGTTGTCAGGCCACAACTGTGTTTGTATAAAGTATCCCCCACCAGTCTGCCCTCCACTGCAGAACCCTGTTCTAGATGTGAGCTGCAGAGGAGACCTTTGATTTATAAAACCTTCTCTGCTGCTGCTGTTTGTGTAGCATATTTGGGTGATACAAAATCTAAGTTGGTCATTATCTGTTGGGCTGCAAGGAGAAACTCCACACGGAACCCTGTCAGGTACAAGCTCCTTATGCCCTGCCATTTTATTTTACAGGTGAGCAGACATCCAAGGGGAACTTTCAGAGAGTCTGTACTTCCAGCAGCAGTCCAAAGCCCTGCCACGTCCTTTCCATTGACCCCTTTTGTTCTCTTCTAATAAATCCTGACTGGGGGGAGAAGTCAAGGAGAGTAATAGTCTGTCTGTTGTTGGTAGCAGTGGCCTGGCAAGCCTTGTGCTGACAGCCTGGCAAATGAACCCTGCCAGAAAACATGACTAAGGTGAGGGGTGAGCATCTGACAATGCTGTTGTCAGGCACTCAGCACTCAGGGAGGAACTGGGAGCCTTGGGAAGGCTGGGAGCAGGCCTGGGGAAGGAGCAGGGTTTGCGTACGAATTCAGGAATGACTAAAATTCAAGGTGAGGTGACCAATGTATCTGTTCATACCCAGAGGAGATCCATGCACTGCACCTTTGTCACCTGTACTCAGTTGGTCATGCAGCCACAGCCCCCTGGGCCTGCTTGCTCAAACACAGAAACTGTGCAATTCCATCTTCAGCATCCTCCTTCTCTCCTGGTGCACCTCTTCTCTTTCCCCAGCCCCGTCCTCCCCAGTTTGCATATTTCTGTCTCCAAAGAAATCACTAAGGGAGAGAGGCCTTTCTTTTCAGCATCGGGCTGACCACCTTTCTCCTCCCCTCAAGCTCTGAAATTAATTAAATGATGTCACGCTTGATTTTAACTGATTTGGAAGCAATTCATCACCCTTTTGCTTGTTCTATTAGTCCAAGCGATCAGCACATTAATTCATTTGTGAGACTAAGCTCAAGGGTAATTACAGTGAGGAAGCTTAATGCCTAAACTTGTTAATGTCTGTAATCAGAACTGTTTCCTCAGTGTGGAAAAATTGTTAGACAATTACACTTGGATATGATTGCTCTGGTAGGCAGCAGAGGCTGTGTCAGGAGAGGAATAGCAGGAGCCAGAAGTGAACCATCAGCAAATCCATCTCTTTGCAGTCTGCCTGTGGGATTCTGTGCAGCTTGCCCCTTCCTCGGGTTCTGCATTATTGCTTAAGTTGAAAAGTCAGCATCCTTCTCTCTTTTTCAGGTTCAGTTCTGTGGGGCACAGGAAAAGAGACACCTCTGCTTTTTTTTTCTGATATAAATATCACTAGCTTTTGCTTCTGGTGTCCTGGTTAACGAGCATGGGGAGGAATAACTAATTTAATAGATGGCACTTTACTTCCCAGTAAACTCAATTTTTTTTCCTGTTCAACAGTCAATGCTTTCCAGTGAAGAGATACTTAAGTGACAAAATTTAAGACTGAGTCTTCCCCTGTTTTGCCCATCTGGTGGACTCTTCATTAAGTGCTTGGTGGGGAAGTGTCCACGGATCTCCCACTGCTGCATGGATCCAAGCACTGTGGTTTTCAGCTGGGGAGAGGTTTCCTCCCAGCTCAGCCTGGAGGCCCTCCAGTACACAAGGCACTGCACCTTGCAGAAATTCTCATTTGGGATATGTCCCCTACACTGATGCTCTTGAAAAGTGATTTTCTTGGTATTTGAAGGAAACCCTCTCGTTGTGCTGGGTTGGCAGCATCCTCAGAGGCCCCTGTATTAGTCCTTAACAGCAGTCTCAGCCTCCCGTCCCAAATGAGGCAGGGCAGGAAATGAGTGCTCAATGATGTGTTTTGCAGACATGGTGAAGCTGGTGCCACTCACAACCACAAGAGGAGCAGTCTGCTCTGATGCTTTCAGAGGCTGTCTACACCCAAAGGAAGGTGCAAGTAAATCTAAAGTTTCTGTTGTCACTAGTGGTACACATGAAGAACAAATATTTCCTTTTTCTCCAGAGAGGAATCCTCTGGTCTGCAGCTAGACTTGCAAAGCAGCTGTGGCTGTGACCACCTCCTGTCTGCACATCTGATGTGGCAGGGCTGTGTCAGCACCTCCCTGCTTTCTCCAAGGCCCAGCACACACCAAAACCCTGCTGGGGCTGAGGTCTGAGCCCTCTCCTGACAGGTATCTGTGGCACGTGGATGTCTGGGTTTGCTGTCTGCCATCCCAGTGCACTCTGCCAGCGTCTCACTGCCAGACTGCCGAGCAGTCTGGCACAGCAGGTGGATTTTGAAAGGATGGTATGAAAACCAAAAGGAAATCACCTCTTCAATGAGTTAAAAAGTAATGCAGTTCAGGGCAGACTCACACACCTCACCCAGCTTTCAGAGCTGCCAGTGGGGAGTGTAAGCACAACAGTGTGTCATGATTTAACCCAAACTCAGCTGCACTCCATGGCACAGCTGAATCAGAAGAGTAACAGTGAGGAGAACTGTGAGTTTACCAGGTAAAGCAAAAGCTGCCACAAAGAGGCAAAACAAGGAATGAATTCTCTCCTTCCCACGGGCAGGCAGCAGTTCTGCCATCTCTAGGCGAGCAGGGCCCTTCAGGTGGAGCAGTGAGTTGGGAAGGCAAAGCGCCGTCGCTCTGAGTGTTCCTCCTTCGTTATATACTGAGTGTGGTCTGGGCACGTGGCCTGGGATGTCTGTGGGGCTGCTTGGGGTCACTGTCTCAGCTGTGTCCCCTTCCAGCTTTCTGTGCAGCCCCAGGGGCCCATGCTGGGCTGCAATCCAAGGGGATCCCCTGCTCAGCAGGTCCCTGGCCTGGGAATCTGGAGGGCAGGGTTTGTTTGTTGGCTTTTGCCTGCCTTGGGGCTTTAATCCAAAGTCTTCATTCTCCTGATAAGTTCAAAAGCATTTTAAATATGTTATTCAGGAAGACACTGAAGCCTGGGATGGCTGAGCCCACTGTCTAAGGTTTCCTGATCTTCCTTGCGTTGCCCTCGTTGCAAGGAGCAGCAGGAGACATAGCCCATCTCTTGTGATATGGATGTCATTCCTCAAGATTATTCCCAAATTACTGTGGATACCATTAGAAACTATTGAATAATAGCTTCTAAAATATCTACCTACTCCTCCTCTTTTAGTCTTTATTAAAAGCTGAAGAATATTTCTGATGTGACAGGAAACATGCTCCATTGTTTCTCCATTCTGTTTGACTGAAGTGAAGCAGCTTCCCTGCACAAAGGTACCCACTGAATAATTCGCTATTCTGAGCTCTGATAATTTTGGAGCCTAACTTATCTTAACTGTTGCAGTTTCAGAGAGCCACCTGCTAAAGTTCTTCCATGCCATTAAAGCTGAGTGGGGTTTTGCCCCACTTACCAAGAGAGACCCAGAACAGTACATGGATTCCAAGGAAATACACAACCCAATCAGCTTAAACATTTACGAGGTTAATGCCTCTGTCACCTCTCCCACCTTTGGTGGTTGCATGCTTTGACATCTTTCTGCCCACCAGACTGCAGTAACCTCCATGACACTTTTGGCCAACGTGCTGGGATAGCAAAAAACTTGCCCAGGAAACCTTAGAACCAGACATCACACCCATGTGGTGCCAGTTCAAGCTGCTGAGCCCTGCTGTGCCCAGCGAGGCTGCCCCTAGGCAGGGGGATGGGATGTGTCCCCTCGTGTCACCGTGGCAGGCTGTGCCCCCTGACCCCTCCCTGCCACCTGCAGGGTTCAGGGACAGCAGCTGATGCTCTCCCTCAGGTGATGGGCGGTGAAAGCCAGGCTGCTCTGTGGGTACAGGTGACTTGGAGCAGTGAGGTTTTGCTGAGAACAGACATGGGAGTGTCACTCTGATTCAGGAGGGGATGATGCCTTGGGAGGCTGACCTGGAACAGAGACTGAGCAGAGCTAGAGAATAAAGCAGAGATTTATTGCAAGGCCTTTAAGGACACACCTTGGGCAGGACAAGAGCCTGGCCAGGGCTATACCCAGGGTGGACTCAAAATGGATGAACAGTCACAAGGTCTGACACTTTCATAAGTTTTGGCCCATTTGCATATTGGGGTTTAATTATCCAATTACAGCTCCAGGTTATGAGGTCCCATCCTTCTTGTTTTCTCCCTTCAGTCCACCCTTGTTTGTGCTTTTGGGCCTGAAAACTTGTACCCATTGTCCTTGGTGTCCAGCAGGAAAAGGATTTGTTTTGTGTCCCTACTCTGTGAAGAGAGCTGAGTGATACTGAGTGTGAGGCTCAGAACTGCAGCCCTGGGCAGCAGAGTCTGAAATACATGGAAGCTAAAACTGAAGGCTTCAGTGAGAGCTTGCTGTTGCCACCCTGGCTGGGATGCAGGGGGTGGAGGCAGACCCCTGCAGCACTGGGCTTTATATCCTCAGGTGTTTCAGCCTCTGTGCTGGGACACAAACAGCTGCTCTTAATCGTTTATATGACCAATGCCTGGCTCGATCCACCTGCAAACTTCTTTGTAAATCGGTGTGACATCAGACCCAGCAGTGTGGGGAGACAGAGACAGTGCTGGAGGCAGTCCTGCCCCTGATCTATTGCAGCCGTGTTAATCACCACAGACTGGGAACAGCCCTGCCCTCCCAGCTCTGGGGGTGAGAAGGATGAGTTGGCTGGGAGAGGGCTCAGCTGGGCTCTGCTGGCCCTGCTGTGAGCAGGGAGGGACAGGAGGGAGGGCAAGGGACAGACAGGGTTAGGTGGCCGTGCTGGGGACAGCAAGGAGCCAGCTGGAACTGCAGAGGGAAGAGAGAAGGAGGGAAGGAGCCAGAGCTGTGTGGAGCTGCCCATGAGAGGCTGCACAGAAAAGGTATGAGAGACTTTTAGATAACAAGGAGCTGATGCTTGAAGCCCTCTGAAGTTTTACTGAAGCACTCTGAGTGTCATGGCTGTCTCTATGACACATCAGAAACTCCTTGCTCACAGATTTTGGTTGCCACTGGGCATGGCTCAAAGAACAAAAAGCCAGCAGGGACAGTAAAGTTCCTGACACTGAGTTATTTTTCCATGTCACGTATCTGTGTGTGCTGAAGTGGTGACATGGCACTGTGGCATTGGTACAGGAACAGGGCTAAGCCAGCTGGAGAGCACAGGAGTGTGGGGAGGGGGTGGCAGCACACCTGAGGTCCCCTCCAGATGGATGATCTGTCTCCCCAGCCTCACTGGTGTGCACAGCTTTGCCCTTGCCCAAGCTGCCTTACCGAGCACACCCCCAGCACGTTTGGTGTGCTGTACCGGTGTGCCTGCCCGGGCTGTGCTGTCCCCTGAGGTCACTGAGTACAAACCAGGGCCTGGCAGGGTCAGCTCCTGGTTCTGCTGCCCTTGAGGACTTGGGAGCCAGCTCAGGCCATGGTGACTGTGCTGTGCTCCAGCACTGAAAACTACTTACTCCTTTGTCCTGCCTTCCCTGCACAATTGTTTTCTCCCTCGAGGTTAAGAGACACCTTCAATCAAAATGAGGATGTTTTACTCTGCTCTGGGAACAATGCAAATGCAGTGCAAACATTTCACTGTCTGATGCTTGGTATTTCTGCATAATCTGACAATTCTGCATAGAGCAGATAAAGCAGCAGAGAAAGAAAGTTCTTGCCTCATTTCTCTCTTCTGGCCAAGACAATATGTCTAATGGCATGACACGCAATCTGTCTGCCCCAGATACACAAACAAATCCTGTCTAGGCCTGGCTGATATCATGTTTGCTGGGGTCCTCAGAGGCTTTGCGGTCCCCACTTCCTTCCACAACTCCTGGCTCCTGGTTGGAAGCTGCCACCACCCCACCAAACACTGGTTTTAGCAAAGCAGCCAATTCAGTCAACAAAATATTTCTCAAACAATTCCTCTTTTCTGCTTCCCTGCTCTCTGTTCAGGTCACTCAGACCAAACTGCACAGCAGTGCTGGGGTGAATGGCTTTGTTGTGGGCTGGTGGCCCCGCCTCTGTTTTTTTGTCCATCTAGTCAGGGTCCCAAAAACTGCCTGGTTCAGCTGAGGGAATCACCCTCGTTGGGGGCTGGAGCGTGCCCAGGACACTGCAGACAGGCAGCACTGACAGGGACAGGCTCCTGCTGGGCTTCTCCTCCTCTGTAAATGGTCTTACAGACAGCAGTGCAGGCAGGGTGGCCTCAGTGTTCAGTCATATCTGGTGTGTAACACTAATTACAGCTTGTTTTCCTTGCTTTGGTGGGATTTGGGGATGCCAAAGCTCCTTTGAAACACAAAGCAATGACGTAGCATTCAGCACAACTGGGGAACCCAGATGTGCCATCTGCCACCTTAGAAAGTAGTAAAATAGGGGAACAACCCCTCTGTGGGAAACTGCTACCATCCATGGCCAAGGAGGGGCAGGTGGTTTCCATGCCCAGGTGCTGCCTCGTGTCTCTCAGAGGCAGTGGTGTGCAGGAGCCCTCTCTGCTCACTGCCCTGTGTCTGAGGGGCTGGATGCTGCTGCTGCCAAGCTGGGTGTCACTGCAGCTGTGTCCTGCTGCCTTTCTAGGCTGCCTTTCCAGGCTGCAGTGTGTGATGCCTTCACGGTTCAGCTGCTGAGGAGAGCAGGGGCAGTCCTGCAGTCCCCAGCCCCAGCTGGGCCAGCAGGGTCAGAGGCAGAGACACGAGGACACAGCTGCCAAAGCAGCAGGGAATGCTGTACAGGAGCTTCTCACAGAGTACAGTTATTTGTTCATCCCTCCTCCCCTCCCCTGGGCACATCCCCTCCCTGATTTGGTCCTTGGTTTGCCGGGAACACACGCTGGTAAAGAGGTCTGAAAAGTTATGGTGATGTCTATTCTGTGGGGTCAAAGTATTTCCTTTGTTGTTACTCCTTTGTGCAGCTCTGTGCAAGGCCCTTGCAGGGGGCACAGCAGCAATTGCCCTGTGTGACAGGGACAAAGCAGATTTCTGTGGCCATGGCTGAAAGGAAAATGTGACTTCTTCCCTTGTTGCCTTGTGACTTCTTGTCTTGTTTACTTGCTGGTGTGTTGCACGAAGCAATTCATACAGATTTTCTTTGCATTATAGTAAAGGCTTTTCTTGGTGTGAAAAAAGCAGAGGGTAGTGGGGAGGATTTATCATGGGGAGAAGAATTTTGTGGTTGTGCTGGCTGTTTGGCAGCTGTTCCTTCTGGAGCAGTGAGCAGGCATGACAGGCTGGAGCTATGGAGTGGTTGCCCCCTTGGAATTTCTGGCTGTCCCCTTGAGCAAAGGCTTTGTGTGGTCAGGGTTAAAAACCCAGCAGGGTCTTGCTCTGATGGGGAAGATGGGCTGCAATGGAGGGGTGCAGACAGCATGGAAGCAGTTTTCTAAGTATATATATATATATTTCTAAATAGTCACCTGTAAAGACTCATGCCATCTCCCTGAGCTGGGCTGTGGCCATGCTGAGGAACTTCACCCAGCTGTGCCAGCAGCATCATCTCATGGAGGTTGTGGAGGCTCCTTGTGCTCCCAGGGGCTTTTTCAGGGGCAAATTATTGTCACAGGTATCCATGACTGCCACACACTCTGCCTTTATCTGCCCCATTGTATCATACCCCCTGTGTCGCATGTCCATTTTCTCTGTGGCTGCTGAGACAGCCTGGGTGTTATGTGGTGGCCACGGCCTGGGACATCTCCCTGGTGGCTGCACTGGAGGATGGAGAAGGCTTGGACTCAAACAGGCAAGTGAGGAGCAAAGGTCTGAGCTGTTTGGTGGTCTTGCCTCCTTTCTGGCCAACTTTTAAAATCCTTTTTGCCCTGGGAAGGAACAAGCTTTGAGTGCAGCAGAGCAGATTATCTAATTGGGACTGGAGGGAGCAGGGAATGCACTGGTGCTGTACCAACACCCCAAAACCAGGTCCCCAGGAACTTGCCTGGGGGGATCTGTGTAGACAGCTAAAGAAAAAACCCAAATAAAAGCTCCCCCAATAACACAAACCAAAAAAAAGCCCCACTGTTCCCTACACCACCCTCCACCAAATTTTCAAAAGGACCAAGCAAATGTTTGAGTTGACGGAAGCCAAAATGCTCCCAGTTGTTCAGCTGGCAGACATTTAGTGATGTGGTCTTAAAATGTCTCAGGAGGACACAGCCTGCCTTGTGCCAGGTGAGGATTTGCCAAAACAAAGGGATCAGGGAGGAAATGCAGCTTTTCAGGTAAGCTCCTCACTCAGCGCCGTTCTTGGCTCCCTCTCAGAGCCCGGTGTGCCTGGCCAGCCCGAGTGAATGCCTGCTCCAGCCTGCCCCAGCACAGCGATGGGCTCCCTGTGAGCCTGGCTCAGAAATGAGGCTGAGCACTGTGCTACAGGCACGTCAAAGGGAAGCTTGCTGTTCTCTCTCCTGACTTTTCCTAGCTTCTGGCTGCAGCTTCCAAAATGTTTGCTGGCCCGGTTTTTGAGAGATTGTATAGGAAATGCTCCTGCACCTTAGCAAGAGCCTCAGCAGTGGAGCTGAGCTGAGTTTTACCTGCTGATGGTTTTACTTACCCCGCTTTGAGCATGTGGTAGTGTTACAGGCAGCTCCTGCTCCCTGAAGGCAGTGGGGAATGTTCCAGCATTCCAGGATTCCAGCACTGAGACTGTGTGTGCCTGCAATGACCTTTCCAGGCTGCTGGGGATAAAATGTTGAGGCCATTCGTGAAACAAAGACTTGCAATCCAGGGAGACTGGAGTGTTTCAAAATGTGCCTCAAAGAGCCAAATGCCCTTTACAGGTTTCCAGCTAAATTTAAAATGCTTTCCAGAGGCATGGCAGTGTGGGGCAGTGCTCAGCAGCCAGCCAGGCAGGCTGGGGGCAGTGGGACCAGCTCGAGTTGGGGTGCGTGCCAGGCTCTCTGTGGCAGTGAACGCCTCAGTTAAATCCCACAGGTCTGGGTGTGTGTCAGGGGTTTGATGTGGGCCCTGGGCTGGGGAGGCTGATCCAGCCCCTCTGAGAGCTGGAAGCATCTCTGTGTGTTCCAACTCAAAGGTACTTGAGTACCAGCCCTGGCCAAGCTGTGGTGGGAGATGAGGGCAGTAGGTGTGGGGTGCATGCTTGCATAATGGGGTTTGTGGTTCTTAGGGTTAGATTTTATGTAGGCACTCAATTAATATGTCTAAATACACACATGTGTCATTTCCTCACCCCACTCTCTATCCCCCCCAGCAATGAAGCTGGGGAGATAAATCAGGATAAACCAACTCAGGTGAGCCAGGGCAACTGTGGGTGAAGAGCTGCACTGGAGTGCGTGAGCTGGGGCACAGGGCACTGACACCTTCAGGGGCCATGGCTGGTTTGAAAAGGAATGAGAGGCTCAGAGTTGGGCTGGTGGGGATTGGGCACACACAGAGGGCATGGGATGTTCAGGGAAGAGGGGCGCTGCTGGAAGAGCTTCTCCACAGGAACTCGGCTGCTCCCTCTGGGGTCAGGTGGGTGTGATCCCTGTGGGCAGGGCGTGTGTGATGTGTGGGGTTCCCTGTGTGTGTGGGGGGTGTTCTGGGGTGTGTCTGCAGGGTGTGTGTGATGTGTGGGGTGTTCTGGGGTGTGTCTGCAGGATGTGTGGGGTTCCCTGTGTGTGTGGGGGGTGTTCTGGGGTGTGTCTGCAGGGTGTGTGTGATGTGTGGGGTGTTCTGTGTCTGCAGGGTGTGTGTGGGGTTCTGTGTGGGATGTGTGAGGCTGTGTGTGTGTGTCTGCCCCAGCTCAGCTTTCCATGGACACACAGGGACTCGAGCCACCTTCCAAGAGATTCCACTTGTGCGCAGAGACTTTGTTTCGTATTTTATTGAATTTCATTTATATTAAATTAAAAATATATTTCTGACAGATTCATGTAACAAAAAGGCAGAACAGTTTTCAAATTGTTCAGCTGGGATGAGCGTGGGTTGATGCAAGGTGGGTCGCAGTCTACATTTGCCTGAACAAACAGATAAAGCTCTACCCCAAGGACCATGAGGAGAAACTCCGGGCTGCACACGGGAGTGGGGAATAGAACCACACAAAGAGAAGATCCACAGGTTTCTTCCCAGCTTCCAAACAAGACAAAAGGGAAGGGCAAGGAAAAAAAAGAAAAAACCCGAGAAACCATGAAAAGGAGGGAAATTATGCTAAAATATGTACCTAATATTAACCCAGGTCAGTAAGTATTTTAACAGTGTATAATTCCCAACAGCTAAAATATGAGAAACGAAAGGTTAAAGTAACATTACGCCACACACGATTGGCATACCCTACTGTGTAAGCAAGTGCAGAAAGTCTGAACACACCACAACAATGCTAAAACACGGAATCACACAGAATGCTGAAAATGGTACTTCTAACCAAAACCAGAAGGTGGGAAAGGAGAGAAAGGAAAGGGGAGGAGCGGCTTAAATCACAAGCAAATTACCTATATACAAATCAACCCTAAGGACAATTATGTTCCAAACAATGGTGTTCACAAGGAAAATAAAAGCAACATTATCCTTATTTACAAATGCAACTAGCTGTGTCTTTAACAAGCTATAAAAATACTATTCACATTTTCAAAGTAACATACAGTAGGTATTGAATTTCTTTTTATTTTTGTTTCAGAAAGGCAGCTAACTCTGAATGCATCACTTTGCAAGAAATGAGTGTCTTCCCCAACATGCTGACACTTCTCTTCTTCTGAAGGTACTTCATAAGGCAGAAGTATTGTTGTTTGATGTGGTGGCTCTTTCAGAACACGAAGGATTGGCAAAAAGCCAGGCCACCCCACCTGTGCTGCTGGTTCTTCTGGGCTGGGCCCTGCTGGCACCAGGAGTCACCAGGGGCTCAGCGCCATCCCAGTGTCACCTCCCAGATGGGAGTCTTTGATTGCGAGGGGACAGAGGTGCCATACCCCGGGCCTGAATTTGAGCCTCATCTGAAAAGTCAGTGGTTCAAGACCACCAGGTCAGGACATACAATTTGGCTGTCTCTGTTTTTACAGAGAGACTTCTTTTCCCCTCAGTTTCCCTTCCCTATACAAGGACTGATACCTATTTAACAATCCCAGCTTACAACATTGGGGAAGTAGCAAAAACCGGGCAAAAGAAGGGATTAAAACCATTGTGAATAATGTACTGAATGAGTACCAATTTCCACCTTTAAAATGCTATAAAAAATCACCAGTTTTCTCATTCACCTGCATTTTCCTCTAGCATTGCCCCACCACGAGTACCCCCACAAGCAGCCAGTGCCTCCCTCCCATCCCGTGTCCAGAGGAACAGTGAGTTCATGCATTCAAAGTTAGCTACCCCCTACACAGCTGCTCAGTTAATAATCGACCCATTTAACAGCAGGACCAGTTTATGCTACATATGTCAGAGTACCTTACCTCGAAAGAACGGCGTACGTATCTACACTTAGAAAATACCAGTCACAGTTCTCTACTGTGGTCATCCCAAAAGGGTTCAGTCTTCAGAGTGCTATGGACAGTACAGTGCTTCCCACCCAGGAGAGCTCAGAGGCTGAGCTGGGGACCAAACCACTGGCAAAGGGCGCTGGGTGACAGCCCCTGGCTCCTGTGCCTGTGGCCCTGTCACACCTGAGCCAGCAGCCTCAGGGGCTGGGCAGGATGCACCCTCACCCCGCAGGCTTCATCCACACCACCACTGCAGTGTGATTTCATGGCTTTTTATTGGTGAGGGGAGAAGGACTGGGACACAACTACTCACACTGCCTAACGCCTTACACAGCTCCCCTCAAAATCTCTCTGTGCCAAGGTCCACAAAGCTCACTTCTAAAATGAAATAATTTATATTATTTAGGGAAAAAAACCCAGCTTGGACTCCTCTTGTTTCCTGCTGGGATGTCCTTGGGCTTCCTCCTCACCCCTTTTCCTGAACTGCTGCCCCAGGCCCCAGCTGGAGGCCGCCCCGGGCGGGAGAGTCCCTCTGGCTCTGGTGATCAGGAGATGAGACTGGCCACAGCTCAAGCCCCCCTGAGCCCCGCCACCATCAGTCAGAGCTGGACACTCACAGAGTTCCCTAAAAAGTGCTCTGCGTTGTCCAAACTTGCAGGCAGGGCCCAGCCATCACTGCAGCAGCACCACCCGCCAGTGAATTCCTCAAGAGCAAGGAGCCTACCATGGGAACAAACCATTCCACACATTGGTAAAATAAACTGTGCTAAAATAACATTAAAACTAACATGGAGACATGATCATTGGACATTTTAGAGTGGTGCTTCTAACCACATAGCTTTATTCTTGTTATTAGTTGCCAGTCTGAAAGCCCCATTTGCAAACAGTGACCTTTTCCACTTTCTAACAAATACTTAGCAACAGGCAGAAAATAAAAAGAGGGAATCCTGCACACAGAGTGGTGCTTCACTGAGGCTGCTCTGTGGGACAACTGCAGTTCCCTGCTGGATGGAACACAAGCACTACAGCCACCCTACCCCACCTTACCCTGCCCCGCCCTGGCTTTCTGAAAAACAATCTGAACCTGAACCCAAGATTTTTACATGACCCCAGATGAGCTGTTTTGTCAGCAGCAGAGGCTGAAGACCCACAGAATGAGGCTACAGCAAGTGACAGCTGGGAATGAGCAGGGGCAGAGACTTCATGTGCAGAGACCTTCTGAAAAAGCCTTGCCAAAGGGAACCCAAGGCGACCTCGTCCCCTGTAAAATCCAAAGAGGTGACTGAAAACTGCGGGCCTGGCTCCCACCATTCTAAAGCCTCTGTTTCACCAGTCACCCCCTAGCCAAACACCTTCCAAGCCTGTAAACATCTATCTGAGCTCCACAGTTCTGAAAAGCGCTTGGGAAAGCAGGGTGGGAGCCCTGAGACAGCAGCTGTGCAGTGTGGAGGGAGCAGCCACCCCTGACCCGTGGGTACTGCCCAGCTGGCAGCCCCGGGCCCCTCTGCTGCCATCCCTTCCTCCCTAGAGGGCTGGCACACTGCAGGGAGTGTCCCTGTGTGTCCCTGTGGGTGCTGCAGTGGCTGTTCCCTCTGTAAGGACACACCCAGGGTTCCCGGGCTGCCAGGGAAGCACATGGGCATGCCTCCAGTCCTCCCGGGGAATTGATGACCTCGTGCCAGTCTCCTCATCTCCCAGAGAGCTAAAGGAGCTCAAACAATCCCACTGTTCTGTCAGCTCCATGAAGGGCAGGACCTACACAGACACACCATTGGACAAAAAAATGGTTTTTTCTTTATCATCTGTTTTTCCATCCCCAGAACCAAGCTGTATTTCTAGGCTGCCTCACCTCATAACTCACACTTCTCTCCCCTGTGCTGCCCCAGTTCTGCCTAAAGCTGTGGAAAGACTGGATCCACAGAGCCAAGGCTGAGCTGCTCTTCCAGAGCTGCTGCTTTCCTTCCTTCTGGCTGGATTGGTGGTGGCTGAGGGTGAGATCTTTAGTGGAAACAGGTGTCAGATCATTGCATGTGAGTCCTGCAGTCAAGAGGCAAATTTTCTGCCACATCCATGGGTAATACAGCCTTTCTTTGTACACAGAAAAGGATTTCAGGGTACCTGAAACACACCTACACTGGCTCCTATTGCAGTTTTATTTCCATCCCTTGCTACCTGAGAGAGACAACCTGTTTGAAATACAGTTGTAAATACTCTGCTACATCTGAGCCAATGGCCATGTAAAAATCCCTCCTGGCTCTTTTGCAGAAAAAGAAAAACCTGAAAAGATCTGAAGGAGTAAATGTAGAAGCAGTGGGTTACAGTGAGTCAATCGGCCCTCGTCTGCCTGCAATAACCCTCAGGTAGGTAATACCAACTAGGACAGGTAGCACTGCAAGAGATCAGGAAAAAACAAGCTGTTCTCTTTCCTTTAGCTCCTTGCTCTGTGCCTTGGACTATGGCTGAGCCACACTCAGGTAAAAACGTGCTCTTGAAAAGTTGGTCACTGCTCTCCTGTCACCAGGCCATGACAGAGGAGGGAGAATATTTATAAACAGGGGACTGCATCCCCAAACCCCACAGAACCTAAGTGTGCTGTGCACAGCTACTCCTGCAGCACTGGAGAGTGAAAGACACCCAAAGTCCTCCTGCTGACACGCTCACCTGCTGCTCTGTGCTGACAACACGCAGTTTTTGTGTGGGTATAGGTGCTTTTCCCCACACCTGTCATTGTGCATTAAAGAGCTTGGCCCTCCTCTTTCATCCCATATGAATCCCAGTGGAATGCTTGCCATGCTCCTGCCATGTGCTCTCGCCCAAGTTCTTTCACCAGGCCAGCAGCAAAACTCAATAAAGCAAAGATGGAGTTAGGGACAGCCAGGTGTTCCTGCTGATCAGATTAAAGCAGCCAAACACTTCTGCTCTCAGTTCCCCTTTCTCTTTTTCTTTAGCAGTGATTAAACTCTCTCTTGCAAAGAGGCAAAACCTGCCAGCTAAGCTCCGAACTCCTCTTCCCGAGGAAAGGGGCAGGGTTCAGATAACTGCAGCTCTCTGGGTTGTTCACCAGCAGCCTCAGCACCACACAGGCCCTTCTGTTGGGCGAGGGGCAGCCACTGGCATGGCATGGAGCCCAAGGGCCAGTTTTGGCTACTGCAGCTCAAACCAGCAGCTCGGAAAATGACAACTAAAAAAAAAAGGTGAAGCTGCAGTGTGTGGAGTTCTTCCTCATCCCAAACCACTGTGTTCATGAAGCCTCTGCCTGTCTGTGCTATCCCAGGCCCCACTAGCACAGCTCTGCAGGGCTCATCCTGGCCAGGCAGAGCCCAAGCTCCTGTTCCAGCTTCCCTGCCGCCCCACTTGCAGGAACCTCTGCATTGCCATGTTACTTAATACATTATAGCACACCCACAGTCAACAAATAAAATTAATAAATACCTTGTAAGAAATGCAACGTTAAACTGTTAAACCCCACCAGTATTTACATTTGGATTACCCCACGGGCTTGTTTCTAACACCAGCACTACTTCATTAGCAGAGGAACAAACGGGCCTCACCTTGTGTGAGCAGCTCCATCCCAGTGCCTGCCTCTGCCCCAGAGCCTCTGAGTCCATCTCTGAATTCCAACCTGTGCCAGCATTTCATTTTATATTTTTCCCCACTAGGAGTTACTCTGTTACAAGCCTTGCTCAGGACAGATGAACCTTTCTCCACCCAGCTCTGGTACTGCAGGCAGTGCTGTGCTGGACGGGACACCCATGTGGCTGTGGGTGTCACCATCAGCAGCCACCCAGGGCCTCGTGCCCCAGCCCCTGTCCCACTAAGAGGCTGAGGAGCTACCAGAGGCACCAGAAGGGGCCCTCAGTGCAGGATTAAATCCATCTAGCCCAGGACAGTGGTCTGCTGGCCATTTGGGCTATCACCACAAACCACCTTGGCACCATTTGACCCGAGATCTCCTTTAAGCAGCTCAAAGATGTGTACCTGCTCTTTCTGCTTTCAGAACCTTCAGCTATCCACACCTGGTCGCAGCTGGCCTGGACACACCTGGTGCACAAACAGCTCACTGGCTGAGCCAGCCCTGGGATCACACACAGGTTGTTTTCCATCCACAAGGGCAACAACCAGCCCAGCTTTAACATCTCTCCACACCTTTGGCAAGCTGACCCTCAGCCAATAAGCTTCAGGTAACTATTGCTTGTTTCTTACTCCCTTCCTCTGTTTCCCTAAGAGTAAAGGTGGCAGGCTGTTGGAATTCAGAGGAGGGTGATGCCATTCCAGTTGCTGGTTTTGTTGCCAGGTTAGGTCACCCCAAAGATGTCAGCCCTAGCAGAGCTGAAGCGCATAAACTGAGATACTGTTGCATCACCCAAGACTGCCACGCACCAGGTATTGCTTCTTCCCCTGAAAAGCCTTGATGGACAGAGACAGGCAGACCTCCAAAGGTCCCTAACAGCTCCTTAAGATGTTTGGTGGGAAGCAGGCTCAGAAATGCTCCTACACACGTGGTCCTGGTGTGCCAGGAGCCAGCCTGGGCATCTCCAGCCCCTGTGCCTCCTTTCCCAGCTCCATCTGCCCCAGGTCTCTAAAAACGTCCAGAACTCTGGTTTGAAAGAGATTTCCAAAGAGGAGCAGGTCAGGGGGTGCCTACCTAAAAACAGAGGTTGATAAAAGCAGAACTTAGTGTAAGGAGACTGACTCATACTTATTTACATTTTTGACAGAAAGCTCTGCAAATCATGCACATTTTGACTTCTCAAACCTCATATGCACTGTCTTCTGTGCCAGAGTAATCCTCCTTTTAGGAAAATGGCATTCTGCACTGTGCTGCAAGCCAGAGCAGGACATTTGCCTCCCCTGATCCTTTCCAGGGCTTGCTCTGCTGTCCTCCACAGAGCAGCAGGAAGAGCTGGCTGCTCTGTCACTGTATTCCCTGAAGCAGTCACTGCATCGGCCTCTCAGAAGTGGCAGACATCGTTCCAAAGACTTGATTTGCTTCATTTTGGCATTTCCACAGTCATCCTTTACAAATAATTTATATTTCTTCTTTAATTTAAAATTATTATTTCATATTTTGCTGGTCACTTCCATATTGCTTCATTCAAAATCCAGAAAATTCAAATAAAATCAGAGGTTAAGTGCAAACTATCTTTCCAGTGAACCGCTATGTGCGTTTTCTCCAGTCCAGTGTCTGTCTTCCAGTTTAAAGGACCCTTCCCACCCCACCCCACACAACATCAAACTCTTCAGTTCTCTCTCCTGTCCTCAGCATTGCCTGACAGCATCCCCAGCTCCCTTCATGACCATGGAGAAGAAAAAGAGGGAAGAATTAGTGACAATCTTTTGAAGGGATTACAGTCAGCAGGTACAAAACAGGAAAGAAAAGCTTTTGGCATACAAATCTTCATTTCTTGGTCTGTTTTTTAGCTTCAAAAGGAACATACTGGAGGTGTGGTTTTGTTACTCTCTTCTGCAAGGTATTTAGTGTTTAAAGTGTTTGTTGTGTTGGCACACGTACAAAAATGGTCATGTCAGGTTCCAGTTCTGAGCAGGAGTCTCTGTGGCTGGGAGTTGGCACAAGATCACGGTGTGGCTCAGAAGAAGGGTTTAGCTGGATGTGGGAGTCACATTATCATTTCTTGGAAAGCCACAATGAAGATCTGAATGGTTTTGAAAAGCTACGTTAGCCATTTTCAGTTGCTGGGATAGAAAGTGTTAGAGAAAGAAATTGCATTCTCAATCTCAATTACTACGCTATCACACAGGATATAAAAATTGTCCATTTTTCACCCTGATGGAAATTGCACGGAGATTTCCAGGAATGCTGTACAGACTCTCATCAGTTCCTGCTGAAAGAATCAGCTCTTCTGTGGCTTTCCCCACAGTGTCTGGTTGACTCACTGAGAACAAGCTGGACAGCAGCACTGCCACCGGCCTTTCCTGGTACCACCTGGCTTCTCTGGCATCCAGCTCTGCTGACAGTGGGAAAGGCCAGGTTGTACACTCCTTCTTCCACTCTCTGTCCTTCCTTCCTTCCAGCTTCCCAACCCAATCTGCAACCAACTCCAAGACATCCTTTCACTTAGAAATATCAAAAATGAGTGAACTGGCAAGAAGAGGAAGCTCATGGGAGAAGGAGAGGGAGAGAGGGAGGGAGGATGGGCAAGGGCAGGGAGGAAGGGGAGCGAGAGAGTACGAGTGAGGCAGCTAGAAGGGGTTGCCTTTCCACTTGGGTGGGAGCACGGCCACTACACCACGGTGTTCCGGTGTCTGTAGGGCGGCGGGGGCAGCACAGTGCCAGGCTTCAGGGAGAACTCGGAGAGGTATTCAGGATTCTCTGCCACTATGGGCCGGATCCGTCCGTTCTGTTTGTAAAAGTACTTTGTGCTGTACTCTTGCAGGTAGTCCGGGTGCTGGAGGGTGCTCCGGGGGGGCAGGCTGTGGTTCCAGTAGTCTGGGTTGTCAAAGGCCTTCTTGGCTTTCTCCGGCAGGTTGTTCTTCAGGTACTCGGCGTTTTCCAAGGTATTGGCAAAGGTGTTGAGGTACAGGGGCTCGTTCACGTACTCGTCCTCTGCCTTGGGCTGCCCGTTGGGAGCGCTGTGATACTCCGGGTTGTCCACAGCTTGCAGATCTCCGTTCTTCCGGCGGGACACAAATGGGTTCTCTTCCACGGGGTTCAGGTAATCTAAGGAAAGACAGAAAATCAGTCAGCCAACAGTGGTGGCAATCCATCCATGCAGCATGACCAGAAACAGCACTTGGATTAGAGCACCCTCCACCTCAGCCATTCCAAAAACTCCAGATGGGATCAGGAGCCAACATGCTGAACACACACCTGTGAAAAATGAAGTGTTTACAGGCTAAACAGACAGTAGGGGTTCAAACAGGTACCTCGGAAGATCAGACACACTGGCCAACTAAACTGCAGCTCTTACTGAGCCACAGTGCACGTGCTCCCCTGGACTCCTCTCACTGTGGGATCTACAGACCCCAACACTGACCGACTTCTGCCTCTGCAACCTTGGACCTATTAGCAAAGCCCCTGCTCTGCAGTCCTTCCATCCAGAAAACTGCAGGAATCTTAGTTAAGCCTCTCTGCACAAAGCCTATCCCCAAGGGCTAACTTTTAAGACAGCTTCATTTCTAACAGGACAATTTGCCTGATTAAAAAGCTTCCATCCCTGAAGGACAAAGGGCTTTGAAGCATTATGAAAAAAACGTTATACAAATGAGCCCTGGAAAGGGAACAAGAGAGCCTTAGATCAGCTGCAGGAGCAGGTTACAGTTGCCTCAAATCACGTGCTGTGGATTGACACCCCATTTCCAGCAGCACAGTGCTGCTCAGGGGCTCTGCACACACTCCCACGGGGCCCTGGTGCAAGGGATCATCTGCTTTCATCCACAGTGGGGCCAGAACTGTTAAAGGCATAAGTTCAAGATGCAGTGAACACCTTTGAACCCGCAGTTAAGATGTCACTGAACATGAGCTGAACACTGGGAACATTTGTTTTTTTAGTGTGGCAGCCAAGCAGTGCTTTGATTTGAGCCCTGCAGCTGGCATGGAGCACAGGGTGTGGCACACCTGTGTCTGTGCCCAGGGCGTCGGGCAGGTGCTGCTGTTTCCTGAGCTGCCACTGACACCTCCTGAGGGCGCAGGTGGCTCCTGCAGCACTCTGAGGGTCCCCAGGGTGCACCTGTGTGGGTACATTGCTGTGGGCTCACACAAAGTGAATCACTGCAAGGGAGACTCCCTCAGCCCCGGGCTCCCTCCAGTCCTCCCTCACGTAACACGAAGTGGCTCCCAAATTCTTAGCAAACACAGCAGTGACTTGCCATTTACATCTGCATTTATTAATTTCTTTAAAGCTAAGGCAAAGCTTTGGAAGCAAATGAATAACGACACATCCCCTTATATCTAAATGACTGTTATCATTATTTCAAGAGGAAGCAATGAATGAGGGCAAACTGGGAAGGGCAGCACGCTGAGGTGGCACGGATTTAGGCAATCTTCCCCTTGCAGTGATGTTCCCTTTAAAGCACATCTTGTTCTTTCAATCCTAGGCTTCTCTTGGGTATAAAATGCCAGCTGTGTGTATCAGTTCTGTGGCAGGTTCAACATGACATTTACCAAGCACAATGCCAAGAATAGAAAGATCAATAAACAAAGCAAAGTTGGGACTATGGCTGGCTGAAGATATATCCTTTCCTTGGAAATAACTGAAGATTTGTATTTGGGTAAGAAGGGGGCTTGGGTTTTTTTCTCATTCCTCTAGTTATTTCTCCAAAAAGAAGTAAAAGGGGGAACTTACCAGCTTTGACATACTGGCACATTTGAGCATTTCAAAGTAGAAAATTCAGGAGAGAAAACCAAATCCCCGTGTAAAGGAATATTAATCTACTCAGAATGCTTCAACCATGATGGGTAATTAAATAAAGCCATTTTTCGATGAAAAGCTGCTGATGTACAAAGAGAATAAATGCAGCCAGGCTGGGCCAGGAGGCTCTCTGGAAAGGCAGTATTTACCTGTTTTGGGTTTGTCTCGCATCGGTGTCATGTACCCGTCCTCATCCAGCTCTCCGCGCACGGCCCGCTCGGGAATGAAGATGGTGGGGTCGGCGCTGTACCTCTGGGTGCTGCTGTCCTCCTTTGCCAGGGCTGCCACCTGTTTCTTCATCGTGCCATTGCAGCAAGCGTCTTCAAAGATCTCTGCCGCGGCCCCTTGGGCAGCCGGGGCTTCGGGAATGACGCAGCCCGGGGCCCTGTAGGGCATCGGCACTTCCGCGGCGTAGCCGCCGTCCCGGTACACAAACTGGTTCTGTGGGGAGGAAGAGCAGCATGGGGAAGGGGCTCCCAGGGAGCAGCGTCCACAGCAGTCACGGCTGTGCCTCCTGTGCCTGCCCACGCTGCGCTGCCAGGCTCTGCCGTGGAGCACAGGGCATCTGTCTGCCCCTGGGCACAGAAACGGGGCAGGAGAGCTTGTCTCCTACCAGGCACGAGGAGTGGACACACACGGTGCAAGAGGGGAAGGGGGCATCTCCTCTCCTGTTACTGTAGCGAGCTCCCTGATTTCTGACCAAAGCCCTTTAAACCTCCTGTTTGGGAGATCTCCTCCTGACTGGGGATGGAAACCACAATCATCTCTGTTTATTCCTGGGGTGATGCTTCCAGTGCATCATGGGGCCACCCACACACGTGCCATTCCGTCAGGAAGTGCATTTCAGGCTGGTGCCGTGTTTGTGTTGGCACCTCAGCTCCACGGTTCAACTCAACCTGCCCTTTTGCTTGTCAGCACGGACATGCAAGGAACTTCCAACATCATGACCTACAGATAGGAGGAAAGATGTACAGATTCACCCAAGCCTTTCACCTAAATGCTTTCTCAAGAAAAGTTGTCAGAATTTTGGGTGTGGGTCCTTAGAGTTTGCGCACGAATCTAGGCTCAGTCTGTCTGGAGATCTTAACTATTTGATTCCTTATATATACACTTCATTACCTGTTGGCTTTTGGGCCATTTATGAAAGAAAAAGCAGTGAAGAAAGGAGGAAAGCCTAAAGGATGGAGGCTGAATGTGAAATACTTACTCCTGACATAGGGGTGTAGGCAGGGGCAGGGCTGTGTCCAATTTCACTCTAACAGGAAAGAAAATTGGATGATGGATACATGAATGAAACAAGTCACATGAGCTGTATGAACTAATTGGGAGAATGCACATCAGTCAGATTCTCTAACTGGATCCAAAATTCAAATTCAGCCAGGGCAAATGCCTCACCCCCACAACAAGCTGTGTCCCACCAGTGTTACACAGAGCCACTGACCCCACCTGGGCTCTGCGAGTGAACGCCAGAACAGAAGGAGGAACACAAGGCACTTTATCAGATGTTACTTTTTTAAAGGGAACAGACACCAGCTACACTGGACACCGACTTTGCAGCAAGCCTCCAGCTGCACAAGTTGCTTGTGCCAGAGGATTGTTTGGGACAATTGGGAAAGTCCATTTAATCAGGAAACACCTTGAAAACTGGAGATGCCGTGGTTACCTCTGAATCCCTCCAGATTTACAGTCCACTTGTAATGACACATGGGCAAGGACAGGCTACAATACAGAATCTGTTAGACAAATGGATAAAAATCATCTCCTGAGCCTGCCAGATGCTGCTTTAAAGCCCTGCTGATGGCTCTGAGATGCTGCACTGTTGCTTTTGTCTCAACCTGGAAAGGAAACTTGAGATAATTTTAGTGAGGAGGTTATATAAGGGCAGATCTTTATGTGAAGGGCTCCAGGGGCAGTTGTGGAAAGAGGTCCCCAGAGCCACACTGGGATGTATCACACCCCTTCCATTTACACCTCCCTGTTTCCACACAGGCACTCCCACGAACTTCCAAGGTTGGTTCATTGATTCTGAATGAAAAAGGGCAGAGCTGCCTTTGAAGTACTTTCAGTTCACATCTTTCAGTGATGTCTTGAAGACAGCTTAGAAAAGCAAGTCTTGTGCCAACAGGCTTGACTTCTGCACACTAAGATCACTGTAATTGTGTTTTTGCATGCCTCCCCTTCAGTGCTCTGCTGAACATGCCATGCAACACCCCTTACCACAGAACCTCACACATGGCTCTTCTCCCCCAATGCTGTCTGCACATTTTTTTACTTTACTGTTTTTCCCCACGAGCTGATACCCTGTGGCCACTGTGCCATTAGAACAGCAGGCAAAGAAAACAGTTGTGGTGCCATTTAGTTGGCTTGAAAATTTAACATCGTTGTTTAAGTGTCCTTAAATTGACTGGTAATTGCAATGTGAGGTCATAATTTTGTAGGCTTCCAAGATTACCCTCGGACAACTCCTATTGGTCAGGACATGAATCACACTGTGAAGAGAAAATACATTTGGATTTTACCAGGTGAAACATAAATAGCTAGTTTTGTATGTGAAATCCAATTTACTTTGTTGATTTTTGGCAGTGGCGTTGTTGTTTTTGCATTTTAAATACTATCTTGAAAAAATCAGTGGATGTTCCTTTACTGAAAAGCATTAGAATTTTGGATTTCTGATCCTAAAAGTCTCACTGGAATTATCATGTCTGTCTTTTTGAGGTAGACAGAGACCTTAGTGGCTGGTTGCTTGAAGCCCTCACTACATAAACTGACTTACAAAGTCTCAGCTTCTTTCACTTAAGAAGTCTCACACTAAAAAAACCATAAACAAATCAATACTGGCTCCCTTTTGATGGTGTAATGTGTGTGTATCCATTGGTCACGGAGTGCACACATCCAGCGACAGGGGAATCATCCCACTCCAGAAGGAGCCTCCCTGCTGTAACTGCCCACCAGCAGAAATGCCCAGGATTTCATTCTGTCCGCCACATGATTGAATTTTAGGCAAAAACATGACAACGTGGAGAAAGAATAGAACCCAAGAGAACATCTCCTAAAGGCTTCTTCTAAGGCCCTCTGGTATGAAATACCAATGACACATCAGCTGTTGTAACAGCAAATGAACCTTGATCAAAGGGTGGTAAATAACAACACCACCAATGAAATAATCTCTGAAGAGATGCCCAATTTGGGCACAAAACTCAATTCCCAGCTACACTGACAGGAAGACGCAGGTGAAATGCTCTTCTGCAGCCTCATCTCTTCCAGCCTGATACCAGGGCTGGAAACAAAAGCATTCTCCTGCTGTGGCACTGAAGGCTTGGAAACCCAGCTGTTGTCTGGAGCTCAGAAACCCGCATCCCTCCTGCCTCCAGAGGGGCTGGCCAAGGAATTCCAGCCGGCACAATGTGCACTCTGAGCTAAGCAGGACACAAGGAGGGAGATGCAAGGATCCCCTGTGCCTCGTACTTTGCATTTAATGCAAAGACACTAATGCCTCTGAGTGTCAAACAGAGCAGGGCAGGGACAGAGACAGCTGGCAGTGCCTGTCTTTTCTTTTCAGTCCCCTCCTGTCACCCATGAGTAGCTTTCTGCCACCCTCTTTCTTAACACACTGTCCAAGACACTTTAGAGGAAATAGCCCCTTTTAACACTGAGCCAATTCCCCGCTGTTTGAAAGGCACGAGGAACCATTTCCCACCTGTTTAACAACTCCCTGTGGGACAGAGGGGTCAGCGCTGCCCCTGCTCCTGTGCTGTCCAAAACACAGGGCCAGCAGCATCTCCTTTCCTGTACAAAGCTCCAGATTCAAAACCCAAAACAGGGAAAGGATGGAGAACAGGACCAAAACCACAACACACCCATCATTTGTGATTGTGACATGGAAGACAAAAAAAAAAAACCAAGCACAAAAGAAAGTTGATGAGTGATGCTGGGAGGAGCAGCAGCCCCCTCCTATGTGCATGCTGCACTGCCATCTTCCCAGCCTGTTTTATACAGTAATCAAAGGATATTCTGAGCCTCTCAAAATGCCATCAACCCTCATTGAGAATGAAATAGAGCCCATCTCCATCGAAGCCTTTACAGCAGTAATCATTGCCACATGCTGGCCTGAACAGGGAGCTTTTACAGACAAAGATGGGTTTTAAAAATAAAATAAAAAAGCCTTCCTAAAATCTGAATAGAAACTTGATGATAATCTCCCAATTTTATTATGCAAGGGGGAAAAGAAACCCGTAATTGTGCACTCTTGGTCTCTTAAAGCAAAGAATAGGCTTCTTGATGAAATGCTGAGTTGATTTAGAGCAGGGCTGAGGTTCTGGTGGCAATAATAGTCTAAAAGAACTAACCATCCAGCTGATTTGGATAAAATAATCATTTTTCAACAGTCTAAATCTATACTTCATCTGTGCCTCCTCCCACCTCTCCCAACTGCATCTTTTGGAGAGTCTTTTTATAGCTTTGAAAATTATTTTCCCCTCCCCTCCTGCAGCATTCAACAAGAAAGACAGACTCTACTCTGGCTAACAAAGGGCGTTTTTTTCAGGCTGTGCTGGCATTTAGCTCCATTGCATCTATGTTTAGAAAGTACAGTATTTAGTGTTTATTTTACAGGATGCTCCAGAGTCCTCCCAAAGCATTACCCAGGAGTCCCACTGCCCTGGGACACAGCACTCTCCACCTCGGGGGCCAGACTGGTGTTCAAGGGCAACTCCCTGCAGCTCTGCCTGGTGCACTTGCAAATCATGCCCCTGTGTATTTTTTAGGTGCTTTTATTATTTTAAGAAAACCACAAATAGTGTTCCTCACAAATGGATATTTTTCACTAACAATTTCTGCTTCCCATCTCGTCACAGAAGGAAAATTTTCTCCCAGCTCTCATAATTATTTCCTGACTCTCAGTCCACTTTTCCATCTACTGAATTATGTAGAGTTGTTTAGCTTGCTGTTTTCCAAGAATGCCTCATCAGTGCAGTGCAAAAATATTTATTACTTACCCTTTTTATGTCTATTGACTTTTTCTTTTCAGGACAGAAAAGAAAAGGCATCAGCTGTGAGCTCTCTTTACTGTTAATGCAGCCAGCAGCTATTCATGGAGCAAGCAGATGCTGCCTGATTTTAAACCAGTTTATATTAGAGCTCAGTGAATTTACACGTAGAGCCACAGTCTGCAGAAAGTACTGTGAGGTGGTGATTTTGTTATTAACCCACCCCACAGTTTGCAGAGGCCAAAACACCACGCAGCTCTTTAGGAAAGTCTCTAACTCTTTACGCCTGACTCTGAAGCTACGTGCCTGAATGTGACAGGAAAGAGCTAATGCATTTAAAAAGCACTGTCCTAAGGCACTTCCCTGCAAAATCATGGGTTAATTTGGCCAGTTGGTGCTGATAATCAGTTCAGGCTGAGAAGAGTTTGCTCCTTGAGAGATATCCCTGATTTCAGCCAGCCTGTCTGCAAAGCAAGAAACTAACTGCCTTGCAAAGAATTCTCTGTGAAGACCCAGGAATCTTCTGTTCCATCTGAGTCCTCCACAGGAATTTTCTTCCTTTCTCCTCCAGCAAGTTTTAAAAAGGTATTTAAATACACTTGTTCTAGATACAGGTATTTGGTAAGAAGCTTTCCTTTTTAATGTAAAATATTAAGGCCACAATAATTTTTTGTGTAATGTATTTTACAGAGTATTTCTGCATGCTTATTCTCAGTACATTTTCACTCTGAGCACTCAAATTAGTCTGACTGGTATTAGTCTGGGTTCATCTCCTGCTTTCCATGGACAAGGTCGGCCTGGTGCTATCCACACTTTCAACAAAGACTAGAAACACATCCAGAAGAATTTTCCAGAAGAAGAAAGGTAAATAGGTAAAAATACTTGTGGTGGTGTGCCAGACACCAACTAAACACTAACAGCTCTTGGGAAGTGCTGAATGCAAAAGGCAGAGCGGAACAGGCAGGAAAATCCTACCTCTGGAATGTCATTGAAACATAGGAAAGCAGAAAATGGGAATTGAAGGTCTTAGAAGGGGGCTTGGTGGACTTTCAGAATTACCCTAAAGGTCTGAGGGCAGAAAATGCAGCCTAGGGAAACACACAAAATGTAGTGTTTAGCCAGAGACATGGAGAAACACAAACATCTCTAAGGGATCCTGCAGTTTTAAAGAAGCAAGAGAGTTAATGTGGAGTTACTCAGTGTAATCATCTGAAAGGCTGTGAAGTGCTTTGAGTCAATGTCTACTGCGTTTACCAGACCATCTGTTCTGGCACCGGAGGTTTTACTGCCACGCTTGCATAAGGAAGTGACAGAGGCAAAAAATTGACTACTAAGGCTTTCAGGAAGTTTTTGATCACCTTTTGAAGAGCAGCAATTAAAGAAAAGGGAAATAAAAAACTATAAAAAGTCCACAACCTGACAGACTGCACTAAGAGGTATCAAATCTGGGGGAGATTTGGTCATATTACTTTTTGGGAAGATACTGCAGAAGCAGAAAGGTGGCAAACCCCACAAATAAACAAAAGACATCTGTGTTGCCACCATTTAACAGCAAACACATACAGATGGCAACATCCTGTTTAGCTTTTTAAACAGAAGAATCAGAGAATTACAGAACATCCTGAACTGTAAGGGACCCACAAGGATCATGGAGTGCAGCTCCTGGCCCTGCACAAGACACCCCAAGAATCACACTGTGATAAACCAGAGATTTCTGATAGCTGGCAGCTCCTGAAATCCAGCACAAAAAAGTGCATAGCAGGCAGGAACAGGATCCAAACCCTGCTAAAGAGTCAGCATTAATTGCCCAGTGAAACTGTGATGTATTTTCCATCCCACCTGATACAATCAAGACAATCCTTCTAAAAGATAAACTCCACCTCAAGTAGAATTTCTGCACTTGATGCAGAAATTAAGAGACAAGAGACTCTTGTCTATGCTGTGCCAGAAGGTTGGACAAATGCTTTTAATGGCTCCACATAGCCTGGAGGTGTCCTCACATACATTTTGGTTAACTTCCAGATGAAGCAGTTTTACTGCCATCAGTGCCATGTGGCCAGGACACACCTGGAGAAATGACTGGGGCAGGAACATTTAATTGTCTTCTCTTACAGGGGAAGAAATGGGGACCAGGGGCTGCTGAAGCCCTGGACACAGAGGAATCATGGGCAAACCACAGCTCCCTCTGATCCTCACTGTCCCTTCTGGGCCGCCAGAAGCTGCTGCCTTGGGCAGGCTGACCTGGAGCAGAGACTGGGCAGAGCTAGAGAATAAAGCAGGGATTTATTGAAGGGTCTTTAAGGGTAAACCTTGGGCAGGACAAGAGCCTGGCCAGGGCTACACCTAAGGTGGAACCAAAATGGGCACAAAATGGATGAACAGTCATGAGGTCTGACACTTTTGTAAGTTTTGGTCCGTCTGCATATTGGATTTAATTCAGATTATGAAGTCCCATCCTTCTTGTTTTCTCCCATCAGTCCACCCTTGTTTGTGCTTTTGGGCCTGAAAGTTGTACCCATTGTCCTTGGTGTCCAGCAGCAAAAGGATTTGTCTCCCTGCTCTGTGAAGAGAGCTGAGTGACAATACGAGGCTCAGAACTGCACCCCAGAGTGCACAGAGTCTGAAATATGTAAAAGCTAAAACAAAGGCATCACCTCGTGGCATTGCCAAGGGCTGAGGACGCTGCACTGCCAGACCTAAGGCCACGCCAGGACTGCTGCAGTGGCACAGCAGATTCTGCTCCCCAGACACTGGCTCCAGTGTCCCACAGTCTGCTTTAGCCAGGCAGGAGAGTCTCCATGGACATTGGGATTACACATCTCTGAAAACAAATTGCTAGATTTAATTGCAAGGTGGGCAGGTGCTTCCATGATATACAGTATATGGGATAAAATTACAGGGGCAGTATCAGTGAGTAATAAACAGTACAGGCAGTTTTCATCAGGAATTAGCCAAGGATTTAGAGCAAAAAGCATTGTGGGGCACACATAGTGCTTGCAGTATTAGCATTATCTCTGCACACACAGGACAGCACTTGTAACAAACACCTGAATGAATCATCCAATGGATGTGAATGCAGGACACTCGAGCACTAGCTGGGCTCCTGTGCTCATGGAAACACTGCTGAGGATTCAGCTTATCTCTCAGAAGCACAGAGCTTCTAAACTCCATTTTTCTGGAGTATCTCTAGACTGTGGAAAATAAAAACTGGAAAATGCCAAAAACAGAATTGCAGCTGGAGAGTTTGAGATCCAGCGAAAGAATTCAATTTAGCTTAGGATGGTAATTTTTATTTAAAAGCTGCAGCAGTTGCAGAGTGGACTTCACAACAGAGGTCAGTGTTAAGGGTGAGAGCCTGTGCAGGGCTCTGCTCCCAGCAGCACAGGTAGGTCCCAAGGACGAGCCAGCAGGGAGCCAGTGTGGATGGGATGGAAATGCTGAAGCTGTGGCTGATCCTAGAGCTTTGTAAATCTCTGTAAGCCCTGGAGGAAGAGGGATGTGAGACTTCCTTGGGAGCTGGCAACCTCCCAGACGTGTTCCCTGTCTCCAGGGCTCTATCCATGGGCTGCAGCACTGTGGTGTTCATGCACACACAAACAGCTCTTCTCTCCCCATGGGAAGGAGTGGTTCACACAAGCCTCCTCCCACCGAGAAGCTGCAAGGATTTAGACCTGAGACCACTGCAGGGAAACTTCAGGGCTTTACTGAGAAAGTAAATGCTCCTGTTTCTTCCTTCGTTCCTTGACTTCAAAGGCTGCATGGGAGAAGGTTCAGGATCTCCTTGCTTTCCTCCTGCCCACCTCTGTCCCCATGGGGCCGTGCTGCTGGAACATCCAACCAGCACTGCCAGCACAGAGAGGGAGCACAGTGCCCTGACTGACTCCTGGCCACTGAAACTGCCTTTGGAGCAGCTGAGGTGGGACATAGAGTCTTTCATGCTTCTTATCCCTGAAAATGGCCTGGAGATCACATAGCTCTTGTCTGTTTTCCTTCTCCACAGTGCCTCACAATCTCCCCACAAGATGCAATCTGCCAGACACAGTGAACACAAACTACCCAAGCTGTGTCCATTCATTTGGTGCCCATGGCTGCAGCAGCACCATAATGCAATATCAATAAACAAGCCTAAATCAGAGCCTGTCCAAAGGAAGCACTGAGACAGAATGAGACAAGTGCAGATAGAGAGCTCTGACAGCACTCCAATTCCGTGTGATTCCTGTAGCTGACACCCATCTGCACTGAACTGTGCCCAGCAGATGCACATTACCTTAAATCAATCTTCACTAAAAGAATAGTTAACGTACCGAGAAACTGAGTGCCTCACAGAGGCAACAGAAACGTGTGTGCACACATGTATTACTGGATATTATTATCCAGAAAACACCTCTCTGCAAAGGAAACCAGCACATGGTGCAGAACTTTCAGCCTGGCCCTCTTTGACCTCTCTGATCTGGTCAGACAACTTGGCTCACAAACTAAAAACCTTTGGCAAAGGGTAATTGCAGCTTTGTTTAAATGTTAGATTGTTGTACAATGCCAGGGAAAAATTCCCAGCAACAGGAGTTACTGAGAAGAGGATACAGTCTGCCCACTGCCATTAAATTGAATTGCAAAGCAAAGCTCCCACTGTCTTTGGTGGTACAAGATCACAGTTTCAAACCAAGACAGGAAATTGTGAGGTGAGGAAAGGAGACATCATGTCAAGAATGTGATGGAGTCTCTGTATGGCAAAAATAAGGCCTGGGGTCTCTTTCTGCAGCTCTGCTGAATTCAAGGAGATGATGTGTGCAAGCTGCAATGGTGTGCTTTGAAGGTGGGAAAAGGCTTTGTGAAAGTTATTTGAACTTTCATCTAATAGCACCACCACCACCACTATCACTAATGATAATGAATAAAAATAAATACCTGCATTTTCATTCCACGAGTATCCCAGTGACCATGTTGGTTGCCCAAATAAGATGTTGTAAATAAATCTTTCAGAATATTAACTCCAGGATTTTTATTGGAATTCCCTCAGCTCTAGTGGGCTCCTCAGTGGGGCTGGTACCAGAGACAGAGGGCAAAAGGAGCGATTGAAAAAGCAGAAGAATCAGAGAATTGCAGCAAGGACATTTTCTGCTAAGCCTTTGTCCTTTAAACATGTCCCAGTGTTTCCAGCAGATATGGGAGAGAGATGAATTTAACAAACCCAGGATGTCAGACCCTGCCCTCTCGGCCCTGTGTTGGTGTAAGTGGCAGTACACCACTGTGTCACACTGAGCTCCAGAGATTTACACCCCTGTGACAGCCAGCACCTTCCAAAGGTGACTGCTGCCCTTCCCTCCGTTCCTCAGAAGCTGGCAGGAAAGGAAACAACCTCTCCAGAGAGAACCAGTAGTAAACCTGACTTATTTCAGATCACCATCAATCAGCTCTTGTAGCCACAAAAAGAGAGTTTCTCGCTTGCTGCTAAATCATGCATCATCCCCACTTCACTGCCTTTCAGTGATGCAGGAGAAATGCCACATGAACCCAGACATCTCCAGCTTCCTTGCCCTTAAAACAGCAGCACTTTCCTTCCAAACTGACTGTTAAGATCAGATATGTCTTCCTTATTCCCAGAAAGCACTGATTTCCTCAGGAGAGGGGAAGGAGCTTCCTGTGGGGCAGGGATACTGGCTCAGATTATACTCAGCTCTTCCACTCAGCTCACACCTGGCTATGAATTTGGAACTACCTCAGCTAAGGATAAATGTCCAAAAGGTGTCTAAGCCATGAGGAATAAACACCAGCATTTCCAAGGGGCTATACTGAGTGTTTAAAGTGTGACTTTGGACCAAAAGGAGCCTGGAGAGAAGACAAGTCCCTAGTTAAAACACACCTGATGCCCGTGTGAAAGCCCTCCCATCAGTAATGCATTTCACCACCCATCCCTTAGTTATGGGGGAAGGGGTGGCAGCTGAACTGGTGAAAGGCTGGAGCCAAGCACTGAACAGGCAGAGTCAGACCTGTTGAGGAGGGAACACAGATTCCAGATTCTGACCTAGCTCAGGAGGGAACACAGATTCCAGATTCTGACTCAGCTCAGGAGGGAACACAGATTCCAGATTCTGACCTAGCTCTGGAGGGAACACAGATTCCAGATTCTGACTCAGCTCAGGAGGGAACACAGATTCCAGACATCTGACTCAGCTCCTCACCTGCAGTGGGGCACAGACAGGTGGGACAGGATTCAGCACCCCAGAGCTCACACAGCAGGCCTGACACTGCAGCTGTCAGGAGTTAGTGCATAGAGAGACACCTCCACAAAGTAACTCATCCTAAATGCCCAGGGTAGGCAGCAACGTGCACCCCTGCTGCTCCAGTAACACGAAATGAGGTCTGTGGGAAGAGCTTGGACTGTGTCCCTATCCCTGAGTGGCTGGAGTTCTGTGAGCTGAATTCCCCCTGAAATTCCCTCTGTGCCTCAAGTCCCCACGTGCAGTGAAGAGCATTTCCTCCCCTGCCAGGGAGGGTGCAGAGATGAGCCTGCCAACATCTGCCACGTGCTCGGCACAAACACACATTTGGGAAGGGGGGCTATGAAAGCATCACACACAAACAGGAAGAGGGGCTGGGTTGGAGATCTGGCTCCGGACACAAAAGCTGCATTATCTGCACATTCCAGCTGCCCTCAGTGCCATCAGTGCCAGCCCTGCCAACACAACAGGCTGGCACACAGGGCTCTGGACTTCCTGCCACGTCACAGTGCAGAGGCAGCACTGCCTGACTTCAGGAGCCCCAGCTGTGCTTTCAGCACGGGCAGCCCAAGCTGAGCCTTTGTTCACTCGAGGCTGGGCCGTTAATTCAGAATTCACTGGGGCACAATGAACAGGGAGCCCAGTGACAACATTTTTATAGCCCCTCTCCTTACAACGGGAGCTGGTAATTCCCAAGGCAGCGCTGACCTGTATTGGATTGGTGTGCTTAAATCTCCCCCTGTGCTTTTATAATAACCAATATTTTCTGTCAGAGCTTGCTCTTACCCTGTTGGAATCAATTCTTGTCCTGGAGGTGTAGATGGGAGGAGGAATGTTGAAGGCTTGAGGAACAAGATACTCTTCAGCATCCATCATATCTTCCAGGTCTTCTTCATCAAGGAGATTTTGGAAGAACTTGCTGTCATTTGGGCTTGGGAGCTTCATACGATCGTCTCCCTGAACAGATTGTATTGAGAGAGGAAAAACATCAAAAGATGGGTTCATTTCCCAAAGAGAGAATTCCAGCCTGCCCAATGCCCTGGCAGCCAGGGGGCAGGGACCACACGTGCTGGTTTGTTTGTTCAAAGGCACTACATCCACATCATTTGTGGGTTTGTTTTGTCATTGGTGGAGTTTGTTTGTTTGTTTTTACTGGGAATACAATGAAAAAAAGGGATTCACTGTGTGAATCAAGCAAAACCACGTTTTTGGTATTCTTATGATTGAATTTTTGTTCTTTCTTCTCTCTTTTTCCCCACACAAATTCGGTTTCTGACCCAAGTTCTGACATAATTGGTGAAATATCTCAGCTGTTTAGGCTCAGATAGGAGGGGTGGGGAATTACAAAGAAACTGTTGTGTCTGGATGTTTGCTTTATTTTATTTTGTACTTTAAGGGAGTTAGAGGGGAAATTTCTCTCCTATCTGCATGGAAAGTTCTGCAGAATGTAAGAGAGCTGAAAACAGCAAAAATCAAACCAGGGAACAGCAGTGCCTTGGAATAACACCTTGAGCTTGAGGGGCAAAGCCACGTGTGGATTTGTGGCACTTGGCTGGTGCCACAGAACATCCCAAAAGGCAGCCCATGCCACAGACACCCACCAGCCTATGGCAACAATGCTGAACGGCCCTGGCTGGCTGGGAGTGGCCTCCCACTGCTCAGGAATTCCTGAGGAATGCCACATGAGGAATCCAGCAGGGAGCGATGGCTGTGCTGTGGGCTGCATGCAGACCCATTGAACAGCTCAGCAGCAGGTTTGTGATGTTGGTTGTGCTGGTGGCACAGGTTCCAGTGCAGTGCAGGGACCCTGGTTTCTCCTCCAGGAGCTCACATCCTCTGCAAGGAGCACTGGAGAGGTGAAACACCCACCAGAACAACCAACAGGGGAGGGAAGGGCAGGGGGAGAAATGCAGGAAAGAGGTTTTTGGAATAAGGAAACATGTCCTATCTAACAAAGTCATTTACTCAGACTGATTTTTCCAGAATCAGCTGAACTTACAATTTACCACAGCGAGGAACTCCTCATTCAGCTGGGAATTTACCACTGCAAGAGGAATTCCTCATTCAGGACCAAAATTCCTCTGGACTAGTATTTCACTTTCCACCCATCTTTCCTTGTGCAGAAGCTGAAGGAGAGCAGGATGATGCACAGTGTGCAGGACACACCACAGGTCACCTGGCAGCTGCACCCAGTGAATCTAACACGCACTGTGGGGCTAGCACTGCACCCACTGAGGAGACAGGAATGACACTGGCTGTGCCTCTGGAGGCTCTTCCAGTAGGAATTCTAGGTGAGTGTGAAGCTGAGGATCAGCTGGGTGCACCCCTGCCCTGTGCTCTGAGATGTGGAGCAGATACAGCACGAGAACAGCATTCCCTGCATCAATTCCCTTGCTCTGGTCTCCAGTGTTTCCCCATCACTTTTAAGTTTTCCTCTTCCTTTGAACTGCTCACACACGGTGCCCCAGGAACCTTACACATTGTGTGGCTGGAGTGTGAGCTGGAATAAACACACACACGGGCCCAGGCTGCCACCAAATGAGGGGAGGACACAAGGACACATGGCTGTCCTCAGCACACACAGCTCCAGCGACCTGGGCTCTGCAGGTGTTACATTCCCCTGGGGAATGGTTTCTCCCCCCTCAGGGACTCCTAGAGCCTGTAACCATGTAGTTTAACCCTTCCTCCCATTTCTGACCCCATTGGCTGTGTCCCAAACTGCCCCTCCCTGGCAGGAGCTGAGAAAAGACCCTCTTCTTCCTCACTCATCCTCTTTCCCTCTGGTCACCACCTGGAATAAACGTCTTGAACTGCAGCTGGGGGTCAGAGCCTCTTTTGGATCCTTTGTCCTGTCCCTGAAATATTCCTCCAAAGCCCTCTAAGGCCTGAGCTAGCACTGGAACCTCGGAGGGGTTAAAGGACGATTTATTTCATCCAGGCACCACCCTGTTCCCCAGGGCAGTTCATGGGATGAGGGATGAACCCTTCACACCCTGTCACGGGATGGGAAACCCCCAGAGCCTGCAGGGTGTGAGGAGAACAGAGAGGGGAG